>NW_022589706.1:9901188-10400227 GCF_004348235.1 Phoca vitulina | reverse complement strand
CACACACACACACACACACACACACACACACACACACACACACACACAAATGTTTGAATCCAGCAGCAGATGCCAACTTTTGGGTCAAACTGAGGCACTAAACACTGTGTTTGCTTTATCCTTTCTGTATATCTATTTGTTTAACCTACATGAGCACCTTAAACCCAGTCTTCTTTTAGTTGTAAACTCTGTCAAATACTCAGACCCCACGCATGCGTATCAGTAATGTAGCATCTGCATCAGTACGAGCGAGGTAACTGCTCAGTTGAGCCTTAGAATCACTTTCTGATTTTGTAATGTAATAACAAAGCTAACGTTTTATTTTGGGGAAAAATAATTTCCATGCTCTTGTGAAAAATTGGCAAAAATAATCCTCTATATATTTACCCAACTCAGTGTTCATTTTTTTTTAAGTAAAAGGTTGTCTCAGTTTCTCTAGTCAATAAAAGTACATATTCTTTAAGTTTCTGCAATGAAAATCAAAAGTAACTTTTAGACCTTGAGTTTTAATAGCAGGATGACTTCTTTGTCTAGTTACTTAGTCATATATAAATAAGAATTTCTTGGGAAAATATCTGTCATATAGTTTTTATATGAAACTTCTAAATAAGGAATGTTTACCAAGTGAACTCCCTTGGCTCTTTACCAGTAATGTCAGTTCTGTATTTATGATCTTATATGTGTTGCTAATAAATTTAATAATGGATTTCTTTAACTTCAAGATCTTTGGCAAAGAAGAAAAATGTTTAAATATCAAAGGCAGGACTTTGAATGAGAGTTCTTAAATTGATCCCATTTTGACGCCATCACAAACTACTTCAAATCATGTTAAAGAAGCTTAAAATTTTATCAATAGGTAGTCTACATGTTTCTAATATACGTGAACTAAGGGTACAATACAGATTGAATCAAATCAAACTAACTTATTCTTTTTATTTATTTGACAGAGAGAGACACAGCGAGAGCAGGAACACAAGCAGGGGGAGTGGTAGAGAGAGAAGCAAGCTCCCTGCGGAGCAGGGAGCCTGATTCGGGGCTCGATCCCAGGACCCTGGGATCATGACCTGAGCCGAAGGCAGACGCTTAACGACTGAGCCACCCAGGCGCCCCAACTTATTCTTTTTAAATAAGAAAATAATATTGGTTTATATGCCAAGTATAATGAGAAATAAGCTATTCTAAAATTCCTAGACTTACTAATCCAAGAGCAATGGATATGAATCCTGTCTCTGTTACTTTATTGTAGGTGTATAACTGAGGAAGACATGTAACCTTTCAATGTCTTAAAATTCTCATTTCTTTAATGTAAATAATTATTCTTAATTCTCAAGATTATGTGAAAATTAAGAAACATGCAATATATGCTAAACAAATAACATGGATTGTTTCTAGTAAGTATCAGATGTTACTTTTCCTTGAATATTAATTTATAAAATATTTAGTACCAATAAATGCAACTTAAACACTGGAGGAAATAGAATTATGGAATGAATTCATTATTTATGTGTGTTTTCAACTAATTATTCTCTCAACTTTTTTTTTTTTTTTTTTAAGATTTTATTTATTTATTTGACAGAGAAAGACACAGCGAGAGAGGGAACACAAGCAGGGGGAGTGGGAGAGGGAGAAGCAGGCTTCCCGCCGAGCAGGGAGCCCGATGCAGGGCTCGATCCCAGGACCCTGGGATCATGACCTGAGCCGAAGGCAGACGCTTAACGACTGAGCCACCCAGGCGCCCTATTCTCTCAACTTTTTATTCAAGGATGATTATCTTGGTTCATGCTGAATGTCACGGGTATTCTTTCTTTCCTTGCCCTTCAGTTCACTTGTTGTTATGCTGATAGTTCTTAGAACAGAGGAAGAAATCCATTTTACGAAAAGTAGCATACACACACGCAGGCGCACACAAGCACATACACTACTTGATGAAATCAACCTGAAGCTAAATATTTTTGTTTACCCTTGGCAAAATACAGCTTCCTATGTTTAAGAAAATGAGAATATTTGATACTGAATGTCAAATATCCTGTGTAGGGTGACTCATTGATGAGTTAAGTGCAAAGGAATAAGGAACATAAGAATTAAATTTCTGTGAAGAAAAAAATGCCTGGGTTTAAAAATTAAAAATGGAAGGTGCTTAGACAACCATGAGTTACATCTTGCCAAACCTGAAAGGTTTGAGAAATAACATGATATAAACAGAAACGGTTTTATTTTCTACTCCTAATGCATCAACATTTTTGTGAAAACAAAGGAATGGTGCTCTACAGGAATTTTTTAACTTGCCTAATTCCTTAAAAGTCTACATTTTATAATGGAAAATGGAGACACCGTCTAAGGATAAAGACAAAGCATCTCATCTTCTCCTCCAGGCTCCAGAGTGTAATCTTGTCTTCAGCTTGGAAAGCCCCAGATCTGTCAGGTCACCTATGAGTATCCATGACATCCAACATATAGCTCATAGACTACCACATATTTGGTGATTAATTAACATTTTTAAGTAAATACTATACTATGCCCGATATGTTTTAATAAGCAAATCAGCATGATATTGAATAGGCATTTATTTTTGTTAACCTTCTTATGTATTTTCCACAGTAATTTAACAACAGAAATCTGATTCCCAATGAGTACAATCTTTCACACTTTTTACATTATATTTTTAAATCAAACCTTTAGCATTGCATAATATCACAAAAATCTAGAGTCTAGCTTCTTAGCAATTTCAACAGAAAAGATGAATTTCATTTACAACTGATAAAATATTAAAAGCATTGCAAAGTCCAAAAACAGTTTCTTTGAAGTTATAAACAGAAGAGGGTTATAAAATTGTACAGAAATCATCAAAATATTTACTGTAGACTTTTCCCAACTTTCATTATTTTTATAAGCCAGAAGGTAATACCAATAGTTTTAAAACTGTTGTAGTAGTAGTCACACTTGGGATTACTTTCTTGACCTATTTTTCAGGTGGTTGCCATATGTTTGGCTTCAATGCATAGGTATTTTTTTATTTACCTCTCTAGCATATCAATCATTTTACAATGGAAAAATATCTTTTAGAAAATGCACTAAGTCCATCAAATTATCAGGAATCTATCCACAGAAAGGTAAGATATAACATAGAGATGGGTAATGTGGTTCAAAGAAATCAAGGCAGAATTTGAGGAGTTGAGTCCAAAGTAAGCTTGTTAAAAATTCACAATTAGTGGAAAATGCATATATATGGATCATTTCAGAGGAACTGGTAGACATGATGCTGCTTTTTTGGCATGTGTGTTCAATCTCCTTTAATCTGAAACAATTTCTCAGCTTCTTTGTATTACATTAAATTAACATTTCTGAAGAGTATAGGTCAGTTTTGTTGTTTTTTGTTTTTGTAGAATGGTTCTCAGTGTGAGTTTGTCTGATGTTTCCTCATAATGAGATTCAGATTATGCATACTGAAAGATTGTATATTTAACAAGGGTTGTATTGTGTCCATTTCAGGGCATCCTATATAAAAATACATGATACAAGTTTGGCCCGTCATTGATGAAATTAACTTTTGGCCACTTGATTAAAATGATGTTTGCCAAGTCTCTTCACTCTAACACTATTATCCCACCTTTTGTAATTCATAAGTAATTTGTGGGAAGACACATTGAAATTATGTATATATTCTGTTCCTTATCAGACTTTTACTACTAGCTTTAGTGTCCATCCCTGATTGTCTATGCAATTCATTATTCCACTGATTGTTGAAAAATGATAAATAAACAATAATAGATAATAAAATAATTATAAAAGCAGCTCAGTCAGCTGTTTCTTATTTAGCATCTGCAATAAGCTGTAGCTGAAATGTCTGCTCATCCTGTGTCATCTCAAAGTTTGACTGGGGGAAGGTCAGCTATGAAGCCTACTTACGTGACTGCTGGTAGGCTTCACAAGAGCTGCTTCTAGGATCATTCACACCACTATTGAAAGTCTTCAGAAAATCTACTCTTGAGCTCACTCAACTGGGCATCTTTTTTGGGATACCTCAACTGGCTTCTCCCATAAATAAGCAGTCTGAGAGAAAGAGAAAGAGTACTCCTGGCAGAATCTTTGTATATTCTAATATTAGAAGTGATATCACATCACTTCTACCATATTCTGTGTCTTAGAAGTGAGTCAGTAAATCCAGCCATGCCCAAGGAAAAGGAATTACACAAGGAATGATCCCCAAGAAATGGAGATCATGGGGGGCCATCTTAGAAGTTGCTTACCACAACTACCAAATGACACAGCAATTTTAGTCCTAAGAATCCAAGAAAAATAAGTGTATATGTGCACCCAAAGAAAGGAATAAACACATTCAAAACAGTTTATTCATAAGAGCTAATAGCTGGAAGCAACTGAATATTCATCAGCAAGAGAATAGATAAATACGTTTTGTTGTATACATGAAGTAGAAATCTGCAAAGCAATAAAAAAAAAATTAATGCAACAACATGAATGAATCTTTCAGATATTATGTTGAATGAAAGAATTCAGACATAAAATAGTATATAATATACTGTACTGAGGAAAGACAAAGTTTGTGAAAGAATCAGGATTAGTGGTCACCTCTGGAAGATGAAATTGGACTGGAAATGAATGAAAGAATGCTTTGAGGTGCTGAGAATGTTCTATATCTTGATTTGGGTGATAGTATAGCTGGTGTATAGATGTATAAAGATTCATTTAACTTAAGGTTTTTATTTTATTTTATTTTTTAAAGATTTTATTTATTTATTTCAGAGAGAGAGAGTGAGAGAAAGAGAGAGAAAACATGAGCTGCCAGGGTGGGGTGGGAGTAGAGGGAGAGGGAGAAGCAGACTCCCTGCTGAGCAGGGAGCCCAATGCAGGGGACAGGACTCCAGGATCATGACCTGAGCCAAAGGCAGACACTTACCTGTGAGCCACCCAGGCGCCCCAAGTATTTAATTTTATTTATTTATTTTTTATTTTTATTTTTTTTAAGATTTTATTTATTTGACAGAGAGAGACACAGCGAGAGAGGGAACACAAGCAGGGGGAGTGGGAGAGGGAGAAGCAGGCTTCCTGAAGAGAAAGGAGCCTGATGCAGGGCTCCATCCCAGGACCCTGGGATCATGACCTGAGCCGAAGGCAGCCGCTTAACCGACTGAGCCACCCAGGCGTCCCGCAAGGATTTAATTTTAAATTAAAGGTTCTACTTTGTGAACTTCACATAATTTACTATATATAGTAACTAGGTTTGAATCAAAAAGAAATTTCTAAACAAATCTCCCACTTGGTAGCTGTTATTCAATTACTGTTATATAGAGTAAAATATGTGAAACAAGAAACACTTTAATACCAACTTCATAGTTATGAAAGGAAATGCAATAAAAAATGCAAAGCTTAATATATATGCTTGGTGGGCAGTAAAAATCAAATTTGATAATGATTTCTATTGGTGTGTAATCACAGAGATTTTCCTTTAACTACTTGTTGTCTATGTTGAATGGATGCTTTAAACTTGAACAGACATGTCTCTAAAGAAGATATACAAATGGGTTGTGAGTCCAAGCCCCACCTTGGACACAGAGAAAAAATCTTAGAATTCACATGTAAAAAATATTCAGATGTAAAATTTTTTTTTTAAAGATTTTATTTATTTATTTGAGAGAGAGAATGAGATAGAGAGAGCATGAACGGGGGGAGGGTCAGAGGGAGAAGCAGACTCCCTGCTGAGCAGGGAGCCCGATGTGGGACTCGATCCCAGGACTCCAGGATCATGACCTGAGCTGAAGGCAGTCGCTCAACCAACTGAGCCACCCAGGCGCCCCAGATGTAAAATTTTTAAATAACTAATCTCATATTGCTTTCAAGCAGCACTGCCCAATAGAACTTCTTGTGATAAAGGTAATGTTCTAAATTACCCAATATGATAGCTTCTAGCCATTTGCGACTATTAAATTTCGAAAATGTGGCAAGAAAAAAAAGAGGAACTGAATTTTGTATTTTATTGGACTTTAATTTTATTTAACTCCATTTACTTGACTTTAACTTAATTTTATTTTTTTTTTTTTTATTTTTTTTTTTTTTTTAAAATTTTTTTTTTTTTTTTTAGAGAGAGAGAAAGAGAGAGAGAGAGAGAGCACATGAGAGGGGGGAGGGTCAGGGGGAGAAGTAGACTCCCTGCCGAGCAGGGAGCCCAATGCGGGACTCGATCCAGGGACTCCAGGATCATGACCTGAGCCGAAGGCAGTCGCTTAACCAACTGAGCCACCCAGGCGCCCTTTAACTTAATTTTAATTAATTAATTTAACTGGCCACATGTGTAGTGGCTACCATTTTACACAGTCAACTCTCCTCTCTACCCTACTGAAAATATTTAGATGATACCATTTTGGTGCAATTTTAATTTATCTTATCTCTTTTAGTTTAAACCCTTTTGGTTTAACCCATCTTTTCCATTTAAACTCATTTTAAGTCTTTCTGAACTTGTTCTCAAGACTGCTCCTGTCCTATCCCTTCTTCTACTATCCTATCCTCAAGATGGCAGCTGAGAACTGGGTGCAGTGTGAGAACTGGTGTTTATGTATTTTCAGTATCGCAGGAATGCCCTCTGGTCCTTGTCTGGGGTGTGTCATTATCCTTTGTCTCTAGACTCTGTTCTCCTTCTCCTGAGTCTTTGTAACTGGGTCCAATCTATGCCGTGGAACTAGCCCTGGTCATCCAGAGGTCTTCTGGTGGTATTCCCTGAGGAATGGCAGTTCCTGAGCCCCCTGCCCATTATTTGGCAATTGTGCTAATACCTAAACTTAATGACTGTGGATCCTCCCTCTGCTTGTGTGAGTGACCTTCTACAGGCCTATTCATAGCCACTGTTTCTCACAAAAGAGCCAATCCCTAACTCTTGGGAATACGGAAAATCACCTGCCTTCACTGCAGAGGCAGGTGTGCACACTTGCCTGAGAGGAAGCCCCGGGGCTCAACTCTCAAAGCCTTTCTCCAGTCATTGCTGCTCTACTCCCAGGCCTCAAAAAACAGGATCCTCCGAGAGGCTGCCAAAATCTCCAGGCTAGATCAGGAAGCAGAGAACCAGCCCTCCAAACACCCTGAGCTTTTCAGCAAGAGAAGAGCATGGTAAAATCCTGTGTCTCCTCTCCCCTCCCTCAGCCATCCTCACCAGTCTGGAAAGGCCTTGGTCGGCGGTGTGGTAAATTCCTTCACTTTCAAGCTTGGCTTGCATTCCCTCTAGCTCTTGGCTTACCCTGAGATTAATTCTCTACGCTTTGGTTAGATTTTTATAACCAAATTTTTATAAGTTGAGATTTTATAAGTTGATTTTTATAAGTTGAGATTTTTATAAGACTCGGAGATGCGCTGCCAGATTCTTCTTCAGGGAAAGATTTGTAGCCTCTTGCTGTCAGCAGCAGCCTCTGCGGAGGGAGCCGCCTTACCCATCATGGGTTGGCCTGCGTACAAACCACTGAGGCTTTACACCCACAGCTCCCTACGGGTTGACCTTTCTAAGGCTTTCTCTGACCTTCATGGCAATTCTACTTCTTCCTCTGCCTGGTCCTGCTTCCTCTCACTCTTTTCCACAGGTGTGAATCTCTAATAAATTTCTCACATGCTACACTCTGTCTCAACATCTGCTTCCAAAGAACTCAACCTGGGGCATTTGGTTTGAAGTTCAAAGCTGAGCATTGACTTTTTTTTTTTCCTAGGCAGTGTCTGCCAGCCTCTTATCTATGGCCATAAACCTAATCCCTTTGGCCTAGTCTTAATTGCATGATCCCGGGGAGGAAATATGAATTTTTAAAACCTAAAAATACTTTGGATGTTATTTCAAAACATTACCCTGCCCGACTTCTTTACTCGCCTACACTGACCCTGGGGGAGTTGAGGTCCTGAAATCTGACTTTTCTTCATGAAACTTCTGTGGTAATTAATGACTTTCAGGAGAAAATGAGAGTCAAAACTACAAAATGTAAATGTGTTCACCTGTGTTTCTCCTAGCCTTAGCATACCAAAATCTGTATCTATCTGATAATTTCACTTAAAAATTTCCCTAATCATGTATTAATAATTTAACATTAACACAAGAGCAAAATTTCAACAAGCATGACATTTCCCCTCTCTAGCCAAAGGATTGTTTCCCTGGAGAAATATGATTCCCTTTCATTTGCATCTTACAAGTGCCAGGACCTTTGGCTGATTTCTGCTTTCTCTGCATATAAATTTTCCAGTGTTTAGGTAATACAGTGCTCACGAGATGTCCTACCTAGGAAGAGCTGCATAAGTAGTGACATCTTATGTCCCAGTACTGCTGGGGAATGTAGGTTTTCATGTAATGAATTATCCAAATTGCCAAAGGCACATTTTCAAATGTTAGAAATTTGTAAAGCTACCTTAGATTAAAATATTTCTAAAAAGCATACAGACTTTTTTTCTTTCAAGTCTAGTCCATTGCTCATGGTTTGTTGTAAAAGTAATTGGAAAATCAGTGATACTAATGAAGTTGCCGAATATTTGCCCCAAACTAAGCCATCCCAGGACTGTTTTCCTTCCATGCTAGTCAAACAGTTGACACTCCTTAATGCGCTTATTTCATGCGATGACAACAGTTCTATTTTTTAATGAAATCTAAATCTAGTTGTAATATTTCATTAAATTATATATTTTCATATATAAAAAGCTGTACATATTTAATATCTACAACTTGGTGAGTTTAGAGATAAATATATACCCATGAAACTATCACCATGATGTATGCCATAAACATATTTATCACCTCCAAAAGTTTTCTCTCACCTTCTTATTTCTTATTTATTTTTTTGGTATAAAAACACTTAAGATCTATCCTCTTGGAACATTTTAAAATATGTGCCATAGCATGGTTAACTGTAGGCACTGTGCTGTACAGTAGACCTCTAGGATGCATTTGTCTTGCATCACTAAAACTTTAAGCCCTTTGACTAATAGCTCCCTTTTGCCCCTACCCCAGCTCCGGCAGCCGCCTCCTCCATTCCACTTGCTTCTTCTCTGAGTTGACTATTTTAGGTTCTGCATGTAAGTAGTATCACGTAATATTTGTCCTTCTGTGTCTGGCTTATTTCACTTAGCCTAATATATTTCAGGTTCATCCACGTTTTCATAAATGGCAGGATGTCCTTCTTTTGTAAATTATTTATTTTTTATTATTATTATTTTTTTTTTTTTAGAGAGAGAGAGAGTGCATGAGTAGCAGGGTTAGGAGGGGCAGAGGGAGAGGGACAAGCAGACTTCACACTGAGCATGGAGCCCAATGTGGGGCTGGATCTCATGACCCTGAGATCATGACCTGAGCTGAAATCAAGCATTGGACGTTGGGGTGCCTGGGTGGCTCAGTCGTTAAGCGTCTGCCTTCGGCTCAGGTCATGGTCCCAGGGTCCTGGGATCGAGTCCTACATCGGGCTCCCTGCTCGTGGGAAACCTATTTCTCCCTCTCCTACTCGCCCTGCTTGTGTTCCCTCTCTCCCTCTGTCTCTCTCTGTCAAATAAATAAAATCTTAAAAAAAAAAAAAAAGAGTCGGATGTTTAAGGACTGAGCCACCAAGGTGATCCCATTTCCTTCTTTTTTTAAGGCTGAATAATATTCCTTTGTATGTATACAGCACATTTTCTTTATGAATTCAATCACTGATGAATATTTAGGTTGCTTCCATGTCTTGACTATTGTGAATAACCAAACTGATAAGAGTAATGTGCAAAATATGTTAAAATGTTTCAGATTAATTCAGATTTTTTTGATCAGAAAATCTCTGATTTATGGCCAGCTTTATAATTGATATGTATATCACTCTAACTGCTTCTTCAGTACCTTCTACCATCCCTCTGCACCCCCTTCATGACTTTATTTTAGATGATTGCTTAGTTACCTACCCCAAAGCCCAAGGAACGGGGTACTGCCATTTGCCATTCATCCATAAGCCATTCGCCATACGCTTTCCAGCTTCTAAGCTACTGTTATTGGATTTACCCTCCCATCTTACAGTTCTCATGTTTTTATGAGGTTTTTTTTTTTTTTTTTTTTTTTTTTTTTAATCTCCTTCCTGAAGATAGGTGGAGTTTCAGGGAAATAAAATCAGATACTCTGTTCCACATACTTTGATTTTCTCTCACACAACTTTCCTTTTACATGTTGAACTTCATTACTCCCTGAATCAAAGTGTCCTGGTATCACCTTTTCTCACATTTTACTCACCACAGTATACCCTTCTAGCACCATGGGATTGGGAGGAAAAGCAACAGAATAACAACAAAAAGTAAAAAAAAAAAAAATTTAAATGGACAAAAATCACATCTCCAGAATATTGCACCTGGACACCATGGTGATCCAAATACATTCATGTGCCTACATCCACCACCCTTCTGTATGTGATATGGGATATACTTCAGCTCATGGTCACCCTCTGCTTTCAGCTGTAGTGTTTTTGGCTGCACCCCAATACTCTGTTTATCCACTTTTAGTTTTCAGCATGGCTGCTTTCTAGATGTTTCTGACTTTGCACTTTTTCTCCGAAGACTCTACTCTTATTTCTCAAATATTTTTAGACCCATTTCTGGACCCAGATGTTTGTTATATAAGTCTTGTTTGTGGACATTCACACTTTGTAAACTTTGTTTCTCTGAACTTCTACCATGTAAATTAAGTTGCAGTATCTTCTTATTTCTATATATTTTTTTATGACTCTGAGTTTTTTTTCAGTTAAGTGACCTAAAAACAAGCCTTAAATCTCTTGTTCTTCAAAACACTTCCAATATTGTTCACTTAATGATCTTTCATTTCTTTTTTGAACACCTTGACTGTACTGGGTAGATGCCATGCCGATGACTCTAGCCAACTCCTGGTGCTAGTCTTAATCTGGCCATATTATTTTTCTAGGTTTATTTTTTTCTTTCCTCACTTATTTCACATGTAGGTTTTGTTTCCTGACTACAGTTTTTGGCAGGTCATGCTGCTTTTTAGTAGAATTTTAGTAGAAAAATAACCCTTGTAAACATGCATCATCATTAGGTCATGATAATTTGTTTGGATTTGCTTTCAAAAATATCTTTTTTATTTAAACCCATTCCTTATTTAATTAATCTTTTTTCTTTTTTAGATCAAAAATGGTACAAAGCATAAAAGCACATAAGATACAAGACGCTAACATTCCCTGAATTTTTATCGCGATCTGTTTAAGCCCCAGAATCCCTACACTTAATCTATTTAGATTAACAAACAAGAGTTGAGAGTCTATCGTGCATTAATTATTGCACCAGATTCTGGGGATTCAAAAATAAAACATAGCTCTCCTCTGAAAGAAGAGAACCATGTAGGGGAGGAAGAAGGTTTGTGGAATAATTATTGCAATAGACTGTCATAACTATTGACATAAGAAACACTTACAAGTAAGTCAGGTATTGGTGGGTCATATACATCAAAAAAGAGTGAGAATCTCCTTACTCTTTCTGAATGTATTGCCATGACACCTGCTTTCACCCCATTTTGCCTTTTTCTTGAGAGACAATATAGTTTTTGAAGGAAAAAGCATGCTTGGTTCTAACTCAGGGTTTAAAATTGAGTCATCTAAACCAGTTTCCTTATACTGTTTTTGTTCTGATTTCTATTTACTTGGTAGCAGCGTCAATTCAATGGCAAGCTCACAGCTTGGGTGGACATTTTACCTTATGCCATCCCCAGGGTTTGCCTAATTCCAACTTGCTTTCCCATTTGTTATTTGTCAGAGAAATGTATGCCCCCAAAGCTCCATGTAGTAAAATGAAAGCCCATTATACTATTTTATGATGAGAAGTAAATAATGCTTAACATGTTTCATATTCATCAGAATAATTTCCTTATGTTTCCATCATTTGGCCATGGGGAATTTCTTTCACACTAAAACCTGTTTCCTGGCTTCGCAAACACTGTCTAGCTCCAGGACCCTTCTGACCTCAGCAGTCTGTTCCATTGCTGCTAAAATAGTGCTTTTCAGGGAATAAAATACGTTCTGCTCTATTCTTTCACTGTTCCATGTATGAAGTTCTAATTATCCATAATGGAAATTATGGGTGTGTGTGTGTGTGTGTGTGTATAATATATATAAAATATATATATAATAATGTGTGTGTGTGTGTATATATATATATATATATATATACACATATTAGAGAGGAAAGGACCCTCCTCCAGTATCATCTGTTTCTTTTCTATTCTCTTGTCAATCACCAAAATGTTTTCAGAATATGAACTTAGTGCTAATTAGATTCCAGCAAGGATCTCATGATATTGCTAGTTCAGATTCATTGACCTTTTCTTTGGGGAGTTTTTGAGGCAGTTATATATTTTAAAATCCAGCACATCACATAGTAACCAATTAAGTACTTGTGAACCAGCCAGAATGGGTTTTGTATCCTCCAAGATGCTTTGAAAAATTATCAGATCCACCCATCATTTTATCTCTGATATGTTAATGATCTTTTGAGATTTAGAACACTTTGTGATGCAAACTGCATAATTAAAGGCAAGCCCTTTACAGTAGAAGTTAGCTAGATTCTATTATTTCCAGATAACTCTAAAAACTTAGTGGTATAATCCTGACTATTCTTGGACAGATTTTTTTTCATAATGAATATATATGAATTAGTTACCTTATTGGCAGGGTTTTAAAAGGACTATAATTTAGAGGTTAGACATGTCTTGCATTGTAGACTTCGAAATAGCACGCAATGAGGTGAACAGTTTATTATGAAGTTTGAAGAGTGTATTAAGCATTCTGAAGACTAATTCCTTTCATGCCTTTGATAATAAATCCACTTTTCTCATGCAGTGAATTCACTTGAGATTCATAGTCTCCTCGTAAACCTTGTAGTAAATGTTTAACCTCAGATTTCAAATGCTATAGTACTTTTTATGATAATAAATGTTATCCCTCTGGGATTGTGAATTTGGTGATCATACATAGTGCTCCAGTTGGAGAGATCTTACCTCCCACATACAATATACGGAGGTCTTAGAGTATTTGATTACCTAAATTCATCAAGATTATTTTTAAATACACATATGCATTTGGCATTTCTATGTACACGGATGGAGTTTTTCTTAGCCTCAATATGATTAATTCTTAAATCATGATCCAAAAAATGTTTGGAGTGCAGCCTTTGCTATGTTTCATTAAATTAGGCTGAATTTTACTGTGGAATATTTTAACATCTAATAAATGCTAAGAACATTTAAGAGTATTTTGATTTGAAATAAAGCCTTTTTTTTTCTTTTCATTTCTAAAATGAATGTCACAATTTTGGATTCTAATAGAAAACCTGAAGTATTAGGTGCACTCTTAGGGAAGGTGACAAGAAAATAATAACAAAAAGTGACCCAGCTAACATTTTCATAAGGTCTAAGAATCCCATGTGCCTGTATTAAAAGAAACTAATATATAGTCTATGGCATTCCAAAGAAATCCTTTGAATGTTTACAATATTCTTAAAGTCTACAAAACAACTGCCCTAGAATTTAGTACATTATATAACCCAATTAATACATAAACAATGACAAAATGGGAGAAATAAAATTCAATTCAAAATATGTCTTGAATGCTTCACATACGCAAGCACTGAGGTAAATGTTGTAAGGAAATCAAAGATTAATATTATCCAATATTTGTCAGAATAACCCAAGCAATAAAAACAATAGTATTTTATTAAAACATACACATATACACACACAGAGGCAACTAAATAATAAGGGTTTTTTATCTTGATCTTGTTCTTTGTCTAATGTAGATTTCCAGGGGGTCTTTGCATGTCACTCCCAGTCAGGAACATCCTGATTACTATTCCATCCCCATATAACTGTCCATGACAGCAAGGGAAGAGAATACTGTAGAGTCCCACTCTTGCAACTGAATACTCTGGCCCAAAAATGACATATGTCATATCCACCTAAAACTCACTGGCTAAAATAATCCCATGGCCGCTCCTAACTTAATAGGAACAGGGACATACAATCTTCTTACAAACCTTCTGGGTTTGTAAGAAGAAAAAAAAGAAAAAAAAACCTTCAATGAGCTCTAGTAACATCTACCATACATACACTAGCCTCCATCTTGAAGGTTAATCAATGCAGGTAAAGATGGCCATTAAAGCAATCACTAAATCATTCATGTGAGGATGCACTTTTTAATGATAGTAAAAGATACAAGGAGGCAGCTAATTTTGAACTCAACCCTCAAAAAATATAATAATTTTACTGGAAAAGAAAAAAAAAGATAAACCTGAGATGAAAATAGACATTCCAGGTGAAGACAAAGATTACTTAAATTTTCACGGTCTTATTGTCCCAGAAGATGTATCTTTTTTTCTTACCAAAGAAAACAATTTCATGGTGCCCCTTTGTTTAAAAGTCAGTCTCTATCTTTACTGGCATTAGTGATTAGACTTTGAGACACCATTTTATGTCTTTTACTTTATCAACATGATGCTACAATTCTCATTTAGAAAGCATATTAATTTCAGACGGCAGTTTTTATATGAAATGAGTATTAGGGATCAATAAGATAATATTGGGTGTCAAAAATACAAAAATGTTGGTAGTGGTCATGGCCATCATTCTATTGTGCTGTTAGCAATTTTCTGGAAAATATAAGCTGTTCAGATGTATGATAAAGAATTTTAACCCAAAGTGAATCAGACTAGCCCCAAGCAATATATAAAGTGTGTGATTTTTCTCTTAAGAGATCCACATTTCCGTTTTAATATCTCTATCAGTGACAAATAAAAATGCAAGACATTTGCCTTCAAATGCAGAATGTTGGAAGTGTCTGGGGACAGGCAGTTGAGCAAGAGAGAAAATTTGAAATATGGTGCACAGGATTGTGGCCAGCTGCACCAACCACCACATTTGAAGAGTAGGTTGCAATCAGAAATGACTACAAAAGAAATGATGGGGAGGTCCCGTGGTGTAGGGCATAAGTGCATGGACAGGTAGCAGACTGCCTGAGCTGGGCTCTCAACGTTACTAATCCTCCCTTTGTCTCCCTTAATTCATCTAAAATGAAGAGCATGATGGCAAAAAGGGAAGTGAGATAAGTCCTAGGAATATAACGTACAGCATGGTGACTGACTGTAGTTAATAATACTGTGTTGCATATTTGAAATTTGCTAGGAGAGAAGATCTTGAAAGTTCTCACAAGAAAAAAAATTATGACTGTATGATGACAGACATTGACTAGACACCATGGAGATCATTTTGCAGTATATCCAAGTATTGAATCATTATGCTGTACACCTCAAACTAATATAATGTATATGTCAATGACACCTCAATTTTAAAAAAGGAAGAGAGAACAGCCAGTTTTGTGCAAAACCACTTGCATGCTATGGTGCTTTCAGGTTCAATGGTATAAACCCAATCTCCAGAAGTCTACCTCCCTACTCCCTGATGCTTAAAACGCTTCCATAGTGAACTTAAGACCTCAATACTTATTAATAATGATGTAATTCTCTCCAAGCAGGTAAGTTATTACTAGACACTAATAAATGAGCCTGGAACTTTCATGAGAGGGATTTAGGCAAGGCTATAATAAAAGGATATAGGGCATAGAAGAGGAGAGAAAATGCAAGACAAATGCTACTGACAATAGGAACAAGACAAAACACAGAAACAACAAATATGAATCCTACAGTCTGAAGAGAGAAACGTCGGTGCAAGTTAGAAAATGAGGTTACCAACACAAGTTTTGCTAGACTAAAGGTAATTAAAGCAGGAAAATTGAGCTGTGATGTAATATCCCATAGTGAGCCTATGCTATGCATAAGGTAAGGAGGTCACTATTTTCAGACAGTTATATTCTCTCCAATTACTCATTATTATAAATATTATAAATATTGTGAGTCTCCTGGTATATAAAGGGTTTTTTTTAATTCATGATTATTAGGATTAATGGTTATTTTTTTCTCTTATTTTCTCAATTGCCCTCTTGAGCTGATGCATAATATAAACACATATTTATCTACTGAAACTTTTTCCTCTGAGTGGTGTGGTAATTATTCTCCATCAGTGTGACTTTGGGGACTTCTGTATACTTCTGTCCTCCAATCTCGATGATCCAGGATCATGGAGCTTCCATGATGGGCTCTGTAATTTCTCTCTCACATAATCACGTAGCCAGAGGATTTAGACCTCAGGTAATGAGCATGCTTTGATTTACATTTTTATTTGGTTTATATGATATGTGAAACAAGAATATTGTTAGATGTGCGTTAATCTTGATTGCAGTGAAAGAATCTTAGCACCTGGGTTGTTTCCTGTATTAATGTTACCCTGTTTGACACCTGTGGGCATTGGAATTTGTGACCATCTTGCCTTCTAGCCAGAAAACTTCCCCATCTTTAAGGGAGGGATTGTGCGTGGGGTCTGCTATATACATTATCTGTTCATGGTTCTTTTTCTTAGAGACTGGGCCATAAATTCCTTGAGAATGGGGAACATATCTACTTTCTCCATCACTGAATGCTTACTTTAGCACAATATCTAGGATATAATGGAAATTAAATAAATATTTGTTGAATAATTAAGTTAATCAGGGCTGATTCCTCTTTCTACTATATGTCCAGTTTGATTCTGGGACAGATGTGTATATTTTTCCTGTTTTTGTATTCACACACTGTCTAAATAAAAAGTAGAGAAAATGATACTAGATACCTGATTTTTTTGCTACCATATTGCACAAAAAGCTTTTATCAGATACTAAATTATAGTGAGAGTAACATTTTGCTTAGAAATTTGCTAAAATATTAATCCAAATTAATCCAGAGATCCTTCCCAATTTATATTCTCCATGGTCACTATTACCATTTGGTATCATTGTTCAGTCGAGCCTGGATAACAATCTCCCATCCACTGCTATTCTAAAGACTTAACTCCTCACTGTTCTGTTCCAGTCACTGAGATCTATTCAAAATTCCCTATGCTGAGTTCTCTCTTGCCCAGCTTCTCCATGTGCAGTTTTTCTCAACTTGGATTAATTTCCCCATCCCCTCCAACCTAGCTAACTCCGAAGCATTATTCACAGCTTGGTGCAGATAATATCGGAGGAAAGCTCCTTGACTAATTTTCACCTTATATTATACTCTCCTCTATATCTGTTTGCCTCTCTGGTTGGACTATTCACTTCACGGAGTAATGAGAGTGTTAGCCATTATCATATCCTTGGCACCTAGCATGACATCTGTTACTTAGAGTGCGCAATAAATATCTAATGACAATGGATGAGGCACGTTAATGTTCTATGTTGTGTTACCTCTAGAGACACATTATCATTTAATTCATATGTACTTCCTGTGATTTATAATCATTGTTAATCAATGACATTCTACTATGTAAGGACTACATATGAAGTCAAACTGTCCCTGAAAGGATGTCAATATCTAGGCATGCACCTGGGAAAATGTAATACTGACTCCATGCTGATATATGCACAGGTAGATTTTAAATGGAATTATTTAGTTGGAACTATAGATTGATTCTCCAGGTAATGTTCTTGTTTCCAGCTTTATATATTGTACTACTGACATATAACATATGTAAGTTTAACATATATGACATGATGATTTGATACACATATATATTGTGAAATTATTCCAACAATAAGGTCAGTTAACACCTCCATTCTGTCACATAATTATCCATCTTTTAAATATGTGGTGATAATATTAAAGATCACTCCCTTAACAACTTTGAAGTATAAAATGCAATATTGTTCATTACAATCACTATGCTTTATATTAGATCCCCTGAACTTATTCTCTTTTTGGCTGGAACTTTGTACACTTGGACCAACATCTCCCTGTTTTCCCCAGCCCCCAAGCCCTGGTACCACCATTCTATTGTAAGTTTCTATGAGTTTGGCTTTTTTAGATTCCACATGTAAGTGAGAACATACATTATTTGCGTTTCTCTGTCTGATTTATTTCACTTAATTTAATGTTCTCAAGTTCCATCTGTGTTGTTGCAAAAGGTAGGATCTCTTTCTTTTTTAAAAGAAATTATCTATTATTTATCTATTTATTTCTTCATCTGTTGATGGATACTTAAGTTGCTTCCATGTCTTGGCTATTGAGAATCACGAGTCAATGAACATGGGAGTTCAGATATCTCTTTGAGACAGTGATTTCTTTTCTTTCAATATGCCCAGGAGGGGGATTACTGGTAATATGTTTCCACTGTGACTATACAAGTTTATTTTCATCCATAATGCACAAGGGTTCCCTTTTTTCTCCACAGCTCTGCCAACATTTATTGACTCTTGAATTTTGGTAATAATCTTACCAAAAAGTGTAAGGTAATATTTCATTGTGTTTTGGTTTACATTTCCTGGATTATTAATGATGTTGAGCATCTTTTCATGTACCAATTGGCCATTTGTATGGTCTTCTTCGGAAAAATGTCTACTCAAGTCTTCTGCCTATGTTTTAAGCAGATTTGGTTTTTTTTGTTTGCTTGTTTTTGGTTTGTTTGGTTTCTTTTTTGCTATTGAGTTGTGTGAGTTTCTCATACAGTTCTTATTAACCCCTTATCAGATATATGGTTTGCAAATATTTTTCCCATTCCAAGATGAGCTTTTCATTTTGCTGATTGTTTCTTTAGCTGTGCAGATTTTTTTTTTTAGTTTGATGTAGTCCTATTTGTTTACTTTTGCTTGAGCATTTCATATCATATTCAAAAAATTATTGTCAAGACCAATGCCCAGGAAAATTTTCCTTATATTTTCTTCTGGAACTGTTCTGGTTTCAGGTCTTACATTTAAGTCCTTAATACATATCAAGTCAATTATGAGAATAATGTAAAATCGGGGTCCAATTTCATTTTTTGCATGTGAGTAACCAGTTTCCAAACACCATTTATTGGAGAGATTATCCTTTCCCCACTGAGTGTTCTGGTCTTCCTTGTCAAATTTTAGTTGACCATATGTGTATAGGTTTATTTCTGGGCTCTTGATTCTGTTGTGTTGATCTATATGTCTGTTTTTATATTAGTACCATATTCTAGTCATTACTATAGCTTGTTATAAAGTTTGAAATCAGGAATGATGCTTCCAACTTTGTTCCTCTTTCTCTAGATTGCTTCGGATATTAGGGTCTTTTGTGGTTCCATGAGAATTTTCAGATTGCTTTTCTTTTTTTTTTAATTTTTGTGAAAAGCACCTTTAGGAGTTTGCATGGTGCTGGGATGGGGTAGCTCTGGGGGCCACTGTGAAGTCGGATGCCTCCCTCACTCTTCTTCTCCCATAAGGGTGGGTGTCTCTCTCTGCACTGGACTTCATGGGCCTGAAAGGGGGTGGGTTATGGGGATAATGTGAGTCTATCTTTCTTAACCTCCTCGGTATGTCTTGTCTTATTTCTGTGCTTCATCTGTGTGCTGTAATCTTTCACTTAGAATCTTTAGTTATTATGAATATATTTCTGTGTGTAGAGAGTTCATTAAACTGATGTTGGGGGAGTGTGGCAGACGAGCTAAAACTCATGTCACCATTTTGCTGATGTCACTCCTCAGGCAATTCTTTTTTCTTTTCTTTTTTTTTCTCCTCAGGCAATTCTTAAGGAAGAAAGTATGTGAAGTGTTATCAAGACTTATAAAACTATTGCTGTTAGTAATATAATTGATGTGAGGACTGTAAAATAAAAAGATCAAGATAGGCAACATACATATTAACATGATATATAAAGAAGTGCTTTCTGAAAAGTCAAGAAAAGTAAAGTTTGATGAATGTGAATTTTCCATATCCTAATATTTAAATACTTAAAGATAGATTTAACACTAAGCATTTATCTTTTAAAAAGGGTAAGGACAATGTAGAACACCCATTATTTAGCTGCCTTTCTTCCAACTTACGGATGGAAAGCAGAGTCATGGAGATAATTAAATTTTCTTGGGGAATGCAAAACCATCAGTATCTGCATCACCATGTGATCAGCCTCAAGAATAAGCATCTTTGAGATACTTGAAAAACTCATTTGTTTCACCAATTACAAAGAGAAAAATACTTAAGGAGAAAGTGTCTTTTCAAAATTATGCAACATATCTAAGATTTATTGTTCTTCAATACCACATATAAAAAAAGACCATATATGAAGGTATTTTTATATTTTTTTATTATGTTATGTTAATCACTATACATTACATCATTAGTTTTTGATGTAGTGTTCCATGATTCATTGTTTGCGTATAACACCCATTGCTCCACTTGATACGTACCCTCCTCAATACCCATCACCAGGCCAACTCATACCCCCACCCCCCTCCCCTCTAGATACCTCAGTTTGTTTCCCAGAGTCCACAGTCTCTCATGGTTCGTCTCCCCCTCCGATTCCCCCCTTCATTTTTCCCTTCCTACTATCTTCTTCTTTTTTTTTTTAACATATAATGTATTATTTGTTTTAGAGGTACAGGTCTGTGATTCAGCAGTCTTACACAATTCACAGCACTCACCGTAGCACATACCCTCCCTGATGTCTATCACGCAGCCAACCCATCCCTCCCACCCCCCACCACTCCAGCAACCCTCAGTTTGTTTCCTGAGATTAAGAATTCCTCATATCAGTGAGACCATATGATACATGTCTTTCTCTGACTGACTTATTTTGCTCAGCATAATACCCTCCAGTTCCATCCATGTCATTGCAAATGGTAAGATTTCATTCCTTTTGATGGTTCCATAATATTCCATTGTGTATATATATCACTTCTTCTTTACCCATTCATCTGTCGATGGACATCTTGGCTCTTTCCATAGTTTGGCTATTGTGGACATTGCCGCTATAAACATTGGGGAGCACATACCCTTTCGGATCACTACATTTGTAACTTTGAGTAAATTACCCAGTAGTGCAATTGCTGGGTTGTATGGTAGCTCGTTTTTCAACTTTTTGAGGAACCTCCACACTGTTTTCCAGAGTGGCTGCACCAGCTTGCATTCCCACCAACAGTGTAGGAGGGTTCCCCTTTTTCCTCATCCTTGCCAACATCTGTCATTTCCTGACTTGTTCATTTTTGCCATTCTGACTGGTGTGAGGTGGTATTTCATTGAGGTTTTGATTTGGATTTCCCTGATGCCGAGCGATGTTGAACACTTTTTCATGTGTCTGTTGGCCATTTGGATGTCGTCTTTGGAAAAATGTCTGTTCATGTCTTCTGCCCATTTCTTGACTGGATCATTTATTCTTTGGGTGTTGAGTTTGATAAGTTCTTTATGGATTTTGGATACTAGCCCTTTACCTGATATGTCATTTGCGAATATCTTCTCCCATTCTGTCAGTTGTCCTTTGGTTTTGTTGACTGTTTCTTTTGCTGAGCAAAAGCTTTTTATCTTGATGAAGTCCCAATAGTTCATTTTTGCCCTTGCTTCTTTTGCCTTTAGTGATGTTTCTAGGAAGAAGTTGCTGTGGCTGAAGTTGAAGAGGTTGCTGCCTGTGTTCTCCTTTAGGATTTTGATGGACTCCTGTCTCCCATTTAGGTCTTTCAGCCATTTTGAATCTATTTGTGTGTATGGTGTAAGGAAATGGTCCAGTTTCATTCTTCTGCATGTGGCTGTCCAATTTTCCCAACACAATTTGTTGAAGAGACTGCCTTTTTTCCATTGGACATTCTTTCCTGCTTTGTCAAAGATTAGTTGACTGTAGAGTTGAGGGTCCATTTCTGGGCTCTCTATTCTGTTCCATTGATCTATGCATCTGTTTTTGTGCCAGGACCATACTGTCTTGATGATTACAGCTTTGTAATAGAGCTTTGTAATAGATGATTATGGCTTTGTAATGAAATTGTGATGCCACCAGCTTTGCTTTTCTTTTTCAACATTCCTCTAGCTATTTGGGGTCTTTTCTGGTTCCATACAAATTTTAGGATTATGTCTTCCATTTCTTTGAAAAAAGTGGATGGTATTTTCATAGGGATCGCATTGAATGTGTAGATTGCTCTAGGTAGCATTGACATCTTCACAATATTTGTTCTTCCATTCCATGAGCATGGAACATTTTTCCATTTCTTTGTGTCTTCCTCAGTTTCTTTCATGAGTATTTTATGGTTTTCTGAGTACAGATTCTTTGCCTCTTTGGTTAGATTTATTCCCAGGTATCTTATGGTTTTGGATGCAATTGTAAATGGGATCGACTCCTTAATGTCTCTTTCTTCTGTCTTGTTGTTGGTGTATAGAAATGCAACTGATTTCTGTGCATTGATTTTATATCCTGCCACTTTACTGAATTCCTGTATGAGCTCTAGCAGTTTTTGGGTGGAGTCTTTTGGGTTTTCCACAAAAAGTATCATATCATCTGCAAAGAGTAAGAGTTTGACTTCTTCTTTGCTGACACAGATGCCTTTTATTTCTTTCTGTAGTCTGATTGCTGTGGCTAGGACTTCTAGCATTATGTTGAATAGCAGTGGTTATAGTGGATATCCCTGCCATGTTCCTGACCTTAGAGGGAAAGCTCTCAGTTTTTCCTCATTGAGAATGATATTCTCTGTGGGTTTTTCATAGGTGGCTTTTATGATATTGAGGTATGTACCCTCTATCCCTATACTCAAGAGTTTTGATCAAGAAAGGATGCTGTACTTTGTCAAATGCTTTTTCTGCATCTATTGAGAGGATCGTATGGTTCTTGTTCTTTCTTTTATTAATATATTGTATCACATTGATTGATTTGTGGATATTGAACCAAATTTGCAGCCCAGGGATAAATCCCATTTGGTCGTGGTGAATAATCCTTTTAATGTACTGTTGGATCCTATTGGTTAGTATTTTGGTGAGAATTTTTGCATCCACACTCATCAGGGATATTGGTCTGTAATTCTCCTTTTTGATGGGGTCTTTCGTTTTGGGATCAAGGTAATGGTGGCCTCATAAAACGAGTTTGGAAGTTTTCCATCCATTTCCATTTTTTGGAACAGTTTCAGAAGAATAGGTATTAATTCTTTATGATGTTTGGTAGAATTCCCCTGGGAAGCCATCTGGCCCTGGGCTCTTGTTTGTTGGGAGATTTTTGATTACTGCTTCAATTTCCTTAGTGGTTATAGGTCTGTTCAGGTTTTCTATTTCTTCCTGGTTCAGTTTTGATAGTTTATACATCTCTAAGAATGCATCCATTTCTTCCAGATTATCTAATTTGCTGGCATATAGTTGCTCATAATATGTTCTTATAATTGTTTGTATTTCTTTGGTGTTGGTTGTGCTCTCTCCTCTTTCATTCATGATTTTATTTATTTGGGTCATTTCTCTTGTCTTTTTGATAAGTCTGGCCAGGGGTTTATCAATCTTCTTCATTCTTTCAAAGAACCAGCTCCTAGTTTTGTTGATCTGTTCTACTGTTCTTTTGGTTTCTATTTCATTGATTTCTGCTCTGATCTTTATGATTTCTCTTCACCTGCTGGGTTTAGGCTTTATTTGCTGTTCTTTCTCCAGCTCCTTTAGGTGTAGGGTTAGGTTGTGTAGTTGAGACCTTTCTTGTTTCTTGAGACAGGCTTGTATTGCTATATACTTTCCTCTTAGGACTGCCTTTGCTACATCCCAAAGATTATGAACAGTTGTGTTTTCATTTTCATTCGTTTCCATGAATTTTTTAAATTCTTCTTTAATGTCCTGGTTGACCCATTCATTCTTTAGTAGAATGCTCTTTAGCCTCCATGTATTTGAGTTCTTTCTGACTTTCCTCTTGTGATTGAGTTCTAGTTTCAAAGCATTGTGGTCCAAAAATAGGCAGGGAATGATCCTAATCATTTGGTCCCAGATGAGACCTGATTTGTGACCTAGGATGTGATCTATTCTGGAGAATGTTCCATGGGCACTAGAGGAGAATGTGTATTCTGTTGCTTTGGGATGGAATGTTCTGAATAGCTGTGAAGTCCATTTGGTCCAGTGTGTCATTTAAAGTCTTTATTTCCTTGTTGATCTTTTGCTTAGATGATCTGTCCATTTCCGTGAGGGGGTGTTAAAGTCCCCTACTATTATTGTATTGTTGTCGATGTGTTTCTTTGCTTTTGTTAAAACTTGGCTTATATAATTGGCTGCTCCGATGTTAGGGGCATAGATATTTACAACTGTTAGATCTTCTTGTTGGATAGACCCTTTAAGTATGATATAGTGTCCTTCCTCATCTCTTATTATAGTCTTTGGTTTAAAATCTAATTTGTCTGATATAAGTATTGCCATTCCAGCTTTCTTTTGGTGTCCATTAGCATGGTAAATGGTTTTCCACTCCCTCATTTTCAATCTGGGGGTGTCTTTGGGTCTAAAATGAGTCTCTTGCAGACAGCCTATCAATGGGTCTTGTTTTTTTATCCAATCTGTTAGCCTGTGTCTTTTGATTGGGGCGTTTAGCCCGTTTACATTCAGGGTAACTATCGAAAGATATGAGTTTAGTGCTATTGTACTGCCTGTAAGGTGATTGTTACTGTATATTGTCTGTGTTCCTTTCTGGTCTATGTTACTTTCAGGCTCTCTCTTTGCTTAGAGGACTGCTTTCAATATTTCTTGTAGGGCTGGTTTTGTTTGCAAATTCCTTTAGTTTTTGTTTGTCCTGGAAGCTTTTTATCTCTCCTTCTATTTTCAATGACAGCCTGGCTGGATATAGTATTCTTGGCTGCATATTTTTCTCATTTAGTGCTCTGAATATATCCTGCCAGTCCTTTCTGGCCTGCCAGGTCTCTGTGGATAGGTCTGTTGCCAATCTAATGTTTCTACTATTGTAGGTTATAGATCTCTTGTCCCGAGCTGCTTTCAGGATTTTCTCTTTGTCTCTGAGACTTGTAAGTTTTACTATTAGATGTTGGGGTGTTGACCTATATTTACTGATTTTGAGGGGGATTCTCTGTGCTTCCTGGATTTTGATGCCTGTTTCCTTCCCCAAATTAGGGCAGTTCTCTGCTGTAATTTGCTCCAATATACCTTCTGTCCCTCTCTCTCTTTCTTCTTCTTCTGGGATCCCAATTATTCTAATATTGTTTCATCTTATGGTATCACTTATCTCTCGTATTCTGCCCTTGTGATCCAGTAGTTGTTTATCTCTCTTTTTCTGAGCTTCTTTATTCTCCATCATTTGGTCTCTATATCACTAATTCTCTCTTCTGCCTCATTTATCCTAGCAGTTAGCACCCCCATTTTTGATTGCACCTCATTAATAGCCTTTTTGATTTTGACTTGGTTAGATTTTAGTTCTTTTATTTCTTCAGAAAGGGTTTCTGTAGTATCTTCTGTGCTTTTTTCAAGCCCAGCTAGTATCTTTATAATCATCATTCTGAACTCTAGTTCTGACATCTTACTAATGTCCATATTGATTAGGTCCCTGGCAGTCGGTACTGCCTCTTGTTCTTTTTTTTGAGGTGATTTTTTCCATCTTGTCATTTTGTCCAGAGGAGAATAGATGAATGAGAGAACAAAATGCTAACAGGGTAACAACGATCCCAGAAAAATATACCCTAACCAATCAGAAGAGACCTGAACCCAGGGGAAAAGAAAGGGAGAGAAAGAAAAAAGAAAAAAAAGAAAAAGATAAAAAATATATATATGATCAAATATGATCAGGCTGGTGCATAGATCTGTGCCACACACTAGATTTTGGCTGTATTTTGGTCTGTTAGAATAAAGTGCATCCCAAAATTTGAAAGAAAGAAAAACTTATATATGTACAAAAATAAGGGTAAATTTGATGAAGGGATGAAATATGACTGTAAAGATGAAAATTATAAAAGATTTTATAAAAGAAATTGATAAGATAAGAAGTTGGTTGAAAAAAGAAAGAAGAGGAATTTAAAAACAAAAAAAGGGAGAGAATGTGATCAGGCAGGAGACTAGAACAAAGCTATACAATAGAGATTTAGGGTATATTTTGGTCTGTTAGAAGAAACTGTATCCCAAAATTTTGAAGAGAGAACAACTTATATATATACCAAAAATAAGGCTGACTACTATGAAAGGATAGAATATGACTCTAAAAATGAAAAATAAAAAAGATTTTTAAAAAAGGGATTGTTAAGATGTTGGTTGAAAAAGGGAAAAAGAAAAATTAAAAAAATAAAAGAAAGAAAATAAAATTAAAAAAATTAACTTTGAAAGACTAAAGAATCAGGGGGGAAATAGCCATGAATTCTATGTACTGTATTCCCCTAGTGCTGGCATTCTGCCATTCTCATTGATTGGTAAACTTGGTCTTGGCTGGCTGTTCTTGCTGATCTTTTGGGGGAGGGTCCTGTTGCAGTGGTTCTCAAATGTATTTGCCAGAGGCGGAATTGCCCCACCCTTGCCGGGGGCCAGGCTAAGTAATCTGCTCAGGTGTGTTCTCCGCAGCTTTTGTTCCCTGCAAGCTTTCCATACAGCTTTGAAGAATGAGGGTGAAAATGGCGGCCTCCCAATCTCCGCCCCAGAGGAGCTGAGAACTTGAGGCCCCACTCCTTAGTAAGCCCCCAGAGAAAAGCAGTTAATAACTCCTGTCTCCCCAGTCTCCAGCCACACTCCGTGCTCACCCGGCCTGTGACCAAGCATTTCTATCTCTGGCACATGACTCTATGTGGAGTCTCCAAACCCAGCAGATCCCTGTGGTGCGCTCCCACGTCACTCCTCCCGGGGGAGGAAGGGGATTCTCCCCGGATATGCTGCTTGTTGGGTCTCTGCTGGAGGAGAAGTGGCCTGACTGTGCTGTGGATCACGGTTTATGGCAACCCCAAGCTGAGAGCCCACTCCTTGGCTCTGTCTTTGCAGCCAGCTTCCCTGCTCTGATACCTGGGAGTTCTGCTGCACTCAGGCACCCCAGGTCTTTCTGTGACCCCGAGGGTCCTGAGACTACACTGTCCCAGCGAGGGTTCCACCCCCCGCTTAGCCACTGGAGCGACGTCCCTCAGCGGAGCAGACTTCTAAATGTTCCGATTTTGTGCTTCACTGCTCTATCACTTGCCGGTAGCAGTTGACAGAGGCTCCCTCCCCACCGCCATCTATCTTCCCAAATATCGCCTTGGATTTACTTCTGTGCACATCCTACCTTCCAGAAAGTGGTCTCTTTTTTGTTCAGAGAGTTGCTCTATTCTTTTCTTTGATCTCCTGTTGAGTTTGTAGGTGTTCAGAATGGTTTGATCCCTATCTAGCTGAATTTCTGGGACCAGACAAAATTTAGGTCTCCTACTCCTCCATCATCTTGCTCCTCCCTCCTATTTTTATATTTTTAATGACTAATGAGCTGTGACAAAGTACTTTGAAGGAGGAGACAAAATGGAGGTAGAAAAATGATGAATAATTTATGAATAAAGAATAAATGTTATGTTCAATAATTAATTATAGATAAAAAGTAAGGAAATAAAGACAGGAATGGAAATTAGGGGACCAGATTCTGATCTCTGCTAACCATTGAAAAGCTACCATGCAAGCATATTTTCCACTTCTTACTTGAATTCTCTATCTGTAAATTCACCAAAAGGTAACTGTGTAAGGAGCATCAGAACACAAATCAGGGCACTAGGTCTTGGCTCTTCCACCAACCAGCCCTGGGAGCCTGGTCAAGCCCCTAAGCCTCTCTAAGCTTCCCTTCCTTCATTCCATTTAATTCAACAATTATTTCTTGAGAGTGTATAGACAAGAATCTCAAATAACACAGAACACTTGCTGTCAAAATCTTCTAGTCTATTTAAGGGGCAGATGAGGCAATTATATGCCTACCTATAATGAGACTTTGATCAAACTGCACATCAGCTGCTTCTGTCAGTAAAAGTCTTTCTCATTGTAATAATTCATGATCTGGACATTCACATAGCACCAAAGCAAGCACTCAGCTGGCAAACAGAATTGCTTAGAATTACTGCCATTGTCTCAGGAAAAATACATCACCTCTCCAATTTTCAATCACCTGATCTATAAAAATAGGCATGAAGGTAACTATCTTACCTTCTTGTGAGAACTAAAGCAAGCAAGAATCTGTATATAAAGTACACAGAACATTGGCACAAGAGATAGCAACTTTTATTAGTAGTATTTTTTATCATCATCGTCATTATCATTCTTTCCTCTTTGAACCAGATTTGGTTGATGAAACTTACTAATCCGAAATAATTAGTGAATCCTCTAATAAAGTCTTGGTTCTGCTTATGACCAGTCATGTGTCCTGCTGCACATGATTTTCCTACCCATAACTTCACTGTGTCTCAGTTAGCTTGTTTTCACAATAAGAATGTTAATATCATTTACCTCACAGGATTGATAGAAGGGTTGAATGAGATAACACTTATTACTAACCATAATATCTAACACATGGTAACTGCTTGGGAAATATATTTTATTATTATAAATATTAATGTTAATTTTGTTCCCTTTTTCTTTAATTCTTTTTTGAAAAACTAGAAAACAATAAATGGTAGTTATTCCTATTAATAGTAATAGTATATCAGCAGCATGAATTATTGAAACTTCTTAAGGAAGGGACATGGAATTAATAGTAGTAGTCATTATTAAGTGAGGTCATGAAAACGGTTATTGTAACCTATTGTAATCTAAAGATGAGAGATATCTGATCAGGGTGAGTTTTCGCTTTATTGCTGATGTACAGTTTCTCACACGACTGATGAGGATATTCAACCAGGAAAAGTATCCCTTTCTTTGGAAAATGACCCCCTAAGATGGACAAACCGTAGGTAACTAAATGAGAGACCTAGAAATGTCAGTGGGGGTGGGAGAGAGTCTGAAGATTTTGAAAAGCAATAAGTAAAAAAAAAAGTGACAGTTTGTGCTAGATGGAGGCAAAGTAATACCGTCATACAGTGAGGAAATAGAAAGTATTTCTGGGAAGTAAAGATCCACTGATGATATTAGGCAGCTGTGTGGAGCCTCAGAGACTATGAAGAGTGTCAAGACCATCAACAGAATAAATTGGAGGTCAGGAGATCATGCTGCTCATCAGTCAGTGTCACTGGTGATGAATGTTTCCAGGGGAAAGGTCAGTGGATGAGAGGTGACTGGAGTATTCCAGGGAACAGTGCTCCTCTGTTAAATAGGAGGCTCTTCGAATACTGACATGTGATCATTAAACCTGTCATGTCAGTAAGCAAGGGCCAAAATCAAATCAGAGAGAAGACTGCAGGAGTTTTAATAGACTAAAAAAAAAGATCAAAATTATTAAATGTCTTTCTTTTGAACTGTTACCTTTATTTTGAACTATTACTTTTAAATAATTCATGAGGCAATGCCAATTGCTGTTTTAGAACCTACTCCTTTCTTAAAAAACAAGTACTTGATATCTAAACAATTGCAAAATAAGCCAACTTTTTGTTGTCCTTTTGCAATTTGTCTACATATCTCTGATGAAAGTAAGCTTGTAGAGCTGTAACCAGTCAATGCAGTCTCAGGTCAAAAGCCCTGGTGACCAAACACAATGCCAGAATTAAGCAAGGCTCATTTTTAAGTGGGTGCATATTATGTGTTTGAATTGGAATGACCTAATTTATAGAGTCATAGTGGATTTATTAATTAATCTTTAGACCAAGTGCAAATACATGTATCTGAAAAGGCATGAGGATAAGCAGAATGGACTGGACTCACCCAGACCAGTTCTAAGAATTGTTATCCCTGTGACTCAGTCCATATTACTTAATTTTTCTGAGACATAGTTTCTAACCCTGAAAAATGGAGTTGGTAAACCCTACCTCAGATTAGCTGTTATCATTAAATAAAGTAATGTGTAACAAATATGTAGTAAATTGAGCAGTATATGTTAGGTTATCAATAAATGACTGTGTGTGTGTGTGTGTATGTATAGGTCACAAAATTTGGCCTCATCTCATTTTAAATATGAATACGGACCTCGTGCATAAAATTATTTCAACAAATATTTATTGAGTCTCAGGTACTATTTAGGTGGCAGAGATATAGCAGTGACCCAAACAGCCAAAGTCCCAACCTCATAAAACTTACATTCTAGTGGGAGGGAAGCAGAAGATAAAGAAGTAGAAACTCACTGTGTATGACTATGCTAATATATCAAGGTACACGAGATGCACAGTGCTGTTGGGACAAAGATGGAAAGGACTATAAATTTAGAAATATATGGTCAATGGTGATTTTAGAGGGAGTGGCTGTTGTTGAAAAGCTAAGCTCTGTGTAAAGACATGAAGATGAGCGAGGAAGCCATGTGGATAACAAGAGAAGCACATTTTAGGCAGAGGGAAGAACCTGTGTCAGGTGCCTTGAGTCAGAATATGCAAGGAGAGCAGTGTGGCTGAAGCAGAAAGAGCAAGAGTGTCTATAGTGGGGGAAGTCCAGAGGTTTAGCAGTGACTGGATCTCAGAGGGCTTTGGCAGTCATTTGTGGGGATTTGCTCTGAACTCTGAGGGAGATGAGAACCACTGAAAGTTACAAACAAAGAAATGACAGGAATTGATTGAATATCCCAGCTGCTCTTTTAAATATGTCTCCAGGAATCTCTATTTGAAATTCGTACAAAACCCAATTAAGAAGTTGCTATTTTTGTTGTCATTATTCAGGTAAGGAAAAGGGAGACACAGCGATTGGGTGATGGACCAGGACCACATGGCAAGTTAAGGTGGAGTTGGGTTTCCAATCCAGGCAGGTTCAGTACACTGCTTGTGCTTTTTTTCATTTTCAGTTGTGTCCGTTCTACCCCTTGCCATGTCAAATCTACACCTTCGTTGGGTAACAATACTTTTATGTTCATTTCTTCTGTTTTGCAGTCTCTATTTTCAACTCATTTTCTCATTTTAACATGTCACTGTGAATTATGTATGTATGTATTTGAGATTAGAGTCTTAACAAGATCTAATCTTTAATACGAAACTCTTTAAGAAACCACAATTTTCCTTGGGTTATCTGTTCTTTTGTTTCTTCCAGACTATACTTTTCCTTGGTCCTTTTTTATGTCATTTCCCTTTACTTTCCTTTTATCTTTCCTTTCTTCCCTCTATTCCTCTTTTCTTTTCATCCTCCTAACTTCCTTCTTTCCTTTCTAATTTTCTAACTTGCTAACTTGTTAACTTCCTATCTCTTTTTTTTCTGAAATAAGCAAGGTGTTTCTTATATATTATGTAATTCATCCTACAATATTTTTGGTTATATCTGCCTCTCCCCCTGTTTTCCTGTTTATTCATCTTAAAACAGAGTCCTTCTAATTTGGTGTGGCTCACCAGCCCCAAAGCATAGCCTCTAGCAACAAGTTCTTGGAAGCTTATTAGAAATGCACTACCTCCAGCTCTGCCCCAAGATCTGTACTTTTACTGGATCCGTAGGTGATCTGGAGACACATTAACATCTTAGAACACTTTCCCTGCATAATGGGAGACATGGCATAGGACTTACCAGCTTTAGTCACTGTCCACTGGCCTTTTAGGTAGAATCTGCTTTTCAGATTTACACCTCCAGGAAAGTTTAATTGCAAACATAATCCTATAGCCATCATCAAGAAGAAATTCATCTGACGTCACAAAGATAGCAGAGTAGAAGCCCTCAGCTTCAGACCCTACAGAGATCAACAATTACACAGCTACCCATAAATAAAAATAGTTCTGGGAGAGCGAATCAGCAACACAGTGGAACAAAACACTAACAACAAAACTTACCATACGAAAGGGGAAGGAAAAATGATATGATCTCACACATAGAAAATGCTAACGACTCCACCACATAATGTTTAGAACAAATAGCTAAATGCAGTAAAGTTGCAGTGTACAAAATCAAGAAAAAAAAATCAGATGCATTTTTATTTTTATTATTTTTTTAAAGATTTTATTTATTCATTTGAGACAGAGATACAGAGAGAGAGAGCATGCGCAAGGGGGGGGAAGCAGAGGGAGAGAGAGAAGCAAGCTCCCCGCTGAGCCAGGAGCCCGATGTGGGGCTCCATCCCAGGACCCTGGGATCATTACCTGAGCCAAAGGCAGACACTTAACCATCTGAGCCACCCAGGCGCCCCTGGATGCATTTTTATACACTAATAATGAACTATCTGAGAAAGAAATAAAGAAAATAATTACATTTACAATATCACCAAAAACAATAAAATACTTCAGAATATGTTTTACTAAAGAAGTAAAAGATTTATACACTGGAGGGCGCCTGGGTGGCTCAGTTGGTTAGGCGACTGCCTTCGGCTCAGGTCATGATCCTGGAGTCCCTGGATCGAGTCCCACATCGGGCTCCCTGCTCAGCAGGGAGTCTGCTTCTCCCTCTGACCCTCCCCCCTCTCATGTGCTGTCTCTCTCATTCTCTCTCTCTCAAATAAATAAATAAAATCTTTAAAAAAAAAAAAAGATTTATACACTGGAAGTATAAGATATTGATGAAAGACATTGAAGAAGACACAAGTAAATGGAAAAAAGATATAGAAAGTTAAAAACTTAGGAAGTTAAGAAAGATATTCTATGTACATGGGTCACAAGAATTAATAAGGTTAAAATGTTTATCATAGCCAAAGCCATCTATAGATTCCATGTAATTCCTATCAAAATTCCAATGGCATTTTTCAAGAAATAGGAAACACTATTCTAAAATTTGTATAGAATTTCAAAAGACCCCGGATAACCAACAAAACTGAGAAAGAAGTACAAAGCTGAACACATCACACATCCTCATTTTAAACTATATTACAAGCTACATTAATCAGAACAGTGCATGCTGACATAAAAGCAGACACATTGACCAAGGAACAGAATTGAGAAACTAGTAATAAACCCATGCATATATTGTCAACTAATATTTGACAAGGGAGGCTTGAATACTCGATGGGGAAAAGATAGTCTCTTTAATAAATGGTATTGAGAAAACTGACTATTCACATGGAAAAGAATGAAATTGGACCCCTATCTTATACCACTCAGAAAAGTTAACTTGAAATGGACTGAGGTCTTAAACGTAAGACCTGAAACCATAAAACTCATATAAGAAAACATAGGGGTAAAGTTCCTTGATATCAGTCTTGGTAATAATTTTTGTATATGACACCAAAAGCATAAGCCACAAAAAAAAAAAAATGCCAAGGCAACTTATGGAAAGTGAGAAAATATTTGCAATTCATATATTGACAAGGGATTAATATTTAAAATATATGAGAGACTCATGTTACTTAGACAAAAAGCAAGTAATTGAATTAAAATAATGGGTAAAGTACCTGAATAAACATTTTTCCAAAGAAGACATACAAATGACCAATAAGGACACGTACATGTGCTTAACATCCCTAGTCCCTGAGAATGCAGATCAAACCACAATAAAATATCACCTCACACTTGTTGGAAGACAAGTGACAAAAGTGTTGGCGAGGCTGTGGAGGAAAGAAAACCTTTGTGCACTGTTGGTGGGAATGTAAATTAGTACGGTTACTATGGAAAACAGTATAGAGATTCCTCAGAAACTCAAAAGTAGAACTGCAATATAAGTCAGCAATCCCACTTCTGGATACTTATCCAAAGGAAATGAGAACGGGTTATTGAAAAGACACCAGTTCCCCCCATGTTCATCAAAGCATTACTCACAATAAACAAGACATGGAAACAACCTAAATGTCCACCAATGATGAATGGGTAGAGAACATGTAGTATATATAAATAATGGAATACTATCAGCCATTAAAAAAAAAAAAAAGAAGGAAATCCTGGCATTTGTAGCAACATGGATAAAACTTAAGGCATTATGCTAAGCGAAATAAATCAGACGAAGACAAATACTGAGTGATCTCACTTGTATGTGGAAATCTAAAAAAAGCCAAATTCATAGAAGCAGAGAGAATACAACTGGGAGGCAGGGGAAATAAGTTGTTAGCCAAAATGTAAAAACATCAGGTTAACGAAGGAATCATTTCTGAGGATCTAATGCACAGCATGGTGACTATAGTTAACAATATTGTATTGTATGCTTGGAAGTTGCTATGAGAGTAAATCTTAAAGGTTCTTGCCATAACAGCAACAATGATGGTAATTATGGGAGGTGAAATATGTGTTAAATAACTTCATTGTTGCAAACATTTCTCAATATCGACATGTACCAAATCATCACAGCATGCACCTTAAACGTATACAGTTATTCTATGTCTATTATATTTCAATACAGCTGAAAAATAAGAAGAAATTTATCTGAAAGTTTTGCTAAATAAAAGTGGAGCCATTTTCTACCCCCATTCTCTCATTCTGCACACACAGAAACATGAATTTTATAATCTGCAATCTACAGCTTTCGCTAATTCCAGAATGCTTTCAGTTTTTGCTTCACTAATTTTTTTTTTCTGGAAATGCTCATTTCAAAGATGCAATGAGCCACTGTTGATTCCTTCCTTTAATTCTCCTTCCAACCCTGATCTTTGTAAAAATAGAAGTCAGTAAATATTCTTAGAATGAGAAGTACTGATAGGAAGAATGCTGTACTCATTGCTTCTCAGAAAATCTACCCAGTTCTTCAGTCTCTGGGAAAAGGGCAGAAAGGGGAGGAGAAATAACATGTCTCCTTCCGCCCTTCAGCCCGGTCGGTTTACTCCATTTCTGATGGCAAAATATGCATTGGAAACCAGCTGTGCTTCTTAGGTCATTGCTATAATTAGAAAATCTTTCCAGATTCTGGCAAAATCCAACTCTGAGAATTAGTTTTCAGTGTTCTCATGGGACTCAGAGAAGTGAAAATACCTGCCTAAACTACTAAGAGCCAAGATGATCACACACACACACACACACACACACACACACCATTCCATCTAATGCCCGTCTACTGACAGGCTTTACATGTTTTAAGCAAAATCAGAGGAATACCAACATGCGTACTCTCCAACGGCACTACTATCACTACGTTTCACATTTTACTGCCATTTTTGCAGCTGATGTGGCCCCACATCTTCTAATTACATTTCCAGGTCTCATTCACCACAAATATCTACAGATCGTCTTTTCCTAAATCATGGCCTCCATGTGGTTAAATCTGGGGCCTCCTTCCTTGAGCCCCCGCTGTTTGCATCCTGCTGTGACAGACTGTGAGCCCCTGGGTGCTAGCCAGCTGCACCCCCAGGAAAAGACCTGCACGTATCTCTGCTACTGAAGCCTTTGATTGCTTTGTTCATGTGTTGTATATGAGCACAGGGAGTAAGTATCTCTCTTTCCAAAATAGTTACATGTCTCTTTTACCTCGTTGTATGGGGGTCCTAGACTTATAGACTGTGAAGCAACATCTGCCTTATGAAGTTAGGAATGCTTTTGTTTAATCTAAAATAATTTAATTGCATTTGTTTTATGTAATTTGGTAAACCACAATAATATTATCCATAGATTCGAGTCCAATTGCTCTGTGTTTCCCAGGCCACTATTACCTGCTTTTTGCCATCCAGTATTTTACTGTGAGTCCTGCAACTATTATAGATCTGAAACATTCGAGGACTGGAAATACCAAATGAGAACTTGGGGGGCATTATATCAACCAAATCATTATTTTACTTGGAAAATTTAACTTAGTCAAACCAAATAGTAATATAAGATGAAACCCATGTGTATTCAACTGCCAAAAAGTCTGTTTGTTTTAAATGGCTTTTATTTCCCCTAATAACACTCCTGGAATATCACTTATAGTATTTTCACTTTTTTAATTGTAGTATTTTTAGTTTTGAATGTCCTGAAGATATATATAACTAATTAGTCCTCAGAGCATATTGATTAAATTCATTTACATTTCATAGTTCTAGAGAAAGGGAAAAATATTAGTGGAAAGTTATTCCAGAATACCACACAAAAAAATGAATAAAAATGAAAAAAAACAGTTAAAAATAACAAAATGTTCAATGTAAACTCTTTTTATTCAATGTGAACTCCTATTGCCAATCAATTTGAACATATTCTAGGATAAATCATCCTATTTAAAACTGTGCCCACAGATATTTTTCTCCTTTTAGCAATTTTCCTTTATTGCCCCAGTAATTTAATATGGTGAATATGTTAATATTACCAATTTATCCTAGGCTTGTCCATGATGCCTGAACTATCTTTGTAAAGGACCTGGTATGCAAAATCTCACTCGCAGAACTGTTTTATAAATTTTGAAGTGCTATGGGTCAATTCGACAAGCATTTAATGTTAATAATTACTTCAGCAGAGGGAATTATATGCCAGACATGTCTGATAGACTCAAGAGTCAGAAATAAAATGGCAGTCAATTCGAGCTCATTGACACTGGAATGAGATAAGAATTTTGATAGTATTGAGATTACTATGATGCATAAAGCTCCGTGATACAAAGAAGCATATCTATTTATTTATTTATAATGTATTTTTATTATCTATTTATTTATACCTATGGGTAGCTTACAATGCCATAGGGTCCATTAAGATTGTACCTTAGTCGAAGAAGATTGGATTTTCCCTTAGGAGATTCTATCTCCCTACCAGAAAGGAAGGAAGCCATATTTCTAGGACCTGGCCAATAAATGGATATCTCTTTTGTTGTTGTTTTATCATCAGAGTTGTTAGTATTTTTAAGGGAATTCTGGAAGAATAAATGGTAAACTGTTTAAAGGGAGAAAAACCCAATTAGTTTTTTGGCTGTATCTTTTTCAGAGAGATAATTATCACATTCTAGTGTGGTTATCCATAGGCTAAATTTAATTCCCTGTTGACGGAGCTCTTTCTTTGAAGGGGTTTGGCATTTCTGCTATCAGTCATCAGCAAATGATTTAGAGGCTGCATTCATTTCTTATGGCTTCTGTAACAAATTACAAAGTTAGAGGCCTATAAAGACAGAAATATATTGTCTTATAGTTCTAGAGGTGAGCTATCTGAAATGGGTCTCACTGGATTAAAATCAAGGTGTCAGCAGAGCTGCTTTCCTTCCAAAGGTTCTGAGGGATAACATGATCCTTGCCTTCATCAATGTCTAGAGACCAGCTGCATTCCTTAGTCTGTGTCCATTTCCTCCAACTTCAAAGCCAGCAATTCAGCATTTCCAAATCCCTTTCTGACTCTGATGTCTTCTTCTGACAGCATTTCCAAATCCCCTTCTGACTCTGATGTCCCTCTTCTATTTTGAAGGACCATCTTGTGATTACATTAAGCCCGCCCAGGTAATACAGGATAATCTCTCTAAGTCAGCTGATTAGTAAAACTAATTACATTTATATCCTTAATTCCTCATTGCCTTGTAACCTAACATATTTAGAAGTTCTGGAGATTGGAACATAATCATCTTTGGGAAGCCCTAATTCTACCTACCACAAACATTTGACAAAAAATCTCTGGGGCCCTATTCTTGGCTATGAATTTCAACTGATTTTGGTGGACTCCCAGGTAGACCTATATAACCACCTTTGCTGGGTAGAGAGTGGTCTAGGAGCCAAGGAAAATGGTCCCTGCCTGGATCATGAAGTGAAGAGGAGTTAAACTTATCTTGACATTTTCTTAGACTATTTACTATTTGTCATTCCTGAACCCTTAGCAAAGTTACCTACCTCCTTCCTCATTGTACTGTTCCTGTTTGCAGACAGTAAGAGAGCGGTTGTGAGTCCATATTTTGGTGTTAGGAAAAACAGCAGCACCCTGAAGCCTGAGTGGTATTGATTTGTTAAGGAAAAGGTTCATTCTTGAGGAACAACCTTTCGTCTACACTTGCCATTGTTCGTTACTTGTCAGTATTGGAGAGAATTGGCTTGATTTTTTATTATGGCAGCTTTCTTTACGTGCAGTAGTCTAAAAATTAATCAAATGTGATGTAAAAAAGTAACTAACTTAGTATAGAAACCCTGATAAAGTAATAACTTCAAAGTACCATGAAGTGAGAGTAATGAAGCTTCGTGGCAATAAAGATTCCCTGTATGGAAATTTCTGGTGTTTCTCCCGTTAGTTATACTCAAGGATATTCTTACTTGATGTACTAACTTCACTGTCATGATCAATTTGTCATTGTTTCCAATTGCTCACTCCCTTCCATATATTAGAATTGTATATCCATGACCTTTGTCATATGACTATGTAGTGCTTCCTGGTATGAACAGAGTTATGTGTTGCTGCTCTGTTGTTATTGGACTGGCCATTTTACTTATTTTGGCTAATTAATGGAATGTGGATGGAAAAGGCAGCATGTGTGCTAAGTACCTATACATTAAGAGGTCCTGCATGTTTCTGCTTATTCTCCTGTGCTCCTGCATTTTCTAGGACATAGGTAATACTCGAGGTAGCATCTGGTCCAAGAAGAATGAATGACATGTGGGACAGGCCTGAGCTCTACCCATAGCCTGCAGCCCAGCTAAGCCAATCCTGTGCAAGCATGTAGTCATATAAGCAAGAAAAATATAGGTTTCATTAGTCACTGAGATTTTGAAGTTATTTGTAGTATTATGGAAGGCCATATCTGATTACTACAACATCCAAAATTGCACCAAACAAAAATTTCTGTTGATTGTATCATTATGTTCTTAGTAATGCAAATCAAAATGAATCATCCTTGGCTCTACTATTTTTCTCAACTTCCATATATAATTAGTCAACTAGGTCCTATAAATTACCCCGATTTAATTTTTCCATATTTGTCCCTACTCACTTTCTCTGCTTGGTAATAACAGCAGCCTCTTAGCTAGACTGCCTTCATTTCAAGCATTCCAGTCCATTCTTCACAATGATCTAGAGTCAGAGAATGCCAGATCCCTAAATAGAATTTGTAACTGTCTCTTTACTCCCTATACAATGAAGGTCAAACTCATTGTTGTGACATATGCAGCCCTTCATCATCTGATTTCTGCTCAACTGATTACTGTCTCATTCTCCTACATTATCCTATGCCCAACCCCAATCGTCAAGTCCCTTAGAAGCCCCTTGATATGTGATTTATCAGTCTCATTCTTGTCTTTCTTCAAAAGCAAAATTTCCTTTTTTAGAAATGTGCTTACTTGATGTATTCATAATCATCAATTAAGCATGCTCTAAGATAGAACAAAAGCCTTTTCATTAGTAAAATATTCCTTGACTTTGTCCAGATCAAATCAAATGCTGCCTTCTTGGCTATTCTAGTCCCTTGCACAGATTATGACTATAGTACTTACTGTACCAGAGCTGACAGCATACCTAGAGCCACTGTAACATACGCAATTTGTTATTCTTCGTGGTCCTTGGGACTTGAACAGTGCCTGATAGATTACTTTATGTTTGCATTCCCTCATTCGTTAAAAAAATAGAAATGAGGACTCTATATAATAGGTGATGCTTTAGGCATTGTGGATAAAACTGAATGAAATAAAGTCCTTCTATCACTTCCATGATTAAAGTGTGCAAGCACAGTATTAAACACATACATATATTAGATGATTTAATTTTCTCAAACACTCTGAAAATTATGTAGCATCCTTACTTTTCATATAAGGACACTGAAGCTCAGAGAATCTGAAAAGCAGTGAGTGATGTGATTCCTCACTTTGCCCATTTTTTCCCTCACCTAATATGGGCCAGGACAGGAGTTCTGTGGATGCTGCAGTGGCCATGAAAGACACATGTTCCAATTATTTGTTGTTGCTGAACAACTCCAGGACATAATGATATAAAACTATCATTTTACCTTTGTCCTCAGTTTTGTGAGAAAGGAATTCAGATGATTCATCTCCAGTCCACATAGTGACAGTTATGCCTAGAAGGTCCAATTCCAAATGGCTTTTTCACTCATAGCTGTCTTAGTTCACCTTGAGGCCTCTCTCCTCCTCTCTTGCTTCCCTTCTCTTCTCTTCTCCCCCTCCACCCCTCCCTCCTTTTTTTTATTATTATGTTATGTTAATCACAATACATTACATCATTAGTTTTTGATGTAGTGTTCCATGATTCATTGTTTGCGTATAACACCCAGTGCTCCATTCAGTACGTGCCCTCTTTAATACCCATCACCAGGCTAACCCATCCCCCCACCACTCTCCCCTCTAGAACCTTCAGTTTGTTTCTCAGACCCCCTCCCTCCTCTTTCAGTCTCTCTCCTCCTCCCTCTTTCTTTCCCTCATCTGCTCTCTCTATTTCTCTCCCTCTCTCCCTTTCTCTTCCTTTGATGTATCTCAAACTCCAGGCCTCACACTACTGCTTGGACGTTCTCATAACATGATAGTTTCTGGATAATAGTACATAAAATTGACTTCTTTTTGTTTTGCATATCTCAGCTTCAATGTCAAGACCTCAGAGAGGTCTTTCATAACAACTGATGTAGGATAAGTCAGTCACTATCAATTCTTTCACTTGGTATAAATTCTCTGCAGAGAATTTATCAACATCTTACATATTTATTCATTCATTTATTTTCCATAATTTCCTCTGGTTTATTCATTATTTATTCAGTATTTATCTATTGAGAACCTACAAAATATCAACTACTATTATAAAAGTTTAGAAAACAGCAGGAGGAAAAACAAAGAAGTACTAAGACCCTTTATGGTGTGGTGTATCCCCACTAAAATGTGTGCTTCACAAGGACAGCAATCCAGTCTGTCTTATTCATAATTGTATATCCAGAGCCTAGAAACATGCCTGCCATGGGATAGATGCCCAATAAACATTTTTGATTGACCAAATGAACAAAATCATTGGGCCTACTATGAAAAGGAACAGGAGGAATCTTAGGGTGGTATGAGAAACACAACAGGGAAACTCATTATTATTTTAAGATCATAGGAGACCTCCTTGCAGAAGTGATATTGAGGCTCAGAATTGCAGGATGAGTTGGAGTAGTGACAACAGCAACATTAGTGGAAACAGGTTTTTCACCAGAGTGATCTGCCTCCTAGTGATAGAACTGAGATTCAGGGGAAAGGGGAAAATAATGAGAAGGAATATGCAATTTTCTCTTTTTTGGGGGGGACGGGTTAAAGTGAAGATATATATTCATTTTCATATTAAAATCATTATAATTTTATTTTTAACCCCTAGCTATTGAAACCATACCTTATAATTACCTAGTAAGAAGGTCTTCACAATAACCACAGTGCATTGACTTTTTTTTTTTTAAGATTTTATTTATTTATTTGACACAGAGAAAGAGCACAAGCAGGGCAAGTGGAAAGCAGAGGGAGAGAGAGAAGCAGGCTCCCCACTGAGCAAGGAGCCCAGTGCAGGGCTCAATCCCAGCATCCTGGGATCATGACCTGAGCTGAAGGTAGATGCTTAACTGACTGAGCCACCCAGGCACCCAGTCACTGGCTGTTCAATGAAGACTTTTTAAGTTGATGTTCCCAAATGCTCAACCTGTTTTTGAATTAACTTAAATATTTTCAAGCCACAACTAGTAATCTTCTTTTAATTATAGTTTCAAGATGTACTGGAATTTTACTGAAGATCTCCAATAACGCTTTAATATTACTTAGAGGATGTATGTTTCAAATCCCCCTTTACCTCCAAGCTTCCTTTCTCAATTACTATCTATCTACAGGCTCCTTATCTGATTCTCATTAGTCCTCCATGGTCTTCCTGATTCTAAGACTCCAATTTCCTCTCTCTCCTTGGGATGTCTTCTGTTTTAAAGATATGAAAACCACTCTGACTCTGCTCGTTCAGGATGAGAAAGAAAAACACTATTTCAAGATTTATCCACATTTGGTTTTGCCTTATATAACATCTCACTACAATAACTTTTAGTTTCAGAAATAAGTTCATCTATAAATTATGAAACCACCAGGAAATATAAAACTTCATAAATTTGATAAGTACTCAAACACTTGGATATGTTCATGAGAATGTTAATATTTAATAGCACAGCAAACAAATCAGAAGTTAAAACCAGAAGTTTAAACAAAATAAAACCATATGCTGTTATATGTAATCTCCTCAGATTTCTGGTCCTGGTCCTTCTTTAGGTGGAGTCACAAGCCCATTCTCCTGATGTTTCACTTCCTAACAAGGGTCTTAAATTAAGATAGTGCTAGACTCTCACTGCCCCTGTATTCTCATGGAGGATGGTAACCTGGTGAGTTAGGGAGAAGAAGTTAGGTGGGCAGAGCTCAACCCACTATCAGTTCAGTTTTAGAGTCCGGTCTCCAAAAAGCTTGTATTCTGGTCCATTTTTGTCCCCCGTGGTAAGTTTATTGGTAAAAGTTCCTCCTTGATGAGAGTTCAGGTCTTTTGTTACCACACACTGAGCCATGCTCTCCAACAGCTCCATCAATTATGTGAATGATATTTTTGTCTCCATATGACAAAATCCTTTATATATATCTTAACTTGTTCAGAAGTTGGATGAGCAATAGGAATATCATTTATTCAGACCCTTCAAATATCAACACTGTAGGACTAATGTAGGAAGCCTATTGGGCATATGGTACTAAAGTTCCACAGAACTGGGATCCTTGTTCTTGTTTTGCCATTAAAAGATTGTGTGCTCTTGGTTAAATCATTTAGACTCCATGAATCTCTGTTTTTTCAGTCTTGAAACTGAGGAGAATGAGCTGAGTTCGTGTTTTTCAAACCCTAAGTTATGAACAATCCCAAGAGGAAAAGTGAAGGGGGGCCAAGTGGAGAAGTAATTTTGGAGTTCCCATATCTGCTTTAACAAGGGCAGCCCTACATCTAGCAAATATTGAGCTTCCCAATAGGACTTTACAACTAAATATTTGAAAACCATTCCACTAGATGATTTCTATTACTTCTTCCATTTCTGACACAGTGTGGCTCCATGTAAAATTCACAGGCAATGACTTAGTATAACGGGAATTATGCACGCTTGGGAGCAAAAACAGACCTAAATTTGGATTTTGACTCTAACATACACAATGACATTGGACAAGATGTACAACAAAATTGTTGAATGCATGGATAGTTAGTTAGATAGAGATATGCTGTTTTTGTTTACATTAAATGGGGTGGCATGTGGGCAATCCCTGAAATCAAGGAGAGTATTCAACAATTGGTAACTCATTCCTATTCTCCCCCTTTCCATTTTTCAAAGGGAAAGCCTGTTCAATGATAACATCAAATATTTATATAGTATTTTAACCATTTTTACACATGCATTGTCTCATTTGATTCACATGGTTCTCCAGTAAGTCTACATTAGTTTCCTCCTTTCTAAAGTGAGGAAACCAGCTTAGTGGTCTGCTCAAGGTCATTTAGCTAATAAATGGGAGGCTTGGGGTTTGAACCTGGGCTCTCCAATGCTGAATCTATGCTAGTTCTCCTGGACTAATAAGGCAGCTCTGAATGAGTCATACATATTCAGTTTCATCTATCATCATCATTTTTTCTAGTTCAACTCATCCATGTGACTCCTGTAAAATGAAATTGGCAATTGTTTATGGCACCAGCAGTGGGTTGTTATGTCAGCTCATCTACTGAGGCAGCCATTGTGAAATAATGTGTGCAGTGACCCCTCAGTGTGAAGTCTAGCACCTATGTCATACTTGTCATTGTTCAGCAGTAATATCTGCCCTGCTACTCCTTAAGTACACTTTCCAAGTACTCACATCAAGGTGTTTGCTCTCAAAGCAATTCAACTTATACGTTTAGAAAAATTGCAGACCGGTAAGCATGGTTTTCTATGTGTAAGCACAATACTTCAATTTTTACTCCAGGTGAAATAGTATTGAAAGTAAAAACATTCCAAAGGAGAGTTTTGGATAGACAAGCTGTTATCATTGCTTCAAGGATGCTGTGTTGGTAATTATTGTTGATTTTGTTATAATCAACCAAATTCCATAGAACATATAACCCAATTCTGCCATTTTCTGTCATTTCTACCTGTGTAACAGAACTGTTTTTCAGGTGAAAAACCAAAAAAGCAATGGGGCCCTGCCTTCTGTGATAATATTTTTATTGCAAGTCTACTAGGAATATAGTTCTTACAGTTTCTTTGAACTTGCCCCCAGTTCCAACTAATTTCCCTCACCCTTCTTACTCTTTCTATTCTTTCTCAAACCACTCAGAAAAAACAACTAACAAACAGATAAGCAACAATAAAAATGCAGTGAACAACAGCAACACGTATCCACAAGGATAGCTGGAAAATGAATGAGCGTGATATATGACTTGTGGTTTTCACTGATGCCTTTCTTCTTTGCATATCCCACATTTGGTCCTAAGTCTAGTCCTGTCATCTTAACCTTAAAAAGATATCCAGAATTTGATCATGTTCTACCACCTCCTATTCACTGACCATACCCACTCTCATGGATTATTCTGATGGCTTCCTGACATTTCTAGATTTTCTGTCAACAGAGTCTCATTACAATACAATAAACTAGGTGATTTTTCTTATAACAGAAACCAGATATCATCCTTCTTTTGCTCTGAACCCTGCAATCTGCTTATCTCCCTCAGTCTAGTAGCCAAAATCTTTACAATGCCCTATGAAGCCTTATAAATTCTGGCCCCTTGTTACTCTTCTTGTTACTCTCCCCCTGTTCCTTCTGTTCTAAGCACACTGATCTCCTTGTTGTTTCAAAAACATACACCTGGTCCCAGACACCTGTCTACGGCCTTTGAACTACAATTGCCTTTACTTGGAACTCCCTTCTCTGAGATCTCCATGGGGATGTATCCCTCCTCTCCCACAGGTCTTTAATCAAATATTACCATTCCACTGAGAATTTCTCTGACCACTCTAAAATTGTACATGGTGCTCCTTATCCCTCTTTCCTACTTTATTTTTTCTTTCTTTTTTTTAAATTTTATTTTATTATGTTATGTTAATCACCATACATTTACATCATTAGTTTTTGATGTAGTGTTCCATGATTCATTGTTTGCGTATACCACCCAGTGCTCCATTCAATACGTGCCCTCTTTAATACCCATCACCAGGCTAACCCATACCCCCACCCCCTCCCTTCTAGAATGCTCAGTTTGTTTCTGAGAGCCCATAGTCTCTCATGGTTCTTCTCCCCCTCTGATTCCCCCCCTTCATTTTTCCCTTCCTCCTATCTTCTTTTTTTTTTTTTAACATATAATGTATTATTTGTTTCAGAGGTACAGGTCTGTGATTCAACAGTCTTACACAATTCACAGCACTCACCATAGCCCATACCCTCCCCAATGTCAATCACCCAGCCACCCCATCCCTCCCACCCCCCACCACTCCAGCAACCCTCAGTTTGTTTCCTGAGATTAAGATTCCCCATATCAGTGAGATCATATGATACATGTCTTTCTCTGATTGATTTATTTCGCTCAGCATAATACCCTCTAGTTCCATCCACGTCACTGCAAATGGAAAGATTTCGTTTTGTTTTGTTTTGTTTTGTTTTGTTTGATGGCTGCCTAATATTTCATTGTATATATATATATACCACTTCTTCTTTATCCATTCATCTGTTGATGCACATCTTGGCTCTTTCCATAGTTTGGCTATTGTGGACATTGCTGTTACAAACATTGGGGTGCACGTACCCCTTCTGATCACTACATTTGTATCTTTGGGGTAAATACCTAGTAGTGCAATTTCTGGGTCATAGGGTAGCTCTATTTTCAACTTTTTGAGGAACCTCCATACTGTTTTCCAGAGTGGCTGCACCAGCTTGCATTCCCACCAACAGTGTAGGAGGGTTCCCCTTTCTCTGCATCCTTACCAACATCTGTCGTTTCCTGACTTGTTAATTTTAGCCATTCTGACTGGTGTGAGGTGGTATCTCATTGGGGTTTTGATTTGGATTTCCCTGATGCCGAGCAAAGTTGAGCACTTTTTCATGTGTCAGTTGGCCATTTGGATGTCTTCTTTGGAAAAATGTCTGTTCAGGTCTTCTGCCCATTTCTTGATTGGATTATTTGTTCTTTGGATGTTGAGTTTGAACCTACATTATTTTTGTTCTGAGCCCTGGCTCTCACCAACATACTACATATTTTGTTCATTAATCTTGTATAATTTCTGCCTCTCACCTCTAGAAGATAAGCTCCACAGAGACAGGACTGTGCCTTGTATTGTTCAGTGCTTTATCCTTAACACCTAAACCAGTGCCTTGTGCTTGGTAGGTATCAGGAACTTGTTGAATGAGCAACTCTCCCTGCCATTCAATTTGCAGACTGAACCCTGATCAGTACAAAGAAGCTAGATCTCTGTAATGCATCATCCTCGGTATCTACAGTTTGATCACATGACCTTTGGCAAAATCAGCTGTTTGACTTTGCACAGGCCAATCAGTTTTACTCACCTTTTTTGTAAAATGTAAAAATTCATATGCAAGTCACATAGTAACTGTAAAATTTAAATGAGACAATGTGTAGGAAAAGAAGTTTTTAAAGTTTGATGTGATGAGCACTGGATGGTATAGGCAACTGATGAATTGTTGAACACTACATCTGAAACTAATGATATGCTATATGTTGGCTAATTGAATTTAAATTAAAAAATAAGAAAAAATAAAGTTTGATGTAAATATTTATGTTGTTATCAATGTATAAAGTTTTATTGCATTAGCTCTTCATGATAATTTTCTGACACAGTGGTATGGATGATCCCCCAAAGCATGGAAAGACTTCTGATTTGGGGTCAGGTTTCTTTCTTTCTTTCTTTCTTTTTTTTTTTTTTTTGTTAATCTTACTGATTTTTAAAAACTTGGGTTTTTTTTTTCCTTCCACTACTTCTCCTTTCTACTTCCTGCTGTACTCAGTAACTATTTACTTTTTAGGTTTCAGCCAAAAAAGTTACTTCCTCCACAACGTCCTCCCTAGCTTCCAAACAGATTAAATTGGATTTATTTTTTATGTGTTTACATAGGACATCAAACTTTATTATTCTCAATTCCATAAAAGCAAAAAATTATTCAGTGTATACCTTCTCTACTGAAAGCACCATAAGGACATGAACCATATGTTTTTTCCCATTCTATTTTCAGCATGCAGCACAATGTATTACATTTTGGATATTTTTTTTGACTGAACAACAATGCATTTTTAGGAAAATTTAAATGTCAGTGATATATCTCAAATTTGAATCCTTATAACACAATTCACCTCTCCATGAGGACATTATTTTTTTTACCTCTTATTAGACTTTTTGTATATATGGCTTAACTACTACATTGTTATTATCTATATACCTTCTCAACTTCATCTTATCCCCCATATATTTAGCAGCATCTACTATGATAATATTTTAAGCATATTATGTATTACATGCTATTCTAATTTGTTTAATTTTACATATTTTTGTTTTCATGTTGCATGTAGTAATGCATGTGGTATACCTAACCTGATCTATGTGTAGTTTCTCTAATATTTATCTCCATTTTACAGAAGAGGAATCTAAGCTACAGGAAAGCCAAATATCTTGCCTCAGGCCACATAAGGAGGAAATGCAGGGTCAAAATTTTAACTCAAATAGTGAATTTACAGAACTTACATTCTACCAGGAGCATAGAGAAATGAGTAAAAAAGTTCCCCGGACACTGAGGAAATAATTATTCAGTGGCATGAAATACAATTTAATTGATAATTTTGATATAATTGTTACTGATTAGACTGCCCACTGAATATAATAAAAGTCTTGATGCTCAGTAAATTCTAATTTAAAAAAAGTTGTTTTAATAAATAATGCTTTGGTTTTAGTACATAGTTTATCAGAACTATTCACACTCTGTCCACCACACACACACACACACACACACACACAAACTCAAGATATTTGAGTGGGGTTTACACCTTGTTGACTAAAAATCACATATATATGTCTGGGTTCATGATAAAGAAAAATACAGCACCACTGTCACTTTGGAACAGACCTGCATAGTTTGTGAGCTACAGCAAAAAATAAATGTGTTATATTCCACTTCGGGAAGACACCTCAAGAAGAAAAGTATTGTCTTTTTCTTCAGTTGTAAGGAGATTCAGTATCCGTATCAAGTGTTCTGCCAACTACATCCTGGTTCTTCTATCCTTGCTCCCCACGTCTGACAACAGCAGATGATGAGAATGGGAGTTTATAATGAATCCCTCGGCAAAAGAATGACAGGGCTCTTTGCTACTGTCCTTACAGCCAGGGTCTAGACTTCCTGGCTATGAACTGGATTCTTCAGTTTGATTGTCCAAAGAATGCCAGCACACATATTCACAGGGAGGTGGGATGGCCAGGTACAGAAACAATGGCAAAGCTTTATTAATCTTGTTTCTCTCAGAAGAAAAAGGGATGATTCAACAGCCTCTCATTGTCTGTGAGGGAAATCAAAATTAATCCAGATAAACTTACAGATGTTTAGAAAAAAATCAGAATTGTTTCTAGACCAAGATCAAGATTTAAAAGAAAAGGCTCAAAGATGTTTTGTCCCCTATATTCATTCAACATATCTAATGAAGGATAAGTATTTGATGTGAGCAAGTTACCTATACCCAAATATGGCCTGTCTCCTGGTCTTGCTGTGGTACCACAGGTAAGATTTCTTCAGCAAATGCATAAACAACCCACCAAAGAATTGTTAATGAGTTAAGATAATAAAGTAATTGTGTCAAGAATTGTTCCCTCACCAATGATGAAGTGGAATAATTTAGAGCTCACTTCAATGAGAGAATGTTCATACTTCAGAAAAGTGGGAAAGGACCAGAAGGGTCAGAGTCCAGAACTGGCTAGTGGTATTAGTGATGAAGAGAAAGAATAGAAGGTAGATGAGGAGGAAATGGAAGAGAAGCTGGGAAAAGCAAAAGTTTGTCAATCTCCATCTGTCATTAACATTGATGAGACACAGAAGATCAAGGAAGGTCCCATGCTGTTCTTGGAAGAAGAGGAAGAGACCTGAAGCTGATTTCTTCAAGGTGAAGTGGCACAGTGTCTTTTGGGTTGGACCTTAAAGTGCATAAAGCTTTATGGAAGAAAGCAGCTCACATCCAGTGTCAAGAGAAAAGTGACCATGGTTGCAGAAGCAAACAATGTAATAAAGAAAAATTCATATATTTACATGTATAAATGATTATACAAAGTTAAAGATTATATGTTACAAAAATGTATTGGTTTATTCAATTTACATTTAGTTACATTACTTTCATGGGAAACCTACATGTGTAAATGACTTAGTTCACAATAGCTTCTTAACTCCGTGTGTAGTGTCTGCAAAGTATCTCAAGGGAGTTGTTAAATTTCTATAATCAAAAACGTAAATGCAGCATGAAGAGTCTGTATTTCACAGTAAATATAGAGCTGGGAAGAACCTTAAAATATAGATGGTCTCTTCTCAGCTGAGAGAATGGAGGCGCAGAAAGGTTAAGTGACCTCGCCAGCAACACACAGAGCATTGATTCCCAGAGGAGTGCTAGGACCATGTTACTTCTCCATTAATTCTCCTGTGAATCATTTTATGGCTTGAAGACTCCCTGTGCAATAAAAGTTTATTAGCCATGTGTCAGGAACTTTGCTAGGTGCTGGAGTTACAGCGATTTATGAGATATAGCCCATGCCCTAAAGGACATCACAGTCTAATGGTAAAGGTAGACACAAAACACGCTATGGAAACTAGTAAGTGAAATGCATACAGAAGAGAGACACATGACCCAGCCTTAAGGGGTCACAGCAGAGGTATTGGAGAGAGTGACCTCCAATCTGAGTCTTAAAGGATAAGTAGAATTTTTCCAGGCAGGTTGGGGGATGGGAGTAGGAAAAGCCCTATGCATAGGAAAGGATTAGCTAGGCAGAGTACACATAAGCAAAAGCAGTTGATATATTGGGGAGGGGTTGAGGTGTAGAGAAAATACAAGCAATTCATTGCTGTTGGAGTATGAAAGGTGAAGAGGAGGTTAGCCAGAAGTAAGTCTGCATGAGTAGGTCTAAACCTTAAAATTCCCAGTAAGTCATATTTCAAAAATGTGGAGTAATTGGAGAATTTTTGATAGGAGTGTCATGTTGGCTTGTATTTATGGAACCCTGGTGCCAGCATGTTCTAAGGAGTCAAGGAAAGCAGAGAGATTAGCTAGGAACTTGGTGCAATAATTCAGTTTTGAGACTGTGGAGAAGTAAATTAAGGCAGAGGAGATGAGAGCAGATATGAGAGCAGAGGAGACAGATATAGATAGATAGAGATATATAGGAGTCGTGAAATGTTGGGGCACCTGGGTGGCTCAGTCAGTTATTAAGCATCCGACTATTGGTTTCAGCTCAGGTCATGATCTCAGGGTCGTGAGATGGATCCCTGTGTCAGGCTCCACAGTCAGTGTGGAGTGCTCACATTCATGCTCTCTCTAAAACAAATAAATAAAATCTTAAAAAAAAAAAAAAAGAAGTTGTGAAAGGTTTCTTACTCACATAATGAGATTTTCTAGGAGAGCAGGGTTTGATCTTCCAATTAGCACCAAAGGAGAAAGTAGGCTTTCCTGTCAGCTTGCCTAGATGTGGGGGAGAAGGGGACAATCAGGTGTAGAGCTAGAAAGCTGTCCTTAATCAAACATTAAAGATGGAGCCAGCCCCTTGATTTACAAAGGGATTGCCTTGCCTTTAGTGGCCAAGCATTACCTGAATAAGACAAATGTCTAGAAATGGCAGAGTTAAGGCATTTATGTTCTTTGAGCTTAAACTCCTCACACATAGATTCCAGCAACCTGGAGTATTAAAACCAGGAAATCAAGGTGGCAAAGGGCAGTCTAGGACTCAAGAAAGATTACCATTCCAGAGGGGCAGTGGAGCACTCAACCCAGAAACTAAACCCTGAATGTACAAATCCAGCCAAAGGAAGAAACATAAGAAGGTAAGATCGAAATGCCAATGCTGCTGCTGATCAGAAGTTCACAAGTGCTCAGGAATTTGGCTGGACTAAGCCTGCAGGTGAAGGTTATTATCGACTACATCTGGGAGACGCCAGAGTCACATCACATTTTCAGGAGCTTACAGCCTTGTTAGTAGAGAGGAAAAGAATTCCCATGAAACAATACAGGGCACATTACCGTAGAAGATAACCAAGGCCATGATTGGAATGAAGCCTTGAATTATCAAAGTTCAAATTTAAAGACATCATGCCAAGCTTATAAACCCACTTCTCCTATCCTTGTGATTAATCTGAAGAGGAAAGGAGAGATTTTTCAGTTCTTAAGGGCAAGCAGCCTGTCTGAGAAGGCTTGAGAAGAGGATAAAGATTCTTGCTGGATTTTGTGACAAGACTACCTGGATACAGTTGAAATTCTGCTATTCAAAGAGAGCTGAGATAATCACACAAGTAGAATTTAGTCTTCTATTAAATTCTTTACTTTTTTTTCCAGAAGTCACAAACTGATCCATTAAACTCCTGCTTTCATTTAGCAGTTCTCTCTCTAAGCTGACATCCCATAACACAGGGATATTTTCCAAATATATTTATGCCATCAGTTGAAAAGAATTCCCACCATTAACACACTGTCAAAGGCATCATCACTGAAACTGCTAAGTGTTTTTACAGAGTCATGGAATCTCAGCAGTTTATTTGAGAGCCTATTGTGCACATTTGTACCTCAAATATCTCAGCTATAAGTGGGCCATTATTAACAGTAGATCTCTTAATGCTACTATATTCTGGAGGGAAAAGGAATGCTGATTAGGCTGGCTTTTCAATAATGGAGAACCAGTGTCATAATAGAAGGCAGAGGAGTTTGAAAACATGGCAATATTTTCTGGAAGCTAGATGATCTATAAAACATTGTATTTAGGGGTACCTGGGTGGCTCAGTCAGTTAAGCAGCCGAGACTCTTAATTTTGGCTCAGCTCATGGTCTCAGAGTCATGAGATCTAGCAGGCATGGGGGTCTGCACTCAGTGGGAAATCTGCTTGGGATTCTCTCTGTTTCTGTCTCCCTCTCCCTCTGCTGCACCCCCCACTCGTGCACTCATGCACTCTCTTTTTCTAAAATAAATAAATAAATCTTAAAAAAATGTCACTTATCATCTCTGAGCAGCCAACAGTAGGAACTTCTAAGAACATATTCTTCAAAATAAGGTATTTTGAAATTCTCCTCTTAGAGCACAGTGGTTAAAATCATAGGCATTGGAACCAGAAAGCTTGGGTTCAAATCCTGGTTGTGACACTTACCAGATCTGTCTCTCATCCATAACAATAGGAAGTAAGCAATTAATAACTGGACTTGCCTCACAGGGTGGTTGGAAGGAACCAATATTCACAACACGCTTAGGGCAGGGCTCAGATTACAGCAGCGTTGTACGAGCATTAGATGAGTGTGGGCTATTATTTTTCTTGGGAGTTGATCTTGATAGGTCATTCTCTCACCTTTCTGTCTCAAGACTGATAATTAAAGTGTCAGACTTTTTGTTATTTACTCATGTGCTGAAATCAGGGCAAAAGCTCTACTGTGAGTACGATAAATCCTCTCAAATGTTGCCACATTACTGTAGCTTTAATTCTTCAGCTAATTCTCCAAATTGGCTCAAATTCTCTATCATCCTTGTCATTTTCACCTAATTCCATAATTAATTCTTGACAGGATTTGCTTCCCAATGCTATTTGCCTTCTAAAACAGTCAGGGATTGGAAAGCAGCAGTGTAATTGCCTTGAGAGCATGTTGCTTGGGTTCAGCAAACCTGGTTTTGGATATATTCTAGGACGAAGGATCCAAGATGTAGAATTCAAAAATCTCGTCTTGGCAGCGATAGCGTTTGACTTTGCATAGATTGTTAAAGAGGTGAGGTACTTAGCTCAGCAGGTGAGAAAATAATTTCTGTTAGCCATTATAACTGTCATGATTTGGGGAAGCAATTCAGAAAACCTCTTTCATAATACTTAAAAGGCTTCCTTTAATTTCACTAAAAGAATAGGGGGCATTAGCAAAATTAATTTAGCCAAAGCAAAGTGATATCCAATGTAATAATCATTTTGGAGCTGCATTATTCATTCAGTCAGTCATTAATTCAACAAAAAATTTATTGGGTGTTTTCTATGTGTCTCGTACTGTTTTGGTCTTGCAATAAAATGGTGAATAAACCTGGGCCTGGCATCCATATGCCACAGTCTAATAAACTTTAGAAATATGGTTTTGAATATTAATTCTAAGAATCTATGACTATAATTGAGAAAGCATCATTTCTCTTGCTATTACTTCTAATCAGTCCCAATATTCTTGTGTACATAATAAAGTGAATGTGCTTAGATTTTATTTTAAACTCCAAAATGTAGAAATAAATATGATTCTGTGGGAAATTTCCTCAACCACTGTATATATTCCCATGGTTAATTGTTCAGTCTCCGTGCCATGTGTAAGAGGGATCATTATTTTACTTAGTGGTTCATAACCGTTCTAGACTGAAAGATCCTATAGAGACCGTTTTTATTGGTCTTTATATTCCCAGTGTCTAGAAGAACATCTGGAATAATGGTTCTTAATTCTGGCATGTATCATTATTTCATCTTTTATATAGCCATAATAATATGGTTGTCTGGACATATTGTGGGCCTACTGATAAAGAATCTTCCAAGGTATAGACATGTCTATTTTAAAATAGCCCAAAGAGGTTTCAGATGCTCAGTTCAGCTTGAGGGTTGAGGCTCACCAGTGTAGAACTATTATTAATTGAATGAATGGTTGAGTGAATAAATTAATGAAAAATGTCATCACAAATTTGTACAAAAATCATGCTAGCATATTCCCTTGATTTATGCAACCAAAATCAAAGCTCTCCTATAACAGAATTGAAAGTTATTTAATTAAACAACTCTTCATGCCAATCTTCCATTTGCAATTATCCAGTTTGTCAATAATATATCTTCATTCCAGAAACTTCTGTATTTCCAAAGGAGAGCTGTAACCATTATAGACTAGGAAGCTTTCTCTAGGCTGACTCACAAATTAGAGGAAAAGTTCACAAGCTGTGAACTAGTTGATTTTTCAGGTAAGCAGGGTGAGTGGGGAGAAAAATCATTCAAATATCTGGGACCTGAAGGTCAAGATCATCCTAGAAGTCAGAGATGCTAAGTGTAAAGAGCAGCTGGTGTTCAGCGAGCAGCCCACAAGTTGCAAGGGAAATTAATGCTTCAAGGCAATGTTTTGTCTCGGAGTCCTCTTTTCAATATCTATTCACTTTTTACAGGAATGGTAACTTTTTTTTGTAGGAAAGATAATATTTAAATATAGGATCTTAAGGAAGAGTTAGTAACATTATGAATTATGTTAGATTTACACAATCTTAAATGAAGTCATGATTACTGTGCAAACTTTTGCACATTTAGGACCTAGCTAGAATATGTTTTTTTAAATGCTAGTAATATTGAGAAAACATATGGATAAGAGTAAGCTTTGCCAACAGTTTTAAGCTCTGAATAATTGCAATGCAAGAAGTGATTAATTACTAAGTGTTTTAATACTAATTCAATTAACTCCATTCATTTTCCACACCACACTGTCTTTAATTAGCTGATTTGCCATTAAAAACAGCACATTTGTGACAAGAATTGTACAGGAAAAGAAAAGGAACATGCTGTCATTTGAATTCAAATGCTAATTTACAACTAGAGCCTAGGGAAAGAAATACATTTTGTTTACAAAAAAATCAAAAAGGAAGAAGGGCAAACAAAAAAATCGCTGCTAGATAATAGTAAACATATATTCATCTATCAATATCTTCTATAATGTAAAGCTTTTAGAATGGATTATAAGTTAGGAACAACATTTCAGGAATGCAAATTTAGTATAATTGTAATGTTTTACAAAAGAATTTTTTCTTCTAATGTTTTTACTGCAGAATACAAACATGTTAATCTAATTGCTCATGACACCACTAATTCCCAAGATTGGATCATTTGATTTTCAGGATAGGTGAGAATCAGATTTCTAGCAGAAAGAACCATCATTATAGTGGAACTTAATTGAATATTTGACCTCAACCTGATCTGCAAAGTTATTAATGGACTAGCTTTTATGTAAATTGATATTGCTTTGTCATCTTCTCCTTTCCATTTATATAAAGGACATTGTGCCTTGAATGCCTGGAAAAATGAGTTACAATTAAATAATAGCAAGGAATATTTTAGTCATTTATAGCTTACCTTTCTGAATTGCAGATCATTTAATATCATAGCCAATATGCTTTCTCTATTATAATGTTCTCAACCCAGCAGCATGTTCATTAAATACCATTGTTAAAGCATATGTCATTGTTTTATAATCTCTGAAGATTTTAGTGGTGCAAATGTGAGTTGTTATGTGGTAAAAGAAAAGCAAAACAGAAGCCAGGATTTATTCAGAGAGGTTAAAATGGCAGACAATATGTTCCAATCTGATTTTAATCAAGAAATTAAAATAGTATCTAGTTGTATATGAAAAGTACTCCATCAATAAGATAATATCTATTAGCCCATCATTTTGGTTTTCAATTGTGTTATTAAAAACGTTTTCATTAAGGATTTATATTTTCATAAAGAACAAAACATATTAATAAAACATCAACTGATGCCAATTCATTTCAATTAACATGAGCAATGTCACCAATAGTCAACTTTAAAAACAGATATAAAAACACCTTCATTTAAAAATTGTTAATCTTTGAAAATACTCTTCAAAGAAAAACTGTTACCATCTCTTATAATTGTTCATGTTTCCTAGAGGCAAGATCAGAGGCTACAGCACCAAGCTTGTTCAAAAGAAGGTGTTTCATGAAGATTCAATCACTATTCCACCTGGTCCCCTAAACGTGCTGAAAAATGATACTTAGTTTATGGCCTAGCAAAGATGAAGTTTGGAGATGAGTGATAGCTTGATTTTAGCACCAGCTCTCCCACTTTTTGTAGTTCCTTTTTTCTCCTTCTATTCTGATTTCAGCATGCCATATGTCATTACAGTCCTTGCTTTTCAAGTCACCAACCACTGTAGCTTGCAAAGCCTGATGTGATCCTTCTCCAACAATAGGAATAGAGATGAATTTCCCAAGATCTGCTTTGGACTGATAGTGAGTATTGAGACGAGATAGGGTAATGTGTCAATGACAATTGGAATGGGTGTACTGGCAAAGCCAGCAACAGTTCTTTTTTTTTTTTTAATTTTATTATGTTAGTCACCATACAATACATCATTAGTTTTTGATGTGGTGATCCACGATCCATTGTTTTCGTATAACACCGAGTGTTCCATGCAGTACGTGCCCTCTTTAATACCCATCACCGGGCTAACCAATTCCCCCTCCCCCCTCCCCTCTAAAACCCTGTTTGTTTCTCAGAGTCCATAGTCTCTCATGGTTCATCTCTCCCTCCGATTTCCCCCCCTTCATTTTTCCCTTCCTTCTCCTAATGTCCTCCATGCTATTCCTTATGTTCCACAAATCAGTGAAACCATATGATAATTGACTTTCTCTGCTTGACTTGTTTCACTTAGCATAATCTCCTCCAGTCCCATCCATGTTGATGTAAAAGTTGGGTATTCATCCTTTCTGATAGCTGAGTAATATTCCATTGTATATATGGACCACATCTTTATCCATTCATCTGTTGAAGGGCATTCGGCTCTTTCCACAGTTTGGCTATTGCGGACATTGCCAGCAACAGTTCTATATGAGAAATCACTCACTCCTATGTCCCATGACAATCCATTGAACCTGAATCCAACGCTATTGAATTTAGATCCCAGATAGTGGTCAAAGGACCATGGGAAAGTTAAATCAACAATGACGTGGCATTTGGCACTATGAGAATTACATTTGCCTCACATATGTCTGTAATATATGACATAGTGGTTTACAGGAAAAGCTTTGGAATCAGATATATCTGAATCTGACTACCAGCTTCAACACTTATTAACTATGTAAGCTTGGGCAAAAACATAAAGCAATTAAACCTCTAATTTCTCATGAAAGCATAATAGTACTTTTCAGAGAGGATTGTAGAATAGATTCTATTAGGCACTTAACACATCATCATGCCCATGCTATATGTTCAATAAATGTTAGTTATATCATTATGATGATGATGATCATCATCATCATTATAGTCATCAACGATGCTGAGCAATAACTGTGTTCATCAAGTAGTCCATATCTCCAGCTCCCACTGCAATTTGTTGGGACCATGTGATTACTACTGGCAAATGAAATGTGAGGGACAATGATGTGTGTCACCTCCAGATTGAGGCAATTAAGAGATGGTGTGCTCTCTTCACCTCTCATTCCCTACTACAGTGACCTTAGATACCACATATTCCAGGAAATATAGCTGCAAGGTAGGTAGGGTTATTTTATTTTATTATTTTTGTCAATGTACCATAACACAGCCTAGTCCAAACTGTCCAATACAGGTATTTTGAGATAAGGATGACAGGACTAATTACTCCCATTTTATAGTAGGAGAAACTAAGGCTCAAAGACTTTAAACAATTTCCCCTGAGTTTCCAAAGATAATTAGTGATGTTACCAACATTATGTTTCAAATCTTTCCATCCCATGGGATATTTACCATAAAGTGCTAGAGAACCTAGATTATGATCACCATAATCAAAGTACATTTATGATGAAGATCTGAATCTATACAAAGCCTCTCAATCAGCCAGCATTGCATTAACAATCTCTAGATTTACCCCTCACCAAAGTAGGTGCTTATAGAATAAGAATAGCACTGTATATTAAGCTCTTAGTATTCATTGTAAGAAAGGTATTTTTGTTATAGTAGGTGTCACTTGATGGTAGGTTAATTATTAAAATATCATCTGCTTCACTGGAAAAAGAATTCCTTGGATTGATTTTCCATGCATGTAGTGTTTCACAGGCTAAGCTTGTCACCTTGAAATTGCAGAGATGTTGAACATAGATCAGTTTTTTCCCTCCAGAAATACAATTCAGTAATTGAGGGCAAATAAGCGAGAATTTGCTTATCTTATTCCAAGGAGGATGTGGCTTTTGGAATCCTCGCTTTTTCTTTAACCTCAAATGGATTTAGTAGTGATTCTAAAATCAATAAATTAAACTGAGTGCCAAAATTTTTACTGTCTGAGTTGACTGATCTCATTGATGTCATTGCCACTCCCCACCACCACCCACCAAACTCCACTCCTAATTTGCCAGGTGGAACAAACACGATCAGGCTTACATCTTGCCTACTATTTCAAGGAAATTGCTTGCATTCTGAATACTTTCCACTGCTAATAGGTTTTTTAGAGACAAATTGGTATTCATTATGTTTCCTTTGGAAAAAAATGCATTCAAATTTTTTAAAGTTCCAAAAAAACACCTTTAGCTGGTTTTATTTTCTTTCTCAATATGTACTCAGAGCCCATTCTAACACAGTTCATACAAAAGCATTTGCTTTTCTGTGCCAATTCTAAAGAGCAATAATGTTTTTAAAGAGAAAACTTTGCTTTTAACAATTTCAGCTGAGTTTTAACAGTTTTTGAGTAAATGAATCATACAATGAGCTCTGGACATTTCAACAGACCGAGGATCTAGTTTGGGTTCTTCCAATAACTACCTATTTGAAAATAGAAAACTCACTTACTCATATTGAGTTTTAATTTAAAATCCAGTAGTGTGGGAAGACAAAACTCTCTAGGGTCACTTCCATTTCTAACTCTGTACATCAGTATATACATGGTGCTTTCAATTTAATCTTACCTGGATTTGAGCAATATATTCCTAGCAAATGCTCTGTACCTAATCTTTTATCCACCACCCACCAAACAGTTCTCTTCCCTGTAGTCACTCATTTTTCAATAGCTTTATGAAGTTATAATTTGCATATGATAAAAGTTCCCCACCGTACTTGTATAATTCAGCAATTGTTAATAAATTTACAGAGTATTTAACTTTCACCATAATGTAGAATATTTCTATAAACCCCAAATCTCTTTTGTACCTGTTTATGTTTAATCCTGACTCTTGCTAACAATCCTAGGCAATGGCTGATCTGCTATGCATCTTTGCAAATTTACATTTTCTGGGCATTTCACCAAATTCAATTATAAGATATGTGGTCTTTTGTGTTTGGCTTCTTCCACTTTGCATAATGTGTTAAGTTTCTACCATATTTATAGTATGTATCAGTAGTTCATTCCTTTTTATTGATAAATAATACTGTTTTACATGGATACTACCACATTTTGTCTATCCATTTACCAGATGGTGGAAATTTGGATTATTTCCAAATTTTAGTTATTATGAATAATGTTGCCATGAACATTTGTGTACATATTGTTTTGGGAACATAGGTTTTCTTTTCTTTGGGGAAGATTATTAGCAGTGCAATAGCTGGGTGTTAGGGAAATGGTAACACTGTAAGAAATTGCCAACTTGTTTTCCCAAGGATTGTACCATTTTACATTCTAAGCAGCACTGAATGAAAGATTCAATTTTTCCATCCTGGTAAAATCTTGGTATTGTCTCTCATTTTGGTTATAGCCATTCTAGTTGGTGTGTTCCTTTATCTTATTTCCTAGAAGTTGCTTAACATATATATTTCTAGGAACCATCCTCATTCCCATGGATTCCTTAGGATTTTCTTCAAATAGTATCAATAACATATAGACATTTTACTTTTACTTTAATTAATCTCTTTCTGTCTGTGTTATTTAATTAATCTCTTTCTGTCTGTGTTATTGCCTTATCATACCGGTTAGAACTTCAGTTAACAACTTTGAGTAGAATTGGCAAACCAGATATCTTCGCCTTAGTCCAAATATTAGAGAATATATATTATCTTTCAACATTAACTTTTCAAAAGATGCCCTTTAGCAGGTTGAGTAAGTGCTTTTATCATTGTCATATCTTAGGATTCATTGCCCAACCTAAGGTCACAAAGATTGTCCTACATTTTATAGTTTTAGCTCTTACAGTAAGCTCTCTGATCAATTTTGAGTTAATTTTTTATATATGGTGTGAGTTAAAGGTCGAAGTTTCTCTCCTCCTTCTCCTCTCCTCCTGTCTTCTTCCTCTTCCTTCACCTCCTTCTTCTTTTTGAATAGAGATTTACAATTGTCTCAGCATCATTTGGACTCACAATTGTGTTCCATTAATCTATATACCTATCTTTGTGCCAAACACTCTCTTGATTACTGTGCCTTTATAGTATGCCTTGAGATCAGATAGTATACATTCTCCAACTTTCTTCTTTTTCAAGAGTTATGACTGTTCTCAGTTCTTTGAATTTCCATATAAATTTTAGTTATCAATTTCTATTAAAAAAGACTACTAGGATTTTGAAAGAGAATGCATGGGATTTATAGATCAATCTTGGAAAAATCATCATTTAACAAATATTGAGTCTTGCATTCTATGAAATGAAAAGTCTCCATTTATTTCAAATCATCTTTAATTTTCTCAGGGATGTGTTGTAGTTTTCAGTGTGTCTGGCAAATTGTCTTCTAAGAAATTTTATTTATTTTTTCTAAAGATTTTATTTATTTATTTATTTGAGAGAGAGAGCAGGAGTAGTGGGGAGGGGCAGAGAGAAGCAGACTTCCCACTGAGCAGGGAGCTGAATGTGGGGTTCAATCCCAGGGCCCTGAGATCATGACCTGAGCTGAAGGCAGACTTAACCAACTGAGCCACCTAGGGGTCCCAAGAATTTTATTATTTTTGATGCTATTATAACAAGAATTGTTTTGCTTATCTACTTTTCAAATTTTTCATTGCTAGTGTATAGAAGGAAAATTGATTTTTGTTCATTGATTTTATATCCTAGAATTTGCTTAACATTTATATTTCTAGGAACCATCCGCATCCCAATGGATTCTTTAAAATTTTGTTCAAATAGTATCAATAACATATAGGCATTTTGATTTTACTTTTCCAATATGAATCTCTCTCTCTCTCTCTCTCTCTCTGTTATTGCCTTATCATACTGGTTAGAACTCCAGTTAACAACATTGAGTAGAATTGGCAAACCAGACATCTTCACCCTATTCCAAATATTAGAGAAAATATATTATCTTTCAACATTAACTTTGATGTTACCTGTGAATTTTCAAAAGATGCCCTTTAACGGGTTGAGTAAGTGCTTTTCTGTTCCAATTTTTGGGGGAGCTTTTATCATAAATGGGTGTCACAGTTTTTAAAATGCTCTTTCTACTTTTATTGAAATAAGCATGTTGTTTCTGTCCTTCATTCCACTGATATGGTATATAATATTAATTAATTAACATTAATTAATTGTTCAACCAACCTTGCATTCTTGGGATAAGACCCACTTGGCCATGGTGTATAATCCTTCCATAGATTGCTAGACTCAGTGTGGTAATTCTTAAGGATTCTTTTTTTGTGCATATATTCGTGATGGATATTGGTATGTGGTATTCTTTTCTTGTGTAGTTTTTGTCTTGCTTTAGTTATCAGGGCAACACCAGACTCATAGTTTGAATCAAGTAGTGTGCCTCTCTTGTCAGTTTTCTTTAAGAGTTTTGAAGAATTGCCATTTATTCTTTAAATATTTGATAGAATTTTCCAGTGCAGCCGTCTGGGCCTGGGCTTTTCTTTGAGGGAGATTTTTCAGTTAGTTATTCAATCTGCTGTTGAGTCCCACTAACAGATTTTTAGTTTCAATTATTTTCCTTTCTTAAATTTTAATTTGGTTCTTAATTTTAATTTATAATTCTTCTTTTACCATACCTATTTTTGATTTATTGTTGTCATGCTTTCCTTTATATCCTGAAATATGCTTTTCTTTAGTTCTGTGAACACATTTATAGTTGCTTTGAAGTTCTTGTCTGCCAAGTGCAACATCTGAGACCCCTCAGAGACAGTTTGTATTGACTGTTTCTTTTGGGTTTGAGCCACACATCTTTGTTTCTTTGCATGTCTCCACATTTTTTGTTGGAACCTGGACATTTTAGAGAAACTAGGAACAACTGATTTCTGGTGTTTTTTCTTTCTCCATGATGATTGTTGGTTGTTTTTGTTTGTTATTTCATTTCTTTTCTTTTCTTATTTCCATTTAATAGTTTCTTGGGCTAAATCTATGAAATCTGTCTCCTCTTCAGTTTTCAACTATTGATATCTTTGCCCCATTCTTTTTTGTTATACTTGTTTTTTTTTTAAGAGGTCACCCAGTGTTGGCATACTTTAGTCATCAAGTAATAATTGGACAGAAGTTATGCTCACCCACCTCAAGCCAGTAGGTTCTTTGTATGCGGCATATGAGATGTATGTGCATATGTAGCAAAGTTCATTCAAATTCAGATCGTTCTCATGTCTGCTCCAGATCTGACTTTCCACTGAGTCCTTCTTAGTTTTCTATGTGCATGTGAGCATCCTCTGATTTGGTCAGGAGTATGTGGTTGTTGTAGGTCTTTTCTGTCATCAGCCTCAGTCAAGCCTCAAGCATGTTCCTGTATACTTGGTCCAACAATTACCACATCAGGCTAATAAAGCCATTGGTCTTTCCTGCCACTAGGAGTGGGCATCACCACTGCTACAAATCGAGATAGTCCCTTTTGATAGCAGCAGAAGCTGCTGTTCCTTGTGGCTTGCACTGCTTTGGTAGAACTTTCGTGTCTATTGATTTGTGGGGGTATGGATGGTTAGGAAACAGACTTGAGCCAGAATATCACAGATTCCCAATCTTCTTGTGATAAGTTCAGCAAGTTTTATTTTTTTGAAACAAATGTGCTTCTCATATTATTTTATGCCTTTGGTTTTATTAATTTCCACATCACTGAAAAGATATATTTTTTGCTATATTTCTCCATGCTCCTTCCTTCTCCCTGTGGTCTAGCACACTGGCCTTATTTGATGCACTGTGGCCCCCTCCCTTCACATAGACTTCATAACTGGTGGTTCCTGCCAGAAATACCTTCTCCCTCTCTCCTCTACTCCACAGTTAACTCTTCTTTCCCTTTATATCTTAGCTAAATCATCATTTTCCAATCTTTCCAACTAGATTGTCTTATTAAAAATTCTTGAGCAACCAATAATTCTATACCTTAGCATTTACCACATTTATTTTCCCTTTTTTTAATTCCAGGCTGAGAAATAATCTGTTTTGCTTTCTATCATATTCTCGGTGCCTGACATGATGCCTGGCATTCATTAAAATAAACAGCTGAGGGATCATTTTCTTAAACATTTGTTAAATATGGGGTCTGATTATCCTGAGCTGGTAAATAAAGTTTGACATATAATTTCTTTACATCTACTATGAACCAGACATCTTGGCAGGCATATAGAAAACAAAGATAAATTAGATGCATTAATGTCATTTTTGCGCATATTAATGCAAATGGACATTTTCTGCCTTAACATTTTTACAGTAAAAATACTATCCCTTGAGCTAGGCCAGGTAATACTTCTCTCCTCAATTTAACTTGACATAGGTAAGGCAGTTTATGCCAAAAAGTATCATTGGATATACTGAATTAATGTTTTGAAGTTAAATGTTAATGTTTTGCAGTTTTCTTGTATTTAATGTATAAATTTGAGATATAAGTACAAGAAAATTATACTAGTTTTATACAGTAAATATTTAAATAACATTATGTTAAAAATAATTCAATCAATGACAGAAGTCCACAGGTACAATTTTCTTGTAAAATTGTGCTTTACATTGCTTACGTTTGAGCAACATAGAAACAGAGCGATTTTATAATATTTTGCCATCAGAAGAAAAAGGAGTAGAAAAGTAGAAGGTAGAAGAGAAAGGGGAGAGAGAAATGGGAAGGAACAAAGAAAAAGAATTGTTGCACAGGCAGATGCTGTGGAGTATGGTACTGTTGTTCTACCTGCTCACTGCTATGTGATTTGCAGTGCCCTCCTGGGGAGCAGTATATCCCTCTGCCATTGGCAGCCCTGGCCATGTGACGTGCTGTAACCGAAGGATTCTAATCCAAAGTGATATATATCCCTAGCATGTTTTGCCAGTTCTCTTGCTTTTTTCCTTCGACACAAGAATAGCATATCCCAGATAAGGGCCCTTCCTTTACCTTGAATCCTTAAATGAGAAAATGTGCGGAGTTGAGCCCCATAAAACCCACAGCTGCTATTGGAAATTGAGAAATAAACCATTCTTGTTGAAAGTCTCAAGGAGTCTGGGGTTATGACAATCTTGCCTAGGAAATGAGGACCAAAATAACCATTGTAAACTGTTGAGAGCTTTTTGAAGGAAAAACAGATGATTCTGTATTCCCGCTTTTCAAATGTCATTTTATCCCAATGAAAATAAACCACTTTAACCTGGTACACATTTCCAAATATTTGTGCACACAAAACCTACACAACAAGAATAATGAAGCAGTTAAAACAACAGCCACACCAAAGAATCAATTACCGTCTTCCCCAGGAGCCACTAAAGGAAGTTAGTTTCCCAAAATCCCTTTGATAAAAGAGTGATACTGCACAGCCATTACCCCAGGCTCGGAGCTGAGCTTCCTGCACTCCAGTTTCCAAATGTGCAGAGTAACAGTGCTTGAACGTCAAAAGATGGAAGGAAAAGATGCTAATTCTGGGGACTCACAGCGGACTAGATGCCTAAAAACTGTTAAATGGGGGGGGGGTCTTAGGATTGCTTTTGTTGTTTTTCTTTTTTAAGGTTTTATTTATTTATTTGACAGAGAGATAAAGCGCACAAGCAGGGGGAGCAGCAGAGGGAGAGGGAGAAGCAGACTCCCCGCCAAGCAGGGAGCCCGATGTGGGGCTCGATCCCAGGACCCTGGGACCATGACCTGAGCTGAAGGCAGACACTTAACTGACTGAGCCACCCACGTGCCCCAGGATTGCTTTTTTAAAACAATTCACCACAAATTTAAGAGCAAGACACCTCCTTAGGTAGCCTCTCAACTCACCTGAGAGTCTTTTTTACTAGTTTCTCACGTTGTAATTTTATTTTATTTTTCACACGTTGTGATTTTATGTTGATTTATTTCATTAAATTTTAACTTAATTTTATTTTCTCAGTTTTCATCATGAAAGGGCATGAGCCGAGAAGTCCATTTTCATGAGTTCTTTTTCCCCAATGAAGAATGTCAAAGAAGGAGGGACACAGGCCTTGATGTGTTCAAGACTTCCGTTAAAGGACATTTATTGGAAAATGGTGACACAGAGCCAAGAAAGCCAGGTTGCATGTTTTTCCTGACCACTGCCCTCACAGAGTTTTCACAAAGGATTTGGGAAGAGACCAAACACTTAGGTGACCAGATAAGCACTTTGCTCATATGAGGATATAAAGGTCTTTACCTGACTGGAAATTACCTGCAAGCTAAGCATTTTCATGGTACACAATTCCTACTTGCATCTCAGACCACGTCTCTCCTGTCATTTTCCTTCTCCTGCCCATGTCATCATAGAATATAGGTTTCCTAGGGACAGACATCGCCTTTGTCATTCATTCAACATTGTGGTTTGGTTTGGGTTTCCCTCATTTTTTTTCTTTTTAAAAAATTCTGTTCTGAGCTTGTAGTCTAACGAGGTATGTTTGGTAAATATGAAATTATAATAACATGTGAAGAGAACTCTGATAGGAGTAGAAGAGCAGGACAGAGAGCACATAGAAGAGGTGTGCCTACCTCAACCAGCGTGCAGGGTGTTTCAGCAGTGAGGCCATGTAAGAAAACAATTGGAGTTGGCGAGTGCAGCAGGGAAAAAGACATGAGAAGACACAGGGCAGGACTGGAGACTGCAAGTCACTCCACTGAACTGAAAACTAGCACTGTGAACTTGCTGTTTCTGTGTGACTCAAATCTTTCAATCATCAAACTATTTTGGAATTTGTATGGAGGTGCCTTTCTTCCTGCTCTCATTTCCCATTCATTTACCAAGAAGAACTGATTCCTCGGGTTGGGAGAATTGGTGGTGAAATATACACACAGGTGCACACTTTTTTTTTTTGCTGTGTTTTACTGGTTCCGTATTTCGTCTTGTTATTAAGTGGTCCCAAGAGTAGCTAATGTTCAATGTATATGTTTCCTGAAGAGAGACTACACCAACAATTTCTAGCTTTTCCTGGAAACAACTCCTCTATTTGAATAACTTATCTCCATTCCTGGCACCAACACCTTGCTTTAGCTTAGCTCTCTACCTTCTGACTTATTTTCAGTCATCCCCTGGCCTGTTTTTTCTAGCTCTGGTCTCTCCATCAACTTACTCAAAGTCAACTTTATCATGTCACTTCCTAGCTCAAAGAATCTTTCTTTACTCCCTCTGTGTCTGGCAAACTTTCCTGGATTCCTAGTCCCCTTTAATCAACTTTTTACTTACCTCTTTTCTCCATTTTCCATTCTTCTCCCAAAAGCCATACTCTTCTCTCCATTCTGTTCTCTTGGCTTCCTTCATCCATCTCACCTTGATTTTTTCTTTCCCATCCTTTTTCAGAAAATTTTTGCTCATCTTTCAAGGTTTTATTCAATTCATTCATCTTCTTAAAAGCTTCCTTGTCAACACAGAGAACACCACTTCCTGCCGAAAAGTTGTTCTCTGAATTTTTCTTGTGCTTTCAATCAATTCCACGAGACTTATTGTTGAAAGAGATTGCTGCTTTGTATAAATCAATTCTGTCTTTTAAATACTGGTATTGTCTTCTCAACTAGATTGTAATATCCTTAGGGAGGGGAACTGTGGCCCACACTGCTCTGCATTCCCCACCAGCCTCCCCATCTATTGAGCACATAGAGGGAACTCAGCGAATGCTGGTTGTAACAACAGAAGCACTTTCCTTATTTCCACTCCTCACTTAATTAAGGACTTTAAATTTGTATTTTAAGTAACTGAAGAAATGAGTCACCTTTTAAATTTGCATTTTACCTATTTGTTTTATGATCCATACAAACACAAAAAACATTTAAAATGTAAGATTTACAATGTATCTTGATTCCAGGAATTTGAATTATTTATGTTGGCTCTTTTAATTCCTGTGCATTTTCACATATTTCAGTCTTCTTATGCTTTTATGGCATCAGCAGTGGTATCGTATAAGAAATTTAAAGGATGACTTTCACCATATAACTGTGTGTGTATATATATATATATGCATGTGTGCATGTTTGTGTGTGTGTGTGTGTGTGTACTTGAGAGTAAGTTGCTAAAATGGTGGTCACTACTACTAATTATTCCACTTTGCATCTCCTAAGAACAAATATACTATCCTATATAAACACAATATACATATTCAATCTGTAAATTAACACTTCTAAGCCACAGATCCCATTTACAATTTGTTCTTATCCAAATATTGACCTTTATAATAAAAACAAGCAAAACATCCTCCTCTTAACCCCTTTATATTCTGTTCAAGATCTCTTTCAAGATTTTACTTTGCATTTAGTCGTCATGTCCCTTTAATCATCTTGAATCTAGAGAATTGCTACTTGATTTATATGTCTTGACCTTGATGTTTTTGACAAATACAGGGCAGATATTGTACAATGCCCTCCAATTTAGGTTTTTCAGCTATTTCCTCATAAATAGATTCAGGTTACAATTTTTGGCAGAAACACCATCAAAATGAAGTTCCGTTCTCAGCATACCATATAAAGAGGTACATGATGTTGATTTATCCCATCATTGGTAATATTAACTTTCAACCCTTAGTAGGATGCTGTCTGCCAGATTTCTCCACTATAAAGTGAATTAATAAATATTTTGTTGCCCCAAGTACTAGAACTGCTAGAATTGCTACAATTTTCCCACTCCAATTGCGTGATTGTTGTTAAGCATCAACTTATCTGCTTCCTTCACACTCCAATGTACAGAAACTCCCTGCACATACCTGAATTTTTTAAAAAAAACTTAGATTTAAAATTTGATCCATTATCTACCTAAAGAATTAGTTGCCATATATTTATTTTATTCTAACTTTTGGACAATATATATATTCTTTCTCTCTTTAATGCTATGTGCCATGAAACCAATGATTATATTTTTAAATTATATGTCTTATAGCATCTAGGACAGTGTCTTATTTTAATGTATGGCTAATTGTATACATTGATTCACTTAAATTGGAATACTAGCAATCTTCAAATGCAAGGACCTTGACTTCCTAATGAAATGGTTTATATACACCTTACTATTTCCATTGTATATTTGACATTGAAATAAATTCTACTTGATTAATATTCCATTTTTGTCAAAGAATGATGCATATTTTAACAATAGGCCCATTTTCTAACTTGATTTCTCAAACTTTTGCTACAATCTTTCAAGATTTTTCAGCCTCCAGCATCCATTCCAACACATTGTGCTCTTCCTGTATTATCATAAAGTGCCATTTTATTAGCAATCTCATTTATTCATTTAGGTAAATTGTAGTAAATTAGGCTCAAGTCTAGGCTGTCCCTTATTAGCTACATTATCTTAGGCAGATTGATTTACCTAAGTAAACCTCAGCTTCCTCCTTTGCAAAATACAGATGAAAGAAAAACTGTATTGTTGATGTCTCAGAGTACAAACGATGGAAGAAAGAACTAACATTTTTATAATACTTCCTCCAGCAGGAAGCTTACACTTCCACTGTACAATTGGCATTCATACAAGAAACCAATGCACCACCAAAACCATTTCTTTCTTTGTGTGGAGAAGCAATGGCCTATTATGTCAACAGGGATACAGAACCAACCTTATAATATGCAAAATAAAAATGTCACCATTTCTGCCTGTAATAATAATGTATTATAAATACAGCAGCTAAACTGAACAACCACAGCAACAAAAAGAGTAATAAAACTAATAATAAAGATAAAAACATGAGAAAAGAAGTACAGGGCATGTTTCTTTGAAATAGGAATCAGATACAATGGAGAAATGTATAGAAATAACCAAGAAAGATTCAGAAAGTCAGTAAATGCAGGGCAATATAAATATTAAAAAAAGACAGAACTGTAGAGTTTAGTACCATACATAGGTATTTGCTGGTGAAAACCACATAGAGTGCTCAGAGTGCTCAATAGATGAAATAGAGAAAACCACATGTTTAAGTACAGTTTCTGAAGACTCCACAGTCAAGGTGAACTGTTTGCCCACATGTCCAGTTGCAAAACATAAAATTCATAAGATATTCATAAATTTACAACAAAAAATTGGTTTGAACCAATAAAGTGGCAAAATAGTGATTTTAATAAAATTAAATTGATGTTTTCTGCAAGACTCCTTGGAGTCTTAAATATGACAACATACATCGTATGGACTGTCAGGCAGGGTACACATTAAGCAGATTTTTCCAAATTTGATAACCTTTATTTTGAAGCATTTTGGGGTACCAGTGTCCATTAGAAAATTTTTTTAATTCATTACTTTTATAGATTTGAATGATACTTGAAAATTTTAAGCAATTTTTGTAAAGATCTCTGATGTTAAAAGACACACTCACCCACACACACTTTATACCTAATGCAGAAAAACAATGAAATGAGAATAAATGCGTCACACAAAAGTAGATCAGCATAGAAACCTGACAGAGACAAATCTTTTAATCATTTCAGGTAATAGATTTAGCTAATAGAAAACTAGTATAGATTTGAAATAATCATTGGAAACACAACTCTATAATATTTATAGTTTTCAATGGGCAACTATAGTTACGGCATAGTAAATTCTATGAAATATCATGATTTTAGACATTCTGAATTAATGCATCCTATTGGGTGTGTATAACTCCAATATTTTTTAAAGCCAGAATATTTCATACATTACCTAGATTGGAAAAGATTGGAAAAGCGGATACACATAGAGTAACATCCATGGTAGACTAATTGTATTACTTGTCCCAATTCTCCAACTGCTCTTGTGACCATGCTTTCTGCTAAGTAACTTTTACTGCTCTCTAGCTCTGACTCTGGGCTCAGCCATGTGATTTCTTTTGGCCAGTGATATGTTAGCAAATGTGACAAAACAGAAAATTGAATAACTATGTGATTGGGATTGCTCACTCTTGCTTCTCTGCCCCTAAGAATATTGCTGGGCTACCCTACAGATAACAGAGCTGAGTCACTCCAATCAAGTCAGTAAAGGTCATTTTAGACCAGCCAAAAGTCAGTCAATCCCTGGACATGTGAGTGAGCTCAGTCAAGGTCAGAGGAGACTCACAGCCAATACCTGTCTAACCACAGACACATGAGAAAGCCCAGCAAAGCTCAGCTTGCCTAGATCAACTGAACTCTTCCAACTTCTTTATGTGACACTGAAGGATTGTGTTCATTTTATACATGGTATTTCTTTGGCAATATATAACCAATAGGCTGAATAATTCATTATCTGAACCAGGAAACATTGACAAATAAAAGGGGATGTTATGTATTACAGGAAATAGGCCTCATTCCACACAAATCTGGGGAAATGTTTGCTTCACTTACAATCAATCTCTGAGTCTCTTGAAAATGAAAGTCAAAGATACCATATCTCAGTAACAGATTTCCTGGGGAATGGATAATACGAAATAAATGTAGTCTACATATACAGTCTGTAAGTGATATAATTTTAAGCATAACACTTACTCATATTCAACATTTATTCATATTACAAAAAGGATAAGAGAACTACGTAAATTCATGCAATGGGCCAATAGTGAAAATACATAAATGACTTAAAGAATGATAAATGCCTATTAATAATGTGGTCTCAGTGTGGAAGATAATAGGAAAGGATTTGTCTTGAGCTAAATTGGACAATATACTCCCTGTTTTAAAAGAGCAACTACTTATGAGCGTTTGGTTGGCTCAATCAGTTAAACATCCCACTCTTGATTTTGGCTCAGGTGATGATCTCAGGGTTGTGAGATCAAGCCCCACATCGGGCTCTGTGCTGGGCATGGAGCCTGCTTAAGATTCTCTCTATTTCTTTCTCTCCCTCTCCCTCCACCCTTCCCCCCCCCCCTCCATCTCTAAAAAAACAAAAGAAGAAGAGCAACTACTTAGCTTCTGTTACTTGTTTCCAGGTGAAATATAAACACAGTGTTGCTAGACGTTTTATTGTAATCCAAAAATGCAGGTTTTACATGAACACTGAAAAGTTGTTGGGTTTTTTAAGTGATAAATGTTTCAATAAAAAAAAAAAAAAATCTGTGTAGTCCACACACTAAGCATGTCTACAAGTCAAATTTAGTGCATTGGCTACCATTTTGTGACTTTAAACCTCTTACCAAGAGAAATGGGTAAGTAGAATAGTTTGTAAGTATGGATTTCTGAAAGATTTCACTTTGCTGTTATTTGGAACCAAATAGTACTAAATTAAAAATAGTAACTTCTATTGAGATTCTGTCATGTTACTACCCTGATCTTTGATTAGCATAAGTATTAAAGAGTATAAGAAATGGATACCCAGGTCTAAGATAGGGCTCCTTAGAATACTCATCTATTACTATGTGACAATATTAGCACAAATATTATGGTTTAAAACAATGCATGTTTATTATTTCATAGTTTCTATAAATCAGGATTCTTAACACAGCTTAGCTATGTTCTCTTCAATACTGGAATTAAGACATTGGCCAGGGCTGTGGTCTTACATGAATCTTGACTGGAGGAGGATCCACTTCCAAGCTCACTAAGATTGTTGGCAGAATTCAGTTCCTTTCATGTGTAGGACCAACGGCTCCAGGTTCTTGCTGGCTGTCAGTCAGAGGCTGCCCTGGCTCTTGAACTGCTCACAGTTCCTTGCCACATGGGATTACCCAAGATGGCCACTTGATTCTTCAAATCTAGCAAAGGAGAGTCTCCAGGAAGAGATGCCACAATACTATGTACAAAATCATGTAATCTAATCCCATGCATCCTCTCACCTTTGTTGTGCTCTGTTGGTTAGATACAAGTCACAGGTGAGGCCCATACTCAAGGTGAGGAGACCAGACAAAGACCTGTACATAAGAAGGTGAGAATCATGGGTGTTATCCTAGAGTTTATCTACCACACTCCCTCAAACAAGAATGAGGCTTATTAAGGTAATATATTCTTTTTAAAAATCACCAAACCAGAATTTCATTGACTTAATGGCAACACAGTTCAGAGAAAATAATGACATGTGACCTGATAGCTGCTTCAACAAGTGATCATTCATACAGATGGCTTTCTGCTTGCTGCATAGTAACTTGTTCATGTTTCCTACCTGAAGCTTTAAGTGATGTGTCTCAAAGATTCTAGACTGTTTTAGGACTTACATGTATTTTTATTGTAAGGAGAATTTTGCTATATTCATAATCTTCATAAATGTGTCTCTTTTACAGGGTCTCTTAAAAATGTAATATTTTTATGCAATACTATCTACCCGGGCAACTGAAAACCAAGAAGGCATCTAGTTTTGTCCCAGCTACCAGGTGATACCACAAAACCTACTGAGTGACAGGGAACTATAAGAGCTCAATGTCTAACCCACTGACCAGCAGCCATGATCTTGAAGATTAGATATAAAATGGGTGAAATATATAAATAGCAGTCTACATTTCAGAACATATTGAAATTTCATCCCCTGCTAATTAACCAAGGATAGAAGTCACTACTTGGCTCTCATTCAACAAATGCAACAAACTGTTGTCTGCTGGAATGAAATACAAATGTGGTCTATTGGTTCCTCTAGCTTCTTCCACTGCAAAATTAACCTTCCCTCCTATCTTTCATTTATAAGGTGGAAACTCATTACTTTCAAAAATTCAATGGAAACATACAAACCTCTTTGGGAATAACCCGACTCTTAAAAACTAAACCAAAATACACAGGTAATAAAAGCAGGCCTTGTTGCTATAAAAAAATTGCTCGAATAAGAATTTTGGTGTATTATTGTTTTTCAGCGATCCAATTATAGAGGGTAAAATTGGAACCTAAGTGAATAGCTATTTCATGTTGCTGTAAGTGAACTGCAAGAGTTCTCCATTTCAAAGTCACTTGACATAAAACTTACACATTCCAGACTTCTGAAACTTTCCACCTACTTATATCGCTGCCACTTACACATATCGTTAATCCATCAATAACTCTCAGGGTTGCAACAGTTGAATGGAAAAATGGCCAAGGTTCCCCTATTTCATAAATCTCAGGGTGCTTATGATTCTTGAAAATACTGAACATATTTTTATTTGCTGTTTCGGAATGATTAAAATTATTTAGAAACAGATACTTTTAACTGGTGAGTGATTTAGTCTGGAGTTAGAATTAATATTCCACATTTTCTCATTTTTGGACAGAGAACTATTTACTAAAAGCATTTCAAGCAAGAGGAATTAATATACTTCTTCTGTTGACTTTCTACCTTAATATAAAAAAGGGGAGCATTTATTAAGGAAAATATGATTTCACATTTACTCTAGATAGTTTTGTATATTGAAAGTTTCATGGTTTATTTTATCAAGGTTTATTTTCCTCTAGTACATATTGAGTTGTTCATATCAAAAAGATTAGGTTATTAATGTATTCATTAATCTGCCCCCAAAGTGAGGGTCCCAAAGAAAAATAAAGCAAGTTCCTATAGACTGAAAATATGAAAATGGAAATACTTGAAAGTCAAAATTAATTTTATTTATTTTTTTTAAAGATTTTTATTTATTTGACAGAGAGAGACACAGCGAGAGAGGGAACACAAGCAGGAGGAGTGGGAGAGGGAGAAGCAGGCTTCCCGCAGAGCAGGGAGCCCGATGCGGGGCTCAATCCCAGGATCCTGGGATCATGACCCAAGCTGAAGACAGCTGCTTAACGACTGAGCCACCCAGGCGCCCCCAAAATTAATTTTAGATTATATTAAGTATATTATTTCAGAGTTCCTGAAGGTGTATCATTTGAATAATTAAGAACAAATATTCTGGGACTAAGGAAAATTATAAGGAAAAGAAAAAAAAAAAAGAATCTTGAGACAAAAATAGAGAAAAACCATATCTCAAAAGAAGAGTTGCAATAAGAGATCCTGATTTTATTATCACTTTTTTGAAGGAATGAGCAAATAAATGCAGAATTGAAAAGAAGCCACAAAAAAAAAGGGGGAGAAATGGCAAATCATGCCAATTGAAATAATTTCATTACAATTTGAGAAGAATAACGAATACAAAGAAAGTAGAGAGAATTAGGACTTCTAGAAAAGTCTCAAGTATGGGTTTCTACTTAAAAAGTGAAATAAGTACAAAAGAAAACAAATGAATGGAGCCTAGGGTGTGGACTCTTGCGAATAAAGGCATTTTCCCCAAGGAGCTTTCAAAGCACTTTTGCTCCATCTATAACTCTCTGCTAATTAAAAGCTTTTGCTCCCATGTAGTTGTCTCCAAGTTCCTTAACCTCTGCTGCGGCACTGAAATGGGTGTTCAAGTTCATTGTTTGGAGTCCAAGTGGATATAAAAGCCCCTTAGCTTGCTATACCCCCATATGTTCAACGTCACTTATCTAGTGTGAAACCCTTGCATGATTTGCCTGGCAAACATAAGATTTTGAACACCTGAGAATAAGTGAAAATCGTGAGGAACAAACTTATTAGGACCCTCCCCACAGTGAGTTATCCAGACACTTTGTTCACAAAACGGAAACTAGTACACTCCATAAATGAGGCACAAGTTTTTTTTTTTAATTTATTTATTGGCATTGTCAAATTGGTGTGGCAATAAAATGCCTATAGCTTTCAAATCATCTATCATCATGGTTGATATTTGGAAATGACTTCATTTGGCACTTTCATTTCCAAGAGTCACTTTTACACACACACAGTTTTGTGCCTGGTTTTGATAATAAGCAATATACAGAGTGCATTTCCCATGTCATTTCTATAGACAACAAGTAGCTGTGTGAAGTATTTCAAATTCAATCTGAGAATTTTGTATAGGAGAATTTTGACACATTTACATACATCATATCAGATACATTGGTCTTAATTTAATTTAATATTTTCTTATTTGTTTTATGCTTCTTTTGTGTCCTACCAAGTTTTGTTATTTGTTCAATTTTTTACCCCTCTAGAAATTTGAAAGATACAAATCCTATTCTCTTTTGCACTAATATCCTCTTTTACCCTTTTTCTGTTTGCATGTATACTAAAGTGACTAATAGATATTGGGCCCTTACTATGTGCTGAGAACTAGAGTATATATTTAGGTCACGGTGAATCCTCTATTCACAAATCCTATGAAATGGGTAACTCTTCTTCCCTATTTTACAAATGCAGGATAGATGCTAAGTAACCTACCCAGATGCAGAAGTGTAAGAACAGCCATAGGAGTGGAATTCAGGTCTGTTGGATGTGAGAGTTTGTGTTTTTAACATTAAGATGCAATATGTCTAATCATCAATGTAGAGCAAATAAAAGGCTAGCAAAGATGAAGAACACACACCTCGAGAATTCAGAAAAAAACTAGGCTGGGGAGGGGTTGAGATGGGGGGTGAATGCTGTCTTTTCTCTCCTAGTTTGAAATAGTATTTTGTTGTGTATGTCTTCCACATGTATACTTTAGCTATTTCTCCATTTGTCATTTGTTTTACTTCCCTTTGTTGCGTTTTCTTTCATTACAATAGTAGTAATTTTAAAACACTTTATTTTTCATTTTGAACTTTGATAATATTTTCAAATGATATTCCACATTACATTGTTTTTAAAATAGTCCCCTGTAATTTATTTTCTAATATTTATTGTTTGATCTTTAAATGAAATATTGAATATCCTTAATGTTTGCTTTACTATATGATGTAAGATAAAAATTAACTTCAAAAATTAATTGCTATGTGATTGTTTTACAAAATAATTTGTCTCTGAATAATATAGATGATCTATATACATATATAAAAATATGAGTACGTATATATACATATATACACATACATAGTATGGATTTACTTCTTGAGTCTACAAATAGTTCTATTAATCTGTCAATAATCTGATATTCCTATCATGCTACCTTTAATTACCTTAGTTTCGTAATACATTTTAAGGATGGTTAATAAGTTCTTATTACACTCCATTTTAAAAGTTTTCCTAGGGGTGTCTGGGTGGCTCAGTAGTTTAAGCCTCTGACTCTTGATTTCAGCCCAGGTCATGATCTCAGGGCCATGAGATCAGTCTGCGTGGGGCTCTGCACTCAGTGCAAGAGTTTGCTTGGGCATCTCTCTCTCCCTCTCTCTCTCCCTCTCCCCCCCTCCACACTGGCTCAAGCTCTCCAAATAAATAAATAAAAATTAATAAATGAATAAATAAGTAAGTAAAAAATAGTGCAGAGGACATTGGGGGAAGGGAAGGAAAACTGAAAGGGAAGAAATAAAAGAGGGAGACAAACCATATGAGACTCTTGACTCCAGGAAACAAACTGAGGGTTGAGAAAAGGGAGGTGGGTGGGGGGATGGGGTAATTCAGTGATGGGCATTAAGAAGGGCACGTGATATGATGAGCACTGGGTGTTATACACAACTAATGAATCATTAAACATTATATCAAAAACTAATGATGCACTTACTATACATTGGCTAATTGAATTTAAATTTTAAAAAAAGAAAAAAAGAAAGAAAGAAAATCTTTAAAAAAAAGCTTTCATGGCTATTCCAGATTATGTACTCTACTAGATGCATTCTAGAATATTACTTTGAAGAATCACTTTAGAAATATTATTATAAATAACATTTTTAATAGAACTTTAGACCCATTATTTTCACAAACATTAAAAAAATATATTTGACATGTTAAGAGGAAAGATACAAACCTAAAGATCAAATTAGAAAGGCTATATGACTAAGATTTACTTTTCTTTAATGAGAAATGTTATTGGATTTATAGATGTGGAAATAACTTTAGACCAATCATGATGATGCTGAGGACAGGATCAGCATCTCTTAGGGCATGTGGCTAGATGGTGAAGAGTGATGTGACTGGAAGAGTTAGGATTCTATTAGAAAGGAAGAAGGGAATGAGATGCTTTAGAGGCAACCAACAATGTGCACCACGATGTTAAGGTAAAACAAAGACTGAAAATCGTGTCTTGGATTCAGCAACCAGGCCATTTGCAAACAGCAAGTTTCAGCAAAAAGGAGCCAGACTGGAATGGATGGAAGAGAGAATGGGAAGTGAGAAACTAGAGTCGGAGAATTAATGATATTTTCAACAGATTTTGCAAAGGATACAATGGCAAGGTAGAAGTAGAGGAGAGGAGGCCTAGGAGGGACAAACAGTGGGGCTGGGAAGACAGAGGAGGGATCTAGACCAGATGTGGAAGATTTGGCTGCTAGCAGGATTCACGGATACCTTCCATTTCAGTGTAGTGGTGAGAATATGGATTGAGATGAACGGCTATTTCAAATCTGTGTGGGAACATGCAATTATTATTATGTGGTGATAGAATGTCATTTTATGAAGTGTAAGGGAGAGTCATTAGCAAAGAATTAAAAAAGCAAAGGAGGTCAGAGATTTGAGGAAAGCAGAAAAATGATCAAATGGTCAATGAGAGAGTAAAAAAGTTTCTTGCCAGGGAAGGCAGATAAGGAATCCAGATGGTGTTGAATGCACAATTGGGATTGTATGTGATGGGTTTCCATGTTTGAGCATTTGGTTTTGCTTTTTCTATCTTTTTTTTTTTCTTTCAGTGAGTAGGGATATGCTACCAAGAAAGCATGGTGTGTGTGTGTGTGTGTGTGTGTAGGTGTGTGTGTTTTTAATAATTGTACATGTGTATACATTGTGTGGTTTCTAAATCCCCGGAAAAGTATTTTTCACTTTCTTAGACATGCCAGTCGACTAGGCTAGACACACAAATTTTTTTCCTCAAAATTTTTTTCCTTAAAACATGAGTTTGAAGAGTATAATTTGGAAACAACCCAGTTTTATTCTTTTGTGGATATTTGCTTTCACTTTAATAAGTTAATATGATATTTGATTTTTCTAAGTATAGGTCTGCATCTGTTCATTTTACCTAGTACAAGATTTCTTTTAATTCTGCTTATATTGTTCCTTCTTTAGAAAAGCTTTAATCTGCTGTATCTACTATGTTTCAATTTACACATCTGTTCTATCAATCATTAGTATGACTTACCTGCCTTATGTTATTATGGAAGAAGCTAGGAGAGAGTGGGAACGATCATAGTCATTAGACTGTAGTTCTAACCCCAGCGTTCTTTATACATGACTAAAGTCTGTACCCTAAGCCAGTGTTTCTTAGGGCTTGGTGTGTGTCAGAATCACTTGGAGCACTTATTAAAACACAATGGCTGGATCCCATCCACATTTTCTGATTCAATAGATTTCAGGTTAGGGCTGAGAATTTGCATTTCTAACAAGTTCCCAGGGGTCACTGATACTGCAGTTTTGGGGACCACACTTTTAATGCTCTAAGCCATTAAATTGTTTTGCTTCATCAAATTAGAGTAAAGCAATAAGGAAAAGAACTCTGTTGGCAGTATTTAAAAAATTGTACTGAATAAAGTCCAAAGGATTTTTAATTCTTCTACATCTGGGATATGGTTATTTGAGGGAAGCTTTACAGAGGGGGTAAGATTCAAGCTGAGTCTTGAGGAAGATGCATGGCTTTCTAACATTGTAAATTATTGAAAACTGGAATGGTCTCCCTTTGAAGGCAGAGAGATACTTATCTATGGTGATGTTGAGGAAGAGATGGGATAAGCTGCTGCCACGGATGTTTTTGGACGAGCATAATCAGATATCAGATGTGTTAGACCAGACATCATCTGAGGCCCTTTTCAATGTTGCTGTGCACTGGTTTGAAGAAACAGGAGAACATAAGAGTTACATAAATGGAGTAGAGTCAGGTCAGGGTTCAAATCCCAACTCCACAGTCGATTGGCTCTGTGAGGCTGGGAAGAATATTTATTTAAACTTTCTCAATTTCTTTCTGTTAATTTGCTAAGGCTGCTGAATAAGCAGTCCCAATCTGGAAACCTAAACAACAGAAACATGTCTCACAGCCCTGGAGGCTAAATGTCTGGGGTCAAAGTGTTGATGGGGCTGTGCTCTCTCTCAAGTAAGGGAAGGATCTGTTCTGGGTTTCTCTTCTAGCTTCTGGTAGTTCCTTGGCTTGTGGCAACCAGCATGGTGTTGTCCTTGTATGTCTGTCTACATCCAAATTTCCCCAATCGTATTGGGTTAGGGACCCACACTGCTCCAGTATGACCATACTTTTACTAATTACACCTGCAATGACCCCATTTCCAAATAAGTTCACATTCTGAGGGAGGTTAAGACTTCCACACATGAATTTTGGGGATATACAATTCAACTTAGAACACTCCTCTTACTTTCCTGTAGAAGAGGATTAAAGTTATCTTACTAATAGGATTGTTGTGGAAATTAAATGAGAAAATGTGTGTAAAGTTTTATTTCACAATAGCTTTTCAATGCATTTTAGTAGTAGTAGTAGTAGTAGTAGTAGTAGTAGTAGTAGTAGTAAATTTTATCCATTCATGTCTAATATCCTTAAAGTAGTCATCTTTTTCCTGCCTCCCACCTATATTAAAGTCCCAGTGTCATCCATAATTCCTTCTAATATATTAGAGAATTTTTGAAAAGATGTACTGGAAAAGAATGATTGCTTACTTTTGGTCATTTGTGATTTATTCCCTTACTTGTGGAACGGTTTGGATATGTTTGAGGCCATTTCTATTCAAGCAGAACACCAATGCCTGTGGGTGGCCCATTCTGAAAGAGCAACTCCAGGGCAAAGGGCTACTTTCTCTTTATACTAGACCAGCACTTGGTTCTTTTTCCTTCCTCTTTCTTATATGCTTATCTAATTTTTGCCCTGTTGCTGCCAAAGGCGTCTGGGATGATGAGACCCTGTGTTGGGCATGTGACCAGCAGGAACAAAATCAATTCTGAGAGCAGATTCTAACAGTTGAATGGGCAGCTTGCAGGTGGTAATGACTTTCAGTCACAATTTGTGTGAGGCCCAATGCCATGCTTCAGCGTGCTAGTCTATTACCAATCTTCCCCATGCTCCCGGTCTACTACTAATTTAACTCCCAAAGTTCCCTTTCACTCTCTCCTGCTTGCTCTTATTCTCTTTCTTATTAAATTACAGTGACTTTGGTTAGGGCCTGAATAGAAGTTCCATGCAGGACAAGGTAAAATTAAGTTGCTGTTCCAATACCACCTGTATGAGGCATTTGGATTGAAGAAAGGGTTGACATTCCATAGGCAGGAATGCATTTTTATCACAGAAATGCAATATTTTGGTTAGCTTTTGGGGCACCTGGGTGGCTCAGTCGTTAAGCGTCTGCCTTCAGCTCAGGTCATGATCTCAGGGTCCTGGGATCGAGCCCTGCATTGGGCTCCCTGCTCAGCAGGAAGCCTGCTTCTCCCTCTCCCACTCCCCCTGTTTGTGTTGCCTCTCTCGCTGCGTCTCTCTCTGTCAAATAAATAAATAAAATCTTTTAAAAAAATATTTTGGTTAGCTTTCTAAGACACCTGGTTTCACATTCCCTACTCGATGTAAGAACAGGCAGAAGGATATGCAGGGAACACTGTGTGTTTATGTCTATGAGTTGTACCAAGCATCCCCCTCCTTACCTACCACTTTCTACAATGAGAGGGGTAAAATTAATCTGACCTGACAGAAAAAAAAGAAATTACCAAATCAAAACGGAGGCATGTTTTCATATATATCCATTTTTTATTATACTAAGGGTGGAAATTAGGATAAATTAGTATTTATCTAGAAAATAACTACCACTTATTAAGCATCTATACTGTATAAATGTTAATCTCCCCTCCAAACACTGCAAGTTCATGTATTATTTGTATTTCTCAGATAAGAAAACAGAGATTTAATACATTTAAGTGACTACCTACAGTTTTTACATCACTGTCAAACAGAATAGCTGGGATTTCATCTTGAACTCCTGGACGGGTTCTCTGAAGGTTCTACTCTAGAGAGAGTCTGCTGATATAACCTAATATCTATACTTTGGCCATATTGTAGATTCACAGAACATATGGTATATTTAATTTTATCTAATCACAGTGCTTTCCAAACAGGGCAAAGATGCCATCAATAAAGACCTACAGTGCTTTTCTTGGTATCTGTTCCTTTAACTCACCCTCCTGTCTGGACAAACTAGAGAAAGGCAGGTCCAGGTGAGATTGCTGGGTCCTGTGTCAGTGTGTAATCAAGCTAAGGAGGCAAGCGTTCATTATACCTTCCAATTTCGTACTTCCAACAGAGCCCAGAATATCCATATCCAAGTCAATTTTAACCTGTTTCCAGCTCAGCTACCCTGCCTCCCACAGTTGACTGGAAACATATTTATGTTCATTTAATTTTGTATGTATGTACACACACACACACACACACACACACCCCTATATGCATATATATATAGTCTCAATAATAAATTAATATTTCTGTCAACCAGAGCTTTATCATATTCTATCCTAAATGTGGACATTTTGGGGGGCCCAGTACTTGAACATGTACATTTTATATTTTATCTTGAAAAGTGCTACCACATAATTTTTACTATGATGGCATTGGATTGTGTCCTGTCCTCCTCTACTGTTTCTAAATATATGGTATTTGAAATTATGGCACCTCAGCTAAATAATGATCTGGGTGGTGGGCAAGAAGTGGATTATCATAAGCTTCTTCTTCCTTATGAAAATTAGCACAGTTATATGTTTGTAAAATTGGTCCAATGTGAATTGAATTTGCATAAACATTTTTACTCATATGATCCAGTGCTTGACTATACTCCTTTTGCCTCTTGCTTTTACTAGATAGTGGAAACAAAGCCAGAGCAGGCTATATATAGATGGCATGAAGTCCTGTGGATGAGGAGGGGCTCTTGGCACCAGTTGCATTTTGCTAGTCCATAGAGGAGCTGGAGTATCCAGGGAAGCCTGAGACCCTCAGGAATCCCAGAGAGTGAGGAAATGATGACTACCCGGTTTCTTTCATCAGCCTTTGTACACAGAGGCTCCATGGGAGAATTGCACCCTCAATCACTCAGTGGCATCTATATTACCTAAGGAGTTTCTTTCTCCCCTACACATCTAGTATGATGTGAGCTAAGTAACAACCTTGAGGGAATCGAGGCAACAGTCACCAGAATCATCTTTTGGATTGCGCAGTTTAGATAAGGGATCCCAATTGAGGAAGTGAGGAAAGATAGAGTGTATGTCTATCAACCTTTCACTCTCCAAAAAATATGTGAAGACAAGATCATTTAAGGAGCAAACACTGACCTCCAATTTAGGGGCAAGTGGAGAGAATTCCTTTCTTCCAATCTAAGTTAGCTTTTTGAGACACTTACTCGTAGGAAGGCCACTTGGGAGGTCTTCCCATTCCCCGTACTGTCTTTTCTCCCATTAAGTAAAGAAATGCCCACATGGATATATGATCATATAAATGTGGACCAATAAAGGTGGTTATCAGGCCATTGGTCACTGTCAGTGATGCTGAGATCATTGTAAAATAATACGCGTATATTCAAAGAGAAAAGAGAATTTTGGTAAAGACTTTACCGGTGAAAAATTGTCATAAAACAACATTGGTATTTTTTTGAGCTACAGATTGAGAGGTCCCCAGAACAAACTGTTTTAAAGTGCTTTCTCATTCTGAGAAAAGGTCACAGTGTGATAGTTACAGTTATTCCCTTCTTTTGTCAAAATAGATTGACAGGTTTTATTAGGTGAAGTGTGATAAATAACAAAACAATAGGAACAATTGATCCTGGATTTGGAGAAGACATATAGTTTCAAGTTCCTAAATCATCTTCATTAACCATGTGACCTTAGGCAAATCTCTCAATTCCTTTGAGCCTTAGCTTCCAGAACTTTAAAATACAAACCCTCAATCTCAAGGATTAGGGTAAAAATCAAGAGACGAGATATAAACCAGTCCTATGTATGCTCTAAAAAAAACAATTATGAAGTCTACCAAGATTTGCTGACTAAAGTGGGAGTATTTTAATTTATTTGTATTTTGTGCTCTGCAGACCTTTTATCCATTTCTCAAAATGTCACCCCGAAATAAGCCAAGGAACATTATGTGACTTGCCAGAGGTCAGAAAACAAATACATAGTTGAGCCTGGATTCCTCTTGTCTGGCTGATTCTAAAGCCCACTTTTTGTCTTCTCTATGCTATATAACTCCTTTAGCTATCTAACTTTATAATACCTCCATCCATTGAGCTTTTGTGAATCATTTGCTTCAGAAAGTAGACTGTGAGGGCCACCAACTGAAATACAGAGTGAGGAATGAAGCCAGAATCTTGGAACCAGAACATTCTGTCAAAGTCATCTGGGTGAACTCCTTGTCTTATGTAAAGCTCACCAAACCATTCCAGACACATTGTCAGGGATGGAATTAACTGCTCTGCTAACTCCTCCTCTGCTTAACCATGCTTGCTACCCCCAGAGTTCCTCCTTACATCATTTGAATTCCCTCCAGCTGCAATTTATGCCCTTCTTCTCTTATTCTTGCCTCATCAGAGAAGGAGAACAGCTGGTCACCATCCTCTATATAATCACACTTGGGATAATGAAGGCGGTTACTGAGTCACTCTTCAACAATTCCAGTCCAGGTCTTGCTACACAGACCTATTTACTGGGGAACTGACAAAGATGGCAAGTGGAGGAAAATACATTTAAAACATATTCACACCTAGTAAAATACTGAATAGGAAAACTGATTTAGGAGCGAATATTGTTCTTCATTATTTTACCACAGCTCATGTTCTGTAATTGTTTAAAATCTGAAGCCCATTTCACAATGGCTAATGATAGGGTTTTTCATACAATTTGGCTTTATCTGAGTTTGAGATAATTAAGTCAGGAAATCCAAGGTGAAAAAAAAAAAAGGGTTTGGACAGGGTCCAGCAGGATATTTGATCCAAGGCACATGTGTCTGAAATTAAATTTGGGAGTTAGACTGTGCTATCCTTAAATCAAGACAGCAAATGAAGGGGAACCTTCTGTGTGCTAAGAAAAGGGAATATGTAGGCTGCTGCCTTGCGGGAATTGCAGGGAACAGGGATAATTCCCAGAAACTACCCAGATTGACGGAGCGGCTGTTTGGCATATTAGAGTGAGGGAACGAGAATGGTAGGCTCCCTATAATTACCTTGTCCAAGTTCCTGAGAGATCACCGTGTGCCCAGTGGATTTGGGCAGGTACAGCTGGGGGAGTGTGCAAGAAATAAGACATTGCCTAAATGGAGTGATTTTTAAGGGGAGCAAGCCCTCCAGTTAGAAATCATTGAGATGTATACTGTTTCATTCATTATAGCTTGATTTTTTGATACTTTAAAGAAGTTGCTGCATCTCAGCATCTTTACTTGAAAAGTAATATTTTCCATCAACAAACAAGTCAGCTCACGTCATCTCAAAAGCGTGATTCTGCAAGGATAGGAATGACGTACAGGCTCCATTTGCGACTCCAGACAAAGTGGGCGAATGTTCAGACAATTCATTGCTTCATTTATTCATTCACCCAATCAGCCATCAGTAAAAAGGGAATAAAAACACCTCTGACTAGGATCTATAAGATCTTGAGCTTGCCTACTTACATAATCTCATCTCCTACTACTTTTCCTTTCATTATATTTCAGATATACTGGTTTTTGCTGTCTCTTGGTCAAGTCAAGCTCTTCCTTGGTGCATTTGGGCTGTTTCTTCTGTCTTTTCTCCACCCTAGATCTTTTCATGGCGGTCTCTTCATGAACATTCCAATATCAACTTGCTATTCTTCTCTGACCATGTATTATGTTGACACTTCCATCCTTTATTCTGATTCTCTATTCTTTTGCTCTATTTTTTTATAGAATTTGTTTTTTTTTAACTTCTGCAATACAAGTAAGTACCTGTAACAGTGTTTGGCTCACATATGGACTCATTAAATATTAATTTATCTCAGGTATTTATGTGTTTATTATCTTCCCCTTACCACTAGAATGTACTCTTCATGAAGGCAGAGATTTTTTTTTCATGTTCACTGCAGCTTTCCCAACATTAGAACACTGCTTGGAAGAAAGTAACACCTCAATAATTTCAATAATCATTTTTTGAATCTTGTTGTGATAGGCATTCACACGTGAAGAATGTAAAAGCAGTTCAGAACAGTAGATGGTGTGATTTTGCTTTTGTTTGTTTAATTGCCTTTTATTCTTATGCATCTAAGATGAGGAGCCTGAGCTTAGAGAGATGAAAGTGGATTCATCAGTCTGTGTTCATGAGGAAGAGGACCCAACTGTATGAGTCAGCCCTAACTACCTCAGCCCAGGTAACTCTCTTTCTTCTTTGAGCTATTTCAACACCACTAGTATAAACAAGGCTTGGTTCTCGGAGGTAAAACTAGAGGCTATGCTTGAAGTCAGTGCTAGAGGAACAATTATAAATATCCAAAAGGTCCTGAAATGTTGGGGAGGAGTCATAAGAGGTGGGGGTGAAGAGAGTTGAGTCAAACAAATGTTAGTAGCAATGTCTTCAGTGAAGTATAATAAAAGCCTGTCAAGACCTGCAGCTATAGGAAGCAAGTAAACTCAAAAGGAGAGATCAAACTGATTTTGGCAGATAAGGGCTTCTGGAGTATAATCCCTCTTAAAGATCCAGAAGCTCCTTTACCAGTCCCTCTTTGTCTATCTAAAAGGAACCAGATGTTTCTGACATGTAGACTCTATTATCTAATTAGATGTGGTCATTTATTTTATAAAAGTTAGTCTTCTAAATATTAAGTAAGTACAAAATTAAAGTCAAACATAGTTACAGAAAATAAAAATTATATGTAATATATATAAACCCATATATATAATGTGTCTCTATATAATTATATAAATAAACCTTGTATCATCTTTAATATTATTATTTATTATTGCACAGAAGAATATTTCTTTCAAGCCAATCTCCACCATTAGACTATAATAACATCAGGGACATATTTTAATCACCATTTATTCCTTGACTAATTATTTAAAGTTAATTCAACAAATATTTATTGAGTGTGTTCTATGACAGGCACCATGGATAATTCCTGGGTAAACACAGTCTCTGCACCACAGAGTTTATGTTTTTGTTGAAGGAGGTAAGAATTAAGTAATACAAGATGACATTAGATATTGCTAAGTGCCTCATAGAAAATAAGAAGCCCTGACATGATCATGACTAGGGAAGGGAGGATGACACTACTGAAGATAAAATTGAGATTTGGCCTCAGCAGTATTTAAGTTGAGACTCGAAAGTTGAAAAGAAACCAGAAAGATTGCTCTGATCCTAGAGACAAGTGTAAAGACTACAAGGCACAAATGGGCTTGACCTGGTCAAACAACTGTAAGGAGAACAAGTCAACTGCAGCCTTGTGAGCAAAGATGAGGTAGCAGATGATGTTGGAGAGGTGGGCAAAAGAAAAATCATGCTACGTTTTGTAGGCTATTATTAGGAAGCTTGGATCTTATTCTAAGTACATTGGGAGTTTTGAGCTGGGGGAAATTTTATATGATTCACGTTTTTCAAAGGATTCATCTAATTAAAATAGAAGTAATGATAGGAAGATAAAATGGAAAACCAGTTTTGGGGGAGACCACATTGAAGGTGACCAGGTAGGAGAGGAGAGTGGTTTTAACTTCAATATGCAGTGAAGATGGAGATAATACTGATAGAGTACACTGAGAGTTTAGATGTAGGAATATGGCTAACTACTAGGTTTTGACTTGAGCATCTGGTTTGATGGTGATGTCATTTATTTATAAGGAAAAGACTGACCTGAGTGAGAAACAGGTTGGGATGTGAGAGTGATCATTAATATCATTCTTAATAAATTTCGGAGTTCACACTACCTAGGTATCTGTCATATGTCTATGAAGCTCAGAACAATTTTGGGCCAGACATATATAACTGATAGTCATAAGTGTAATATTTAAAGCCATTGACTTGGAGGTGATCACTCAGAGAGAAGGTGTAGCAAGAGAAAATAGTAAAACCTGGAAGCAATCTTGAGAATAACATTTATTTAGAGGTCAGATAAAAATAAGGAATATATAAAAATTTATAACCAAGAATTATCAATTGGATAAAAGGAGAACTATAAGAAGGTGGAATCACAGAAATTGAGTGAATCTTTCAAATATATGGGAGTATTTATTTCTGTTGAATAACACTAAAAATGTGTAAAAGACTGAAGACAGATATTGTATTTTTTTGCTAGGTTGGAGGTCATTGTTGTCTTCATATGTACATTTCAACGGATCAGTGAACATCTAAACACATCTGAATCAAAAGTACTGAATGCTAAAGACAAATAGGCAATCTTAAAAATGGTCAGAGAGGAAGGATAGATTCTATTTGCAAATAAAGGAAGGAAGATTAGTTATACTCAGTGCTGAATTCTCAGAAACAGCATTAGGAGCCTGAATTCAAAGAATAATATCTACAAAGTTAGCAAAGAATTCAATTCTAGTGAAACTATCACTTAAAAATGAGGGCTAACCACTCACCCATTAGGATAGCTATTATAATTAATGAGTTTTGATGAGGATGTGGAGAAATAACACTTGTGCACTGCTGATGGAAATATGAAATGGTGCAGTCACTGAGGAAAACAGTATAGTGGTTTCCCCCCAAACTGAAAATGGAATCATCATATGATCCAGCAATTCCACTTTTGGATATATACCCAGAAGAATTGAAAGCAGGAACTAAAATAGATACTTCTATATCCATGTTCATAACAGCATTATTTGCAGTAGCCAAAAGTTGGAAACAATCCTAGTACCCATCCATGGTTAGATAGATAAATAAAATGTTGTATGGATATACAACATGATGTTTATATATCCTGTTATATTTTTTATCACAATTAAAATGTTTTAAAATAATTTTGACCTTTCTGAACCTCTAAAATTTCTCCAGGATTCCCAAGGGTTTGCATGCCACACTTTGAGAACTGCCAGTATAAAATATTCTTAATATGAAACATTAGATACAATGTTTACCCTAATAATGATGTAACATAATCATGTGCAAAGGACTCTCCCATGTGTTTTCAACATACCATCCCTTTAAACCTTCACAACTTCATAATTCAAGTACAGTTGTTCCACCTCTCCCCCCATTTCATAAACTCCTCATCTTCAGGGAATACAGCCCATGCTGTATGTAAAGAAAAGCATGATAGCCTGTAAAGTGTGAAGTGTAAAATAAATTAGCCTGCCTGACTGCCTGTAAGTAGAACTGAAAGAACCTTGCCTAACCCTCTTGAGCTAACTGGTCTCAAAATCTTTCCTAATGCTTTAACAGATTCTCTCAAATTTGATTTGTTCATTTTCCTTAATTCTGCTGTAGGCATGGCATTGGGGTCTTTGTTATTTGCTGGCATTACTCTTTCCATTGCTCTGAGAACTCATCAGTTCTCTGTAATAGTACTGAGTCTTCACTCCTTCCCTGCTCAGGTGTTTTTGGGTATTTTTTTGTTTTTGTTTTTGTTGTTTGTGTTTGTTTTTGTTTTTGTTTTTGCTTTTGTTTTTGCTTTTGGTATCACCTCCAATAGTCATGCTGGTGGGGGCTAAAGGAAACACCCACATACCACCTTTATATTAAGATTCCTCAAAGAGTAGCCTGGTCTTTTTTTATTGCTAATGTTTACAAAATCTTATTTATTTCCTTCTTTTGTGTTTTAATGTGCCCCCAGGGGTCCTAAGGGCTTGGTGAGAAGACAGTTGGGAGTAGTATTAAACATCCTGACCAGATGAATGTGAACATGGCCATGACTATTCTAGATGGAAAACAAAGCAAAATATATAAGCTAGATATTTTACAAATACTCAAGGCTGGAATCCTTATGCAGTTTTAGTGCAGTAACTTACAAATGTGGAGATTTAATAACATTGAGGAACTAGTGCTCTATAGATTGAAAAAGTCTTGGTCAGTTTTGCTCAAAGTACTGTCCTCAACCCACTGCATCAGAACCCCCTGCATGACTATCATCAATTTGTTAAGAAATAGACATTTTGGGCTATAATTTGCCAAAGATACAGACTGAATAGGTCTGAGGTGGAGTTCATAAACTCACATTTTTAAAAGTCTCCTCATGCCATTCTTAGGTAGACTATACTTTGAGTACAACTGATCTAGAAGATAACATCTTTGCATGTCCTAATGACACTAGGAATTCTGATTTACCAGGAAGTATTCTATGTGTTTGAAAATGTGATCTTGCTAAGTGGCAGAATCAGGTGAATCCAGAATGCCTCTGGGATCTGCTCTGAACCACTAAGTCCTATTTCCTTTAGCTTCATATAAAATGCCTAAATTATCAGATATCTGCAATGGAATAAACCAGAGCACTGAAATGTGTTTTCTTGAATTGTCTCTTCTAGTACTCTGAAACAACCTGTCTGCAAGATACCCTGAGTTGACTCTAAAGCACTTAATAAACATATGTTGGCCGAAAATTGTGCAGGAGCTTTCTAAATAATTTCTAAATAATTTCCAGAATATTGGCTATGGGACGGTTTAACAGTAGAGGAGAAATATCCCAAGGGTCAGGGCCCATCATGCTGGAGAGCTAATCTCACAGAAGGCAGTGTGACCGCCCCAGTGACTTTTGGTCCCAAGAAGGAAACATTAATTGTGGCTAAGGATAAGCTTCCCATCCTTTCAGTCTTCCAACAAAGAGATGCATGAACCACCTCATTCCCAGGGGAGCTCAGGACAATGGAGCCACAGTGGTTTTTCAAGAAAACGTTAGAACACTCTCACTAAAGTGAAAGCATGTTGAAGTGTTGAAATACTCTTGCAGAGGTGAGCTAAAGTAAATAGAAAAATAAAACAAATCTGTCAAATAGACAAAATAGCAACCATCACCACCTCTGAGGTACGAATTTGTAAAATATGGGATCACTGTCAATATGGTCAGTCCCTATTCTTCTCCTTTAGAGGTACCCTATCATTCTAATAGATTAAGAGTAAAATCATAGTTGGCCAAAGAAACCTGATTATCAGAAGATCCTCACTTCTGTTTTCTGATCTGCATTATATTCTGTTATAGAAGCAAGTTAATTGAGTTATGGGGCTGAAGGCAGGCATAAACCATCATCTCTCTGAACATTTGGGGATTGTTAGTTTTCAAACAGAATTCCACAATTAGTCTATTAAATAATTAAAAGTATCCTTGTAGCTGTGATTAAGTGTAAAACATTTTAGTTATAATTGAAAATAGTGAGGACAATGGCACTTACACCAAAACTGTATAATCTAAGGCAGGCTCTCCGTGCATTTATTTTTGTACTAGTGTACAAGTTCTGGAACCAGACTGCCATGGTTTATATCCCGTTTCTACCACCTATTCAATGTGTGGCCTTGACAGAGTCACCTACACTCTCTGTGCTTCAGTTCCTTCATCTGCAAAAGCTGGATAATAATATTACCTACCTCATAGGGTAATGGTGAGGATTTAATTCATTGATACATGTAAAGCTCTTAAGGGGTGCTTGACATATAGCAAGAAGGATATGTGTTCATTATTATTGTGTGATTGCCCACCAGAAAGATGTTAACATCCTCCCCCAAAGATGTAGTGTAGGCTACATCTTCTGTGAGAATTCAGGTCTCAATAAAAATAGTTTCCACTCTAGGGTGCCTGGGTGGCTCAGGTGGTTAAGCGACTGCCTTCGCCTCAGGTCATGATCCTGGAGTCCCAGGATCAAGTCCCGCATCAGGCTCCCTGCTCAGCAGGGACTCTGCTTCTCCCTCTGACCCTCCCCCCTCTCATGTGCTCTCTCTCTCTCTCTCATTCTCTCTCTCAAATAAATAAATAAAATCTTTAAAAAAAAAAAAAAAAAGAGGGTGCCTGGGTGGCTCAGTTGGTTAAGCTACTGCCTTCGGCTCAGGTCATGATCCTGGAGTCCCGGGATCGAGTCCCGCATCAGGCTCCCTGCTCGGCAAGGAGTCTGCTTCTCCCTCTGACCTTCCCCCCCTCATGTGCTCTCTCTCTCTCTCTCTCACACTCTCTCAAATAAATGAATAAATAAAATCTTAAAAAATAATAATAAAAAAAAATTTAAAAAAAAAAAGAATAGTCTCCACTCTAAACTTTGGTAAAATCATCAATAAAATGAAGAGGGAAGTCCCTGCATCTCAGAGTTATTGTGATAATTAAATGAAATGATGTTTAGGAAGAGTTTTATGAATTTATAAAACTTGGTAACTATGTAATTAATTTAGAAATATTATTATTATTGTCATTTTTGTAAAAAGCCTCAAGGAGATGGCAGACCTTGAAGGAGGAGGTAGAAAAGAATTTTCTTCCTGCAGGTGAAAGCAAGGTGCCCAAATGCACCCTAGTCATGTTTGCACTGTATCAGCAAACAGGCTGAAATTCATTTTTTTTTAGTTTTTGTAATTCACTCTTTTTTTTGTAATTCTTTATATTTTGTAATATACTCTTTTTGATGATGAAAAAAAACAAAAAAAAAATGACAGGGAGAAAGAGAACTCAGCCACCCAAATGTGAATCAAAATTATTTTCACTTACTCTACTGCTAGAATCCAGGATATGAAACTGTCATGTGCTGGATTACTGAGCTGTCTGTCAAATCCCTTAGGACTGTGGGAGCTAGTCCACTATTTCATTAGTAGCCTCTGAGTGTGATAGTGTAATAGGTTGTCCTTATAATAATCTACTGCCAGCATTCTTCTTTTCCCAAAATGTCTCAAATGTCAAAGGAAAACAGCATTTTAGTATGATTCCCTCTAACAAAAAAGAAAGCAATTATATATGATATATACATGATATTACACATGATACACAGATATTTTCATCCATATCATCACCACCAGTATCATTAAAGTTTTCTTTTTGTTTTTTTTAAAGATTTTATTTATTTATTTGACAGGGAGAGACATAGGGAGAGAGGGAACACAAGCAGGGGGAGTGGGAGAGGGAGAAGCAGGCTTCCCACCGAGCAGGCAGCCTGATGTGGGGCTCGATCCCAGGACCCTGGGATCATGACCTGAGCCGAAGGCAGACGTTTAACAACTGAGCCACCCAGGCGCCCTGAAGTTTTCTTTTTTGACGAAAACTTAACTCCCATTGTTTCTTTTAGTGTAAGATTTTATTTGTCATAAATTTTCTGCAGTTGAGTATTGGGTTCCTTTGGCTTTTTTGACATCATCAGGTGTCTGATTAAAAGCGTTATGTTGTTTTATTAACTGAAAATTTAATCACAAGTTTTAGGATTGTTAATTGAAAGCCCTTTCCAGACTCATAGATGACCCGATGCATTTGAGGAAGACTAAGAAATTGAGATGAAACCCCAAGTAGAGATTGTTTTGAATAGAAACTGTAACTCCCCTGGTACTGGTTTACTAAGCCATTCACACTGGTATGATCTGGATCCAATGTCTTTAATAACTTCAACAGCTGTTTTAAGAATGTTACCTTACTCCTCTGAGAAGGTTTGGAATGACATGTGGGTGTCATTGTTTTCTGCTACTGTGTTCTGTCCTCAATTTCTTTTGGTCATCAGGGGAAAAAAAAACCCTGAAAAAAAAGATCATAATTTTTAAGGCTTTTAGCAATCTACTAAGCAGGGAGGCAGAGTTTCCCAGGACACAAACTATTCCATAGATGTAGGCTGGATGTTTTAGGAGGTGAAATTTACCACATTAACAGACTGTGTTTAGACACTTTTGGACAGCAAACAGGTTTCAGAATCTTTAAAACTAGGTTTAGTTCCAAGCTCCCATCAGTCTTTGTTCTCAGTAACCACGGGCTTCCTAGTCTCTTACCCAGGGTAATAAAAGATTCTGACATCATAGAGTTGTTTTGAGGTTAAATGAGGAAATGTATGTCAAAATGTCTTCTAAACTCTAAAACACTTTCAAAGCAAAACGTTCTTTTTTCCTGGGTACAAAAGACATCAGGAAACCACTTCTGGAGGCCATGTGATATTGTGTGTGGCATTTCTCACGTGGTGAGGTACCATAGGTCTATAAAGGTTAAGAGCTCCATCTCTGGAGTTAGGAAAGACCCCGATACAACACACTGGGGGATCTGGTTTCATGTCAAAGTCTCCTATTAGAACCCCTAGCTGGTTTTGGAAATCACTTACTCTAGGGTTTCTGCTTTTGCTTCACTTTGGGTCTCTGATGACATTTTTCTCTATCATGCTTGCTCAGAAATGCAATTAATAAGATTTTAAAAATATTTTATTTTTCAAACACTTTATCGCCCAGCCACCCCATCCCTCCCACCCCCCACCACTCCAGCAACCCTGTTTGTTTCCTGAGATTAAGAATTCCTCATATCAGTGAGGTCATATGCTACATGTCTTTCTCTGATTGACTTACTTCGCACAGCATAATACCCTGCTATGGTGAGCGCTGTGAATTGTGTAAGAGTGTTGAATCACAGACCTGTACCTCTGAAACAAATCATACATTATATGTTTAAAAAAAAGAAGAAGATAATAGGAAGGGAAAAATGAAAGGGGGGAAATCGGAGGGGGAGACGAACCATGAGAGACTCTGGACTCTGAGAAACAAACTGAGGGTTCTAGAGGGGAGGGGGGTGGGGGGGAGGGTTAGCCTGGTGATGGGTATTAAAGAGGACACGTATTGAAGGGAGCACTGGGTGTTATACGCAAACAATGAATCATGGAACATTACATCAAAAACTAATGATGTAATGTATGGTGATTAACATAACATAACAAAATAAATAAATTAAATAAATAAATTTTAAAAAAACCACTTTATTGTTTTTATTGGGATGGTCATTCAGGGTGTATATAGACAGACTACCATGCTATGGAAATGAAAGTCTGCCATGTATATCAGAATTCAATAGCAGAATATCTGCTTCTGCAGAAATCTGTAAAAATTTACATCTATATAATTTTAAATAGGGTCAGTATTTTACTATGCAGTGGCTGATAATTGGCTTTATTTACTCAGTGTCACATGTCCTGAGAAATATACTTTTCCTTATTTAGTGTGTTGCTGTTAACATTCCAAATCATGATTTCTACTCTGTTTCCTTCACTCCTGTATTCCAAAGTACCGTCTTTAAGACTAAAATGTATCTATCTTTTAAGCACCAGGGAAAATTCAGTTATATATATTTACCATAAAATATACATAATTGGTTAAAATATACATAATTGGTTAAAAACTGAGGGGTGGGCAAAGTGGGGAGGGAAGGTTCAGAATGACCTTGTCATATTAGGAAACCATCAACAAAACAACAAAACTCCTACTGAATGGGAGAAGATATTTTCAAATGATATATTTGATAAAGGGTTAATATCCAAACTATTTAAAGAGCTTATACAACTCAACACCAAAAGTTGGTTAATTTCTTATTATTGCTTTTCTACTTTACATAAGTTACTTTGCTAAATATGAGAATGACTTTATATACTTTATGTCTTTGAGTGTCTTTGCATATTTAATCAGAATTTCATTATCTCTGCTTTAAATATTTGGTACAAAGATGAATGTTACATATTTTTAAGTTTGATTTGCATTATCACTTAGGGCAAAAGTAAAATTCCAGAAAATTGCATTCCCAAATGTTTATAACTGATGTGAGAAATAACATTAGAGAGTCAACTTAAAACAACACCTTTTCATCTTTTCATCCTTCTAGTTGACAGAGTGAGGAATACCTTTATGGGCCACGAAAAAGACTGTACCTTTTCCACATCACCCCTCAGCTTCCTGTCATGTCATTCCCACAAAGAACCACAGCAGACATGTGCTAATGAAAAAAATCTGAAACTCGCTTGCTCTTCTGTTTTCCAATGAAATTAATGGGCACTGAATGACAATTTTCCACGTCCCTAATCTTTATCATGCCAGGAGTTAGCAAGTGTCATTGTCAATGTCGCTTTTTCAAACTCCTGGGCAGATATGTTGGCTGAGGATGATGAGAAAAGTGATTTCCAATAAATGAGATGCCTGTTGGAGGAAGAATAGATATCATGGACAGGTGGGTTCTGAGGGCCTCTGTGGCAAAGCTGTTAGCTGACTTCCAAAATTATCTCTGCATTTTATAGTTATTCAGCAAATCTCTTCTCACAATAAATAGATCCCCTGTGCCGCTTTAAAAGGCCATGGCATTCATTTCATTCCATTTCACGGAACAGGAGCAGCTTGTTGATTAGATGAAAAAGAAGTTAGCCCTGCAATCGGCTGCTTTTCACCCTCCATTTATAAGGTGATTGGAAATTTCATAGTAATGATCTCTTAGTACATTTTTTTTTATATTACTTTTAAAGTCTATTGGGTAACAACTTTTTTGTTCCCTCAAGGAAATCAATTTGGGGTAGTTGTTTACTATACATCACATACACATGCTTTGAAATTTACTACAAACAAGACCTTACTAGATTTCTTTTCTTTCCCTCCCCTTTGGCAGTTTGCCTACAATAAATGGCTTTCAACTCCCTAATGGACATTCTTTTCTAGTCTACTACCACTAGAGGTTTCTGTCATCCTGAAGCTATCAGGGAAATCCAAACTAGAAGATTTTATTTTATCCAACCTGTCATAGTCTGTTTCTGGACCCGGGGGGGCTTTTTTTTTTTTTTTTGGTTGTGAGTGTGTATATGTGGGACCTTAACTCCACTTTGAATAGAAATCCAAGACCAAGCTTTTGAGAAAATCCCTGACAAATGTTTCTAGTTGGTAGAATTGATAGCTTGCCTTTAATAAGAAGAGTTTACCTCCAGATCTTTTTAAGATGCTATCTTGTCATACTAAAGCAGTCATGACAGTATGTTAAAGAAAACTAGCCCTAAACCGATAACTACTTGACATGGCTCATTCCTCTGCTGACCTGCTGTGGTTGCTAATAGCCTAACAGCAGCTACTGGTGTGAAGGATTAAACCGTGAGGAGAGAAAAAAATCTACACCCATGATCCCTTCATTTAAAAACTGTCAAGAGTGGTATTGGACCAAAATTCCTAAGATTGGCCAGCTGCTCTATACATATAATTAAACTTGTTCATATATACTCTCTCTCTCTCTCTCTCTCTCTCTATATATATATATATATATAAACACTACATATACTTTTTATATTATGTTACTATAATAGGAATAATTGCTTTAAGATTAGTTCTGATTTAGACTTCCTTAGCATAAATATATTTCTTCTTCTTTACATTATATACACCGCGTACTAAATCAATTTAATTTTAAAAAGTTCAGTGTCCTTCAAACATGAGAAACAAGCTTGATATCTATGCTTTTTCTATTAATATAACATCTTATGCCCCCCCCACAAAAGGAAAGGCAATTTGGTGTACAACAAAACATTTCTACTTATTCAAATTGTAAAAGGGACTGCAAAAACTAATGATGTAATGTATGGCAATTAACATAACATAATAAAATAAAATTTAAAAAAAAGGACTGCTAAAAAAATTGAGGGGGTGGATAAAACTACCAACTTACACTGTTTTCCATAAATACTTGACACTTCAAAAATTATAGATTGTATTGGTCAGTAAAATCTACTGGTTTATAAGTTTAATATGTTATAATATAGCTTTTTATGCTGTACCCTAGTTTTGACCACGACTTTCTCTTCAGGGTATAATGCTTCTCTTTCCTTAGAATCTGTCGGTTAGGTGTGTTTTTGTTGTTGTTTTCTGTAAGTGTGGATGAACACCAATGGAAAATTAAGTGGTCATAATTAGCATAGATAATATTTATTGACTTATTCTACATTTGGAGAAGATATACTAAATTCTAACAATAATTATAAATTTTCAGACATATTTGCACATATCTTAATGTATTTGTTTCATCATCTTTATTGAAACCCCAATGGAAAATGCTAATGTTTAGGGTTATACTATCAATTCAAATTTTTCAATCAGATATGTCATTCATTTTCCACTTCTCCCTCGTAACGAATCGGCCTAGAATAGAGCTGCTACCACTATTACCTGAAGGAATACTACTCCCAATGGTGTTTTTCTTGCCTTCTCTGCTCAAAGGAAACTTCAAATGCAGATTCCTCCTCCAAAATTATTTTAACTAGCAGAGCACTCAGTGTTGAAATGCCTACTTTGGTCCCTGCCAGGAAGATTCCATCAACTTCTATCTGGATCACTTACCCTCATCTGTTGACTTAGCATTTCCTGAAATACAGTCTTCACTGACCTAGTACTCCAGGAAACACCAATTTAGCATGGTAAATTACCATTTTCACTGCTGCCTCAGCTTTTCCGGCAAAGACTATTTTTTTTCCTTAGCCCTTCTGTCAGAGAGCTATGGTTTTGAGGTGGATTTAGAAGTTCAGGACTATTACAGAACATAATGACAGGATGCCCTCAAGTGGTAACACTTACTCTACCCAGAAAGCTCTAAATGGTTTACAACATGAATGCACAATCCATCTTGTGTCCTCCTTAAAGAGGTGGATAGTATCCTGGTAGCTCAATAAACGGGTAACATGCAAAAGCTGAGAGAAAGAAGGGAGACAATATTAAATGTATCTGAGAGGAGATAACATGTATTTAACCAAAAAGATTTCTCTATATGTCTCAAACTACTATTCCTTAAAATACTGATTACAACTCTTCTTAATTGTCTACCATTAGATATTAACAGCATCCAATTGGTTATGGGAATTGTTTAGATATATTTACTGGGATCACTGATCTCAGAAAAATGACACATTTCACATGACTTAGGTTCCACTAATTAATGATTCTAAACTTCCATTTTCTCATCTGCAAAATCACAATAGAATAGACGAGACAGATTAAAAGAAATGTATGAATATCAGATAGAATGGTTGTCTAATACAAAGAAGGAGCTCAAGGAAGGATCATTTTAGTCATTTCATTTCTCATTTCTCATTAGATCATTTAGTCATTTCATTTCTCACATTTCTCATTATCAGTGAGAATACAGCCAGGAGTCTAGTTCAGATTTCAGATGAAACACCTTATATTTATGGGGCACCTGGATGGCTCAGTTGGTTAAGCATCTGCCTTTGGCTCAGGTTGTGATCCTAGGGTCCTGGGATCTAGCCCCTTGTTGGTTCCCTGCTCAGCGGGGAGTCTGCTTCTCCTTCTGCCCCTCCCCCTACTTGTGCTCTCTCATTCTCTCTCTCTCTCTCTCAAATAAAGATTTTATTTATATAAATACATATTTTATATATTTATATTTTAATCTTTTATATTTATAGAAGATTTTATTTATTTATTTGAGAGAGACAGAGAGAGACAGGACAAGCCAGGAAGAGAGGCAGAGGGAGAGGGAGACAGAGACGGAGAAGCAGACTCCCCGCTGAGCAGGGAGCCTGACGCAGGGATCATCCCAGGACCCTGGGATCATGACCTAACCTGAAGGCAGACGCTTAACCAACTAAGCCACCCAGGTGCCCCAATAAATAAATTAAATCTTTAAAAAAAAAAACACCTGATATTTGAAAAGGGCCAGAAGGACAGAAAGGATGCACTGACACTAATGTGATGACATGTAATAAATCCCTTAGAACCTGGATCCAGCTGAACACTTTTCAAACTCAACTTTGTTTTTTGGCTCCAAATCTCTGCCTTGTGTGTTGAAGTCTTCTGTAGTTCACTCTGGTAGGTTCATTCTGGCTAAAACTTTCAGTCACTCAAGTCTGCAACCTCAGAGCCATCCTTGAATCATCTTTTTTATTTCCCCCTTGAATTATTTGGTTTTCTGAATGTTTCTTCAATCTGTCACCTCCTTTAAAACCACCATCACGAGACCTTTGGTTCAAGTCCTCAGCATTTTTCACCTAACTGACCTTTCCAACATCAATCTCCTCTTCTTACTGTAACTGTTCCAAGTTACCTTTCCAAAATAAAGTATGACTGTTATTCTTCAGGTTAGGCTAGTCAATTTTTTTTTAATCTCCAACAGGAAAAAAAAATCCACTTCTTTACAAATTGTAGAAGGTCCTTCAATTTCTACATCATGTCCCTAGCATTTCTTTCTTTCTATCTTTCTCATTTCCCATCTGTATCTGATGACTTGCAAATCTCATTTTCTCCCATTTCTGTCTTCCTTTGGCAGGCTATTTTCCATATTTGGAATTCTCAGCACCCTCAATTTATTCACTTTGAAAAATTCACATATCCTTTCACTCTATTCTGTCAAATTTTACCTCCTCTTTGAAGCTTTCACTATTTCTCCATTTATTTTGTTTTATTATTTTTTTTACTATGTTTCTTGGTATACATCTTTTATCAAATCACATTATTGATTCCAGAATACATAGTTATTTTATTTTCTTGATTATGTATCTATTTAGCTGTACTCACTAGATCTTATTTAAATGTTTCTGCCTCAACATTACAGTATCTTACAAATTGAAAGTCCTAGAAAAATATTTAATCTATCAATGATTTAATGGATAAATGCAAAGCATTAAATATTTTTTAATGTTATAATGTATAAATATAGTATTTAGGAAATGGGAATTCAATTGGCTCTAAATTCAGTATAAATTTAAAAGATAAATACTTTGATATTTATTTAATCAAGAGTTAGAGTTTAGAGCAGCCTGAACAGCTATACAGTGAGAAATAAAACCTTGGATAGGAGGACTACACAAAGGATGAACCCCAAATCTGTGTGTAAACTCCACACAATCTGTTGGCCAATCCCTGAACTACCTACAAATGGAAGAAAAGCCAAGAAGATAGACAGGGGGTAGCAAAATGAAAAGCTGAGATAACTGAGCAGAGATCTTTGCTGCTGCTTGCTGCAAGAAAGAGTTTCAGTCAACCAAATTTACTGCCCATAAGAACATAACATAATAAAAAAATATGTTGATTCAAAAAAAAAAAAATTATATATATATATATATATATATATATATATATATTCTCTGGAAGTTAACAATAAATATTTCAAATCACTGTAACATAATCTTTCATTTCCAGCATACAATCCCAAATTACTAGATTTGAAAAAGAAGGAAAAAAAAAAAAACAGAAAAAGATAAACCATAGTCAACAGAACAGTCAATAAAAATAATCTCAAGATGATCCAAATGTTAGAATTATGAAATTAGGACTTTAAAACAGACATTATATATATTCACAGTTTTAAAGGAAAACATGGTTATAATGAACTAACAGGTGGAGACTTTCATCAAATAGATGGAAAGTGTAAATAATGACCATATACAAATCCTAGAACTGAAAATGAAATATCTGAAATTAGAAACAAAAGTTATTATTAGATATGCTTAACAGCTGATTGGAGAAGGCAGAATAAATGGTCAATTAATTTGAATAATTATGAATACAAATTACACAATCTGAAGAACAGAGATATAAAAGAAAGGTATTAGAAAAAAACCGAACAGGACCATCTGAGTAGGACAGTATCAATCAGACTGATACATGGATTACATAACTGGAGGAGTTATGTTAGTTATATAAGAAAATGTTCTTGATTTTAGAAAATGTTCTCAAATACTTAGAGAATATATTAGTTTGCTAGGGCTGCTATCACAACATACCACAAAATTAGTGCCTTCAACAACAGAAATTTATTCTTTGAAGTTCTAGAGACTAAGAGTACAGGATTAAGGTATCAGCAGATCCATGTTCCCTCTGAAGGCTCTAGGAAAGGATCTGATCCAGACCTCTTTCTAGGTCCTTGTAGTTCTTTGACTTGTGGCAGCATACCTCCAGTCTTTTCATGGAGCTCTCCTTCTGTGTGTACATGTGTCCAATTTTTCCTTTTCTCATAAGGATAACAGACATTGGATTAAGACCTTAATGACTTCATTTTAATTTGATTGCTTCTATGAAGACTATTTCCAAATATGGTCACGTTCTGAGATACTGGGTATCTTTTTGGGAAGACAAAATTCAACTCATAATAGTGATTAAAGGGTTATTATGATACATCTAACTTAATTTCAAAAGATTCAGAAAAAATATGCAGAAAAGCATATACAAACACACATACATATACATGCATACACATATGTACATATATGTATATGGATATGTATGGCCAAAGAGAGAGAGAGAAAATAATAAGCCAATGGGGAAAATGTAAATAATTTGTAAATCTGGATTTAGAGTATATGGGAATTTCCCATACAAGTTTAAAATTGTATCAAAAATAAAAAGTGACAAAATATTAAACATTGTTTATCTCCTTGGAAGACCCACTGGAATGAGAGGAGGTATCACTTCGTCTTCCTTAAGAACACAAGAGGATTAGGAAATATCAGACTATGCATGCTTCCTGGTTTCAGGATTCTTGCCCTGTCTACAGTGGGAACCAATTTTCTCTCCTCAGCATTCTCAGTCATATTGCAGCCTCAAGGACAAACAACTGTTTTGAACAAAAAGTATTTAATGAAACTAAATGGGCACCTTGGGGCTTAGCACTTCCTACCTATTGTCTTGTATCAATCTGTTAGCCTGGGTCCAGTAATAATATCTCGTCTGAGCTTTCCCCCAGTCCTAGAAACTCTTTAAGTCTTCTTTGTTTTCTAGGTTCTTCTGAATGAAATCCCATCTCCATACACTCAGCCCTAAAAAGAAAGGAATCTGACCCTGAAGGTCCATCCTAATGAACAAAGAAATCTGCCTTCATATTTCCCCAATACTCATTATCTATTTTAAGTTTTTTTTTAGTATAGTTGACACACATTACATTGTTATATTAGTTTCAGGTGTACAGTTTAATGATTTGACAAGTTTATACGTTATTCTATGTTCTCCATAAGTGTAGCTACCATCTGTCCCGTTATATCACTATTATCCTTATGCTCTGGTATTTGTTCCTGTGACTTACTCATTCCATAACTGGAGACCTGAATCTCCCTCTCTCCTTCAGCCATTTTGCCCAACCCACCACTCCCCTCCCCTGTGGCAGCAATCAGTTTGTTCTCTGTATTTAGAGTTCTGATTCTGTATTTTGTTTATTCATTTTTTAGATTCCATTTAAGAGTGGAATCATATGGCATTTGTCTTTCTCAGTCTGACTTATTTCATTTAGACAGCCTCTAGGTCCATCCATGTTGTTTCAAATGACACAATCTCATCCTTTTTTATGGCCATGTGATATTCCAGTGTGTGTGTGTGGGGGGGGGTGTTTACCACATCTTTTTATCCATTCATCTATCAATGGACATTTAGACGGCTTCCATAGTTTGGCTATTGTGAATAATGCTGTAATAAACATAGGTGTGCACATATCTTTTCAAGTTAGTGTTTTCATTTTCCTTCGCAAAATATCCAATAGTGGAATTAATTCTATTTCTAATTTTTTGGGGAAGCTCCACATTGTCTTCCACAGTGGCTGTACTAATTTACATTCCCACCAACAGTGCAAAAGGGTTCCTTTTCCATCACACCCTCTCCAACATTTGTTATTTCTCGTCTTCTTGAGTTTAGCCATTCTAACAGGTGTGAGATGGTATCTCATTGTGATTTTGATTTGCATTTCTCTGATGATTAGTGATGCTGAGCATCTTTTCATGTGTCTGTTGGTCATCTGTATATCTTCTTTGGAAAAATGTCTGTTCAGGCCCTCTGCCCATTTTTAAATCAGATTGTTTTTTGTTGTTGTTGTATAAGTTCTTTATATATTTTGAATATCAAACCCTTATTGGACATGTCATTGATTTGCAAATATCTTCTCCAGTTCAGTAGGTTTTCTTTTTGTTTTGTTGGTAGTTTCCTTTGTTGTGTAAAAGCTTTTTATTTTGATGTAGTCCCAATAGTTTACTTTTGCTCCTTGCCTTAGGAGACATATTTAGACATGTTGCTATGGCTGATGTTAGAGCAATTACTGCCAGTGTTTCTTCTAGGATTTTTATGATTTGGGGTCTCACATTAAGGTCTTTAACCCATTTTGAGTTTATTTTTGTGTACAATCTTAGAAAGTAGTTTAGTTTCATTCTTTTACATGTAGCTATCCAGTTTTTTCAGCACCATTTATTGAAAATACTGTATTTTCTCCATTGTATTTTCTTACCTCCTTTGTCTTAGATTAACTGATCATATAAATGGGGATTTATCTCTGGGGTCTCTATTCTGTTCTCTTGATCTCTGTGTCTATTTTTATACCAATAACATACTGTTCTGATTACTACCACTTTGTAGTGTGTCTTGAAATCTGGAATTGTGGTACCTCCAGCTTTGTTCTTCTTTACCAGGATTTCTTTGGCTATTTGGGGGTCTTTTGTGGTTCCATACAAATTTTAGGATTCTTTGTTCTAGTTCTGTGAAAAACACTGTTGGTATTTTGACAGGGATTACATTGAATCTGTAAATTGCTTTGGGTATTATGGACATTTTGACAATATTAATTCCTCCAATCCATAAGCATGGAATATCTTTCCATATGTTTGTAATCTTCAATTTCTCTCATCCATGTTTTACAGTTTTCAGAGTATAAGTCTTTCACCTCTTAGGTTAAGTTTATTCCTAGGTATTTTATTCTTTTTGGTGCAATTGTAAATGGGATTGTTTTTTAATTTCTCTTTCTGCCACTTCATTGCTAGTGTATAGAAACACTATTGATTTCTGTGTATTGATTTATTACTGTGAATTCATTACTTCTAGTATTTTTGGTAGAATCTTTAGAATTTTCTATGTATAGGGGCACCTGGGTGGCTCAGTTGGTCAAGTGTCGGACTCTTGATACCAGCACAGGTCTTGATCTCAGAGTCATGAGTTCAAGCCCTGCATTGGGCTCCATGGAGGGGAAAAAATGAATTTTCTATGTAGAGTATTATATCATCTGCAAATAGTGAGAGTTTCACTTCTTCTTTACCAATATGGATGCCTCTTATTTCTTTCTCTTGCTGTGGCTAAGACTTCTAGTACTATGTTGAATGAAAGTAGTGAAAGTAGACACCCTTGTCTTATTCCTGACCTTAGAAGGAAAGCTGTTGGTTTTTCACCATTAGGATGGGTAGCAATACTTATATCAGACAAAATAGACATTAAAACAAATAATGTAACCAGAGACAAAAGAGGGCATTACATAATGATAAAGGGATTAATCCAACAAGAGGATATAACAATTGTAAAGATCTATGCACCCAACACTGGAGCACTTAAATACAAAACTTAAATATTAACAAACATAAAGAGAGAAGTTGATGGTAATACAATAATAATAGGGGACTTTGACACTCCACTTACATCAATGGATGGATCATCTGGATGGAAAATCAATAAGGAAACAATGCTTTTAAATGAGACATTAGATCAGATGGGGATAACAGATATATACAGAACATTCCATCTAAAAACAGCAGAATTGGGGCGCCTGGGTGGCTCAGTTGTTAAGCGTCTGCCTTCGGCTCAGGTCATGATCCCAGGGTCCTGGGATCGAGCCCTGCATCAGGCTCCCTGCTCCATGGGAAGCCTGCTTCTCCCTCTCCCACTCCCTCTGCTTGTGTTCCCTCTCTCGCTGTGTCCCTCTCTGTTAAATAAATAAATAAAATCTTTAAAAAAAAAAATACACATTCTTTTCAAATGCACATGGAACATTTTCCAAAATAGATCATATATTAGGCCATAAAATAAGCCTCAATAAGTTTAAGATTGAAATCACACCATGAATCTTTGCTGATTCATTATCTATTTTAACTGACTATGGTTATAGTCTGCCAACTTCTAAGACTACTTATCTAGTTTTGACTTATCTGTTGCTTAGTATTTTATTGAGGTATACAGAAACAGGAGTGATCAGTTTATGCCTGTAATAGTATATCCTTTGAACTGAATTTCTCACATCATTGTATTCCACTCATGTCACTGACATCTCAGCTCTTGAAGATGGTCCCATGACTTGGAATCCCTCAGTAATTACATCAACATAAATTTTTCCTTTCCACCACATCTGTCTCATAATCCCACCCTTCCTTTCATAAATTTATCCAAGATAAAGTGGTACCTAACAAATATAAGGTGTCTACCAAGCTATTTTAAATTGAGTGTATTTTCAATATACTTTCTTAAGAAAGTATATTCAATATACTTTCTTAAGAAAGTATAGAAAGAAATTAGTAAATGTGAAGAGTAAGGTGGAATAGTATGATGGAAGATAGTAGCTACACTTGTGGTGAGCACAGCATAATGGATAAACTGGTAGAATCATTATGTTGTACACCTAAAACTAATGTAACATTGTGCATCAACTAAACTCAAATTTTAAAAATTAATTAATTAAAAAATTTTAATGTACAAAAATATATATTAATAAAAAGTAAGATAGAGGGGTGCCGGGTACCTCAGCTGGTTAAGCATTTGCCTTTGGCTCAGGTCATGATCCCAGGGTCCTGGGATCGAGCCCTGCATTGGGCTCCCTGCTCAGTAGAGAGCCTGCTTCTCCCTCTCCCTCTGCCTATCCCCCCCAGCTGTGCTCTCTCTCTCAAATAAATAAATAAAATAGTTTTTTTAAAAAAGTAAAGTAGAATACATTGAAAGTACTCTGGGAATGACACATCGTAGATGGTCCTGAATATATATTTAATGACTATGGAATTTCTGACCCTATGGTCAGGAAGCAATTAAGTTTCCTCTTAAATATTAAATCATATCTATTGATAGTGGTTGCTGTGAATACTGTGTTGGGAGGGATTCCGTGACTCTTAAGGGCTCAACTAAATGGATCAGTTAGTAAGAACTGCCAGGATGTAGAAGACATGGTTGTACAAGTACTACGTTTTTGCCTTTCCTATTCTAGCTTCTAGTCTCTGCACAAAAACAGTAGTAGGATGTCCTTAACAATATTTTTCCAATCCATGAGCATGGAATGTTTTTCATCTTTTTGTGTCCTCTTCAATTTCTTTCATGAGTGTTCTGTAGTTCCTAGAGTATAGATCCTTTACCTCTTTGGTTAGGTTTATTCCGAGGTATCTTACGGTTTTTGGTGTTATTGTAAATGGAATTGTTTCTCTAATTTCTCTTTCTACAGTTGCATTTTTAGTGTATAAGAAAGCAACTGATTTCTGTGCATTGATTTTGTATCCTGCCACATTACTGAATTGTTGTATGAGTTCTGGTAATTTGGGGCGGGGGAGTCTTTTGGATTTTCTACATAAAGTATCATGTCATCTGTGAAGAGAGAGAGTTTGACTACTTCTTTGCCAATCTGAATACCTTTGATGCTAGCCAGAGCAATCTGTACCTTCAAAGTCATCTCAATCAAAATTCCAATGACATTTTTCAAAGTGCTGAAACAAATAATCCTAAAATTTGTATGAAATCAAAAAAGACCCTGAATCACCAAGGAAATGTTGAAAAAGAAAAACAAAGCTGGAGGCATCACATTGCCCAATTTCAAGCTATATTACAAAGCAATGATCACCAAGACAGCATGGTACTGGCACAAAAACAGACATATAGACCAATGGAACAGAATAGAGAGCCCAGATATGGACCCTCAACTCTACAGTCAAATAATCTTCGACAAAGCAGGAAAAAATATGCAATGGAAAAAAGACAGTCTCTTCAATAAGTGGTGCTGGAAAAATTAGACAGCTATACACAGAAGAATGAAACTCGACCATTCTCTAACACCATACACAAAGATAAACTCAAAATGGATGAAAGACCTCAATGTGAGACAGGAATCCATCAAAATCCTAGAGGAGAACATAGGCAGTAACCTCTTTGACATCGCCCACAGCAACTTCTTTCAAGATACATCTCCAAAGGCAAGTGAAACAAAAGCAAAAATGAACTTTTGGGACTTCATCAAGATAAAAAGCTTCTGCACAGCAAAGGAAACAGTCAACAAAACAAAGAGGCAACCCACAGAATGGGAGAAGATATTTGCAAATGACGTTACAGACAAAGCGCTGATTTCTAAGATCTATAAAGAACTTCTCAAACTCAACATCCAAAAAAACAAATAATCAAGTCAAAAAATGGGCAGAAGACATGAACAGACACTTCTCAAAAGAAGACATAAAAATGGCTAACAGACACATGAGAAATGTTCATCATAATTAACCATCAAGGAGATTCAAATCAAAACCACATTGAGATACCACCTTACACCAGTTAGAATGGCAAAAATTGACAAGGCAAGAAACAACAAATGTTGGAGAGGTTGTGGAGAAAGGGGAACCCTCTTACACTGTTGGGAATGCAAGTTGGTACAGCCACTTTGGGAAACAGTGTGGAAGTTCCTCAAAAATTAAAAATAGAGCTACCTTATGACCTAGCAATTGCACTACTGGGTATTTACCCCAAAGGCACAAATGTAGTGAAAAGAAGGGCCATATTCACCCCAATGTTCATAGCAGCAATGTCTGCAATAGCCAAACTATGGAAAGAGCCGAGATGCCCTTCAACAGATGAATGGATAGAGAAGATGTGGTCCATATATACAATAGAATATTACTCAGCCATCGAAAAGGATGAATATCCAACTTTTACATCAACATGGATGGGACTGGAGATTATGCTAAGTGAAATAAGTTAAGCAGAGAAAGTCAATTATCATATGGTTTCACTGATTTGTGGAACATAAGGAATAGCATGGAGGACATTAGGAGAAGGAAGGGAAAAATGAAGGGGGGGGAATCAGAGGGGGAGATGAACCACGAGAGACTATGGACTCTGAGAAACAGACTGAGGGTTTTAGAGGGGAGGAGGGTGGGGGGATTGGTTAGCCCGGTGATGGGTATTAAGGAGGGCACATACTGCATGGAGCACTGGGTGTTATACAAAAACAATGAATCATGAAACACTACAACAAAAACTAATGATGTACTAACATAACATAATAAAATTATAAAAAGAGAATAGTAGGATGCCTTTGATATAGATGTGGGCTAGATGACCCTCAAGATACCAATCCTATTGCCTGTTTCACTACTTACTCATAACAAATATTAAAGAGAAGAATACAGAGATTATCATTTATTGATGCTTATTCTATGCCAGGCACTGTGTTAGATACATCAGTAACTTTCATTTATGTTTTTGTAATATCCTTGTATATTTTATTGTTAAACCAATGGCATACTGGGTTGGATGATAATGAGACACATGGTAAAATTTTTTCTTTAGTCTTTCAACCTATTAATGAAGAAATTTGACCCTGTACCAAAAGAGACCACCTTGCTTTTTTTTTTTTTAATTTTTTTTTTTAAAGATTTTATTTATTTATCTGACACAGAGAGACACAGCGAGAGAGGGAACATAGGCAGGGGGAGTGGGAGAGGGAGAAGCAGGCTTCCCGCGGAGCAGGGAGCCTGATGCGGGGCTCGATCCCAGGACCCTGGGATCATGACTTGAGCTGAAGGCAGACGCTTAACGACTGAGCCACCCAGGTGCCCCAACCACCTTGCTTTTTATTCAGGTGTTGTAGAGTTAATTTTGTGGGTCACCTTAGCTGGGACACTGTCTCCTTTTTGGTCGATCATTATTCTGGATGTTTCTGTGACGATGTTCTTGGATGAGATTTACATTTTAATAAATGGATCTTGAATAAAGCAGATTGCCCTCCATACGGTGGGTGGGCCTCATCCAAACAGTTAAAGGCCTGACTAGAACAAAAGTCTGACGTTTCCTGAGAAAGGAATTCTGACAACAGACCGACTTCAGACTTTTCCTGTGGCATCAATTCTTCCTGGTTCACCAGCAACTTTGGACTCAGAATGCAACTCTCCTGATTTTCCAGCCTGCCCCACCCCAACCATCAGACTTTAAACTCACCAAGTCTCCACAATCACGTGAGCCAATTGCTTAAAATAAACCTGTTTCTATATCTCCTATTGGTTCTATTTCTCTGGAGAACTCACTAATATAAGTAAATTGTATAATTAAGTGACTTCTTAATTCTACACTCATTTCAGACACTATATGTAAGCACACATCATTAATTTTGAGGTCCAGTGAGGAAAAAGAAGAAAAACAAACAAAAAAGACACATGTTCTAGCTAGCTATTATTGTGTAACAACTCATTAGTGACTTAAAACAATAGCCATCATTATGTGATTTTTGTGCAGTCTTGAATTCTATGGATTGAGGAAATAGTGTGTTCTAGTTTAGGCTTTCTTATGCAGTTACACTCAGACTGGAGCTGGAGCATCCAGTGACTGGATGTGTGTGGTGGGGGGATGTGTTTGTGTGGCCTCAAGACCTTTATATGTAGTCTCTCTATATGAAAATTTGGGTTACTTTCAGATTCTTCACAGCTTGACAGCCCCCAAGCTGTTAACAGTGTTTACATGTCATCTGAAGTCTTTAAGTATGAGAATTCCCATAATCAAGGCTGAAGCTTCATCATATTTTGTGATAAAGCTTCATGTCACATAATATCATTTTCTGCTGAATTTTATTGATTGAAACAGTCACAAAAGTAAATGCTATTTCAAGGGGAGGGAAAATACACAGATCCCTATCTTAATAAGAGGAGTGTCAAGAAAGTTTGCAGATATATTTTAAAACTTCCATGCTGTTCCTTTCATTCCTTCCCTCACTCCTCTCTTAAGAAATGTAGTCAAGTTCTGTTTCTAAAACCAATAAACAAACTATAACCCCTTACCCAGTCAGTACTGCTTACCCAATTAGTACATACTAGTTACAATATGTACTAATCAAGAAGCTATTCTGTTCCTAACACCTTGTAGCTAATGTCAATGTAGAGAATAGAAAACTGGGTCCCTGAACTTCAAAGCTTAGCATTATTTGTAAAGTATATAGTTTCCCTTTTCTTTCTGAATCCAACTATTTTTTGATAGCTGTGGGTGGCCTCGTAGTTATTTGGTTACTATGTTCATGACTCCACACTAAATCTATTCTCCCCAAACAGAATTCCAACTATTTTCCATGTCTACGTTTTATTAATTTTTTTCTTCACTGTGAAAGAATGAGGTGGTATTAACTTGAAGATATCAAGCAATTACTTGGCTTCCCACTCAGTGGCACATTCTAGAAGGTAACTTGAGCAATTTTAAAATTCCACACCACTGCTGAATGGCAAAATAGATTCTGATGGGTTTTTTCTTATTATAGTAATTTCAGCCTGAATAAACTACATTTTCGATGATATGAAAAAATTAGTTATGCAAAGGCTGAAAAGTTATCAGTGCCTTGTCCTCTGTTAATAAAGAAAATAATCTGCCAGTCAGCTCCTGGAAATCAATGTGTTAGTACATTTTGCTTCTTCTGTTTTCCATAAACCAGAGATCAGCAAATGCTTAAGGCATCAATGTCACTTTTGTGTTAAAGAATGCATATAAGGTTCTAAGGAATATATTGGAGGGGAAAAAAACAACAAATAACTAAGAGTAAAAAAAATAAGTAGATAGATAATAGATGATAGATAGATGATAGAAAGATAGATGATAGAGAGATGATAGATGATGACAGATGATAGATAGATAGACAATAGGTAGATGATAGATGATAGATAGATGATGATAGATAGATGAGAGATAGATGAGAGATAGATTATAGATAGATTATAGATAGATTATAAATAGATAGATAGATGCTAGATGATAGGTAGATAGATAAATAGATAGATGATAGATAGATGATAGATAGATAGATAATAGATAGATAATAGATAAATGGAGTTAACTCAAGAGAAGACAGAACATAAAGGAGAAATAATCAAAATTATAAAAGGAAGGATCAGGAAAATGAGAGAAGGGAGGCAAGGATTAAGGAAAAAAGAGGAAAAAGAAAGTGGATGAGTAGACTGAGGGCATGAGATAGAGGGAATAGGACAGGAAAGCCTCTATTCTTTCTCTTTAAATCTTGGGTTCTTTAAGAGTTATAAGAAATATAAATGGACAAAGAATATGTGATGTATACACAGACAAACACACACAGAGAGACACACAAAACACACACTGGGAATATTACACAGTTATAAAAAAAGGATGAGATCTTGCCATTTGCAACAACATGGATGGACCTAGGGTGTATTATAATAAGTGGAATAAGTCAGATGAGAAAGACAAATATCATGATTTCATTCATATGTGAAATCTAAAAACAAACAAAAGAATGAATAAACCAAAGACCAAAAGCAGAATCAGACCTATAAATACAGAGAACAAACTGATGGTTGGCAGAGAGAAGGGGATATGGGCAAACTGGATAAAGGGGAATGGGAGATACAGGCTTCCAGTTATGGAATGAATAAGTCATGGGAATAAAATGCACCCCGTAGGGAACATAGTCAATGATATTACAAAAGTGTTGTAATGGTGACAAAAGGTAGCTATACTGGTGGTGAGTATAGCATAACATATAGAGATGCTAAATCACTATGATGTACACCTGAAACTAATGTAATATTGTGTGTCTCAAATTAAAAACAATTTAAGGGGTGCCTAGTGGCTCAGTCAGTTAAGTGTCCAACTCTTGGTTTCTGCTCAGTTGACTATCTCGGGGTCATGAGATTGAGCCCCGCGTCAGGCTCCATGCTTAGCACAGAGCCTGCTTGAGATTATTCCTTCTCCCTCTGCTCCTCCCCCCTCTCACTCTCATTCTCTCTAAAATAAATAAATAAATCTTTAAAAAAATACTAAAAAAAAATTTAAGTTATGAAAGTATCATAGATTCTGACTTCTTAGTATTTTATAATCATTAATCTTTGAAGTAATAAACATATAAGTAGTATTTTTTAAAAAGAGTTATGAGAAAGACATGATAATATTGCAGGCATTAAATCATATTATGTATTAAATCATAATATGATGCTACTTTCTGGGACTTTTTAGAATCATGGTGGGTTTTTTTTCCAGACACAACGATTGGATTTGTTCAAATAAAGACAAAACTTGTTAAATATTATCTAGGATACCACTAGATGAATGGGAACTGAAAATCACATCCAAATAAGTATATAGAAACCCTAAACGGTAAGGCTCCTCCAAAGGTATAGACAATAGCTAAACAAAGCACTTCTACAAAATGCAATTGAACTCCTTGAAGGGATAATTCATCTACTGTAAAATTGGAATGTGTTTCACAGAGGTACTTCAGGGAAGAATTTTCCCCTCCCCAAAATGAGAATACAGCATATTTGTGTTTTAGACTGGGGATTCCTAAGATATAAGGATAGGAAGAGTCCCAAGAAGATATTTATCTCAAAGGCCAATCAAAATATTCCTTTTCACAGTTCCGACAGGTAAAGAGTTTGAAAGTCATCACTCCCATCTTTACAAGAAAAAATGAAGAGATAGGAGACTCCAGAGAGTCACAACCAAAATTAGCTTCCCTGGAGCAAAAGCTGCAAAAGTCACAAACTTGGAGGAGAGTTCAATGGTAACAGAGCATGGGAGGCTGGGTGTGCACTAGCATGACAGTGAGAGACTTCTGGGGGCTACAATCTTAGAGGTACCCTCACTCTTCAGTGGATTTGACCTCTACAGATCCCAATAAACTCTCATTGTAAAGACTTAAAAAAATACCCTTAAGTCTCTGGTGGGAGTGAGGGAAAAGTAATATTGTGTAACACCTTCAGTATATTTTATTTTTTTTTTTTTAAAGATTTTATTTATTTATTTAAGAGAGAGAATGAGAGACAGAGAGCATGAGAGGGAGGAGGGTCAGAGGGAGAAGCAGACTCCCTGCCGAGCAGGGAGCCCGATGCGGGACTCGATCCCGGGACTCCAGGATCATGACCTGAGCCGAAGGCAGTCGCTTAACCAACTGAGCCACCCAGGCGTCCCCACCTTCAGTATATTTTAAAAACCAAAGGGGAAAAGACTTTACCACAACCTTATTACATCTGGGGGAAAGCATTTCTTCCACTCTAGACCCTCTGGCCTTCCTATATCACCAAAGTGTAGGAAAGATATATCAATCGAAAAATGCCTGTGAAAGTCACAGTCCCTTAACACAGGCCCAGTAATACAATGTGATTTAATAATAAGATTTCAGAACAATGTTCCTCCCCAACCCCAGTGCATCACCACATCAAGAGGGTTCTAGTATAATAACAGTGGATCACAAATTAACAAGCTTCAAAACACAGATTCTATTTACGTAGTAGTTCTTTGGGGAACCTGAAAACAACAATGGGGAAAAAAAGAGAAAAATAGTTATTTTTCAGGACCCTAGAAGAAATGAAGCCTCTGGCACATACAGGTACAGCAAACCTTAAACACAGCCCAGCTGCTACCCAAAGTAACATATAGCCACTCACTGAAGACCTATTTACCTCATTTCCTACAATATTTACAGTATGTCCAGGTTTCAACAACAACAACAACAAAAAAAAAATCACAAGGCATAACAAGTTCCCCCTTCCTCAAAAAAGAATACTGAGACAAAGCAAGCATCTCACATATGACAGAGACGTTGAAATTATTAGATAAGGAATATAAAGTAGTTATAGTTATTACATTAAGGGCTCTAATGAGCAGTAGATAACCTGTAAGAACAGATGGGTAATATAAGCAGAGAGACGGAAATTCAAAGAATCAAAAGGAAATAGTAGAAATCAAGAACGCTAACATAAATTAACAATGTCTTTGATGGACTCGTCAGATGACTAGGCATAGTTGAAGAAAGAATCAGTGGGTTTGAAGTTAGGTCAGTCGAAACTTCATGAACTGAAATGGGGGGAAAAAGAAAAGAATGAAAAGCGTCCATGAACCATAGGACTATTTTCAAAGTTGCAACACATGCATAATTGGAATACTAGAAAGACAAAACAGAGCAAAAGAAATATTTGAAGCAATAATGGCTAAGGATGATATAAAACTAATAACAGAAAACAAAGCAAAATCCAGGGATCTGAGAGAACAGCAAGCAGGATAAATATCAAAACCATGAAAACACACAAAACAAAACAAAAACCCCAAACAAACCTAAACCTAAGCATATCATATTCAACTTGCAGAAAACCAAAGGCAAGGAGAAAACTAAAAGAAATCAGAGAATGGGAAGAAAACACTTATCCATAGACAGACAAGGTAAAGAATTATGGCAGACTTTGTCAGAAACCACACAACTAAGAAAAGAGTGAAGTATGTAAAGTGATGAAAGAAAAAAATAGCCTTGAAGGATTTATATAAAAATATATGGAGGGCACGTGGGTGCCTCAGTCAGTTAAGCATCAGACTCTTGATTTCAGCTCAGGTCGTGATCTCAGGGTCTGTTTGAGCCCCACCTCAGGAGACATGTTCATTGGGGAGTCTGCTAGAGGATTCTTTCTCTACCCCTCCCCCGACTTGTGCACCTTCTCTCTCTGTCTCTAAAATAAATAAATCTTAAAAAAATATGGTAGACTTGGATAAAATTTCATAGTTCATATTGAAATTTCATCAATTGCCCTAATAATGTTTTTATAGTTATTTATTCCAGGATTCAATGTAGAATCTTCCACTAACTTAGTTGTAATTTTTCTTTAGTCCCCTCTAATATTTTTCTTAATTTTGACAATTCCTAAGAACACAGACCAGGCATTTTATAGAATTTCGTTCAATTGGGTTCATATTCCCTTAAGCATTTTGGGAGGAATATCAGAAGTGATATATCCTTTTCAGAGGATCACATAACACAACATTAGTTTTTCCCAATATTGGAGATTTTAACTGCTTTCTACCATAAAGTTTTATTTTTTCCTTTGTATCTATTAGGTGATTTGTGGGGAGATATCATGATATTACATGATATCTTCTAACTCATCAAAAATGCATCCTCTAGTTTTAGCATTGAGTAATCTTATTATTCCATCAATCTTTCTATTTTTTTATTTGATATGCTACTGTAAGGAAGAACTTTTATAGATGATAGAAGATAGATGATAGATAGATAGATGATAGATAGATAGATAGATGATAGATAGATAATAAATAGATGATAGATGATAGATAGATGATAGATGATAGATACATAGATAATAAATAGATGATAGATGATAGGTGATAGATAGATGATAGATAATAAATAGATGATAGATGATAGATAGATAGATGATAGATAGATAGATGATAGATCGGTTGATCTATAGACTCAAGGATTTTTACTTTATTTAATGTCCTATGATACATTATTGCCATTTTTTGTCTAGGTTCTCAAATTTTCAGTTTTGGATAGTAGGAGCCCCCTAAAGTTGGCTTCTGTGTCCTTTTATTAGGTTTCAATAATTCTTAAAATACTTTCTTAATTTCTCATCTATTAATGCTTCAGATACACTCCTCCAATCCTGAAATTATTTTTTTTTTCCCCCTCTAAGCATCTATAGTCCCTGTTAGTGGAGAACAGGTTTGGAAGCTAAGATGTAAGCACTAAGTTTGCACATTGTTAATGAATTGCCAATGGTTCTAGCCCCTTTCAACATACAGAGCTAGGAAATGCACATACACTCACACAATTGTAAGTATATATGCACATATATAAACATATTTGCCTATTTCTCTCTTTCTCTGTGTATGTTTGTGTTTGTATGCAGAAATACAAGTATTTTGCCTAATTCTGTCTATATATATACATATATATTTGTATATGTATATATGTGTGTGTATATATATGTATATACACATACACATATATGTGCATGTGCATATCATGTATTTATAAAACATGAATTCATTCTGAGATTTCCAAATCCAATCCAACACTGCAGGGTATATTTAGTCTTATCCTTTTTTATATCAAAAATTTTTTAGCCAATAGTGAGAAACTTGTTTTCTGTTATCTTTAATATATCTACTCACTTCTCAAACCAAAAATACATAAAAAGTAGTTTCTGAATTTCTCACCCATATCACTGTAAAAAGAAAACTTACTAACTAGAGTTTAATTTAATTATAGTCTTTTTGTTTGTGGCAGAGGGAATAAATGATTAATGATATGCACAAATCTCAAGTATGCAATTAGATGGTGTTTGACAATTGAGCACTCCAGTGTAACCTACACTACCTTCAAGATATAGAATCTTTTTGGGAGGAGCAAGATGACAGAGCAGTAGGAGACCTAAATTTCATCTGGTCCCAGGAATTCAGCTAGATAGTTATCAAGCCATTCAGAAAACCTACAAACTCAACAGGAGATCAAAGAAAAGAATAGCAGCAATTCTATGAACAGAAAAGCGACAACTTTCTGGAAGGTAGGACATGCGGAGAAGTGAATCCGAGACAATATTTGGGAAAATAGATGGGGGTAGGAGCCTCTCTTAGCCAGCTAGCAGCAAGTGATGGAGCAGCAGAGCACAAAATCAGAACTTTTAGAAGTCTGCTCTGCTGAGGGACATCGCTCCAGTGGCTAAGTGTGGGATGGTGGAACCCTTGCTGGGACAGTGCGGTCTCAGGACCCTCAGGGAAACAAAAAGATCTGGAGTGCCTGAGTGTGGCAGAGCTCCGAGGTATCAGAGCAGGGAAACCGGTTGCAAAGATGGAGCTGAGGAGTGGGGTCTCAGCTCGGGGTTGCTATAAACCATGATCTGCGGTGCAGTCGGGCCATTAATCTCTGAGCCGGGACCCAACAAGCTGCAGATCCAAGGAGACTCCCCTTCCTCCCTGGGGAGGAGTGGTGTGGGAATGCACCACAAGGATCTGCTGGGTTTGGAGACTCCAAACGAGGTCATGTGGCAGAGATAGAAATGCTCGGTCACAGGCCGGGTGAGCACAGAGTGCAGCCAGAGACTGGGGAGATGGGAATGATTGACTGCTTTTCTCTGGGGTCGCACTGAGGAGTGGGACCCCAAGCTCTCGGCTCCTCCGGGGTGGAGATTGGGAGGCTGCCATTTTCATTCTTGTCCTCCAAAGCTGTATGGAAAGCTTTCAGGGAACAAAAGCTACCAAGAGCAAACCTGAGCAGATTACTTAGCCTGGCCCCTGGCAATTCTGCCTCGGGGAAAGGCATTTGAGAATCACTGCAACAGGCCCCTCCCCAGAAGATCAGCAAGAAAAGCCAGCCAAGACCAAGTTCACTGATCAATAAAAACTGCAGAACTCCAGCGCTAAGGGAATACAGCAAATAGAATTCATGGCTTTTTTCCCATGATTCTTTAGTCTTTCAAAGTTAATTTTTTAAATTTTCCTTATATTTTCTTTTTCTATTTTTTTAGTTGAGGTTTTCTTCTTTCCTTTTTCAACCAACATCTTATCAATTCCTTTTTAAAATCTTTTTTAATTTTCATTTTTACAGTCATATTCTATCCATTCATTATATTTAACCTTATTTATTGTATATATATGTTTTTCTTTCTTTAAAATATTGGGATACAGTTCTTTCTAACAGACCAAAATACACCCTAAATCTAGTGTATGATGTCCTAGTTTCCCACCTGATCACATTCTATTTTAAATTTTTTTCATTATTTTTTCAAACAACTTCTTTTCAATTCCTTTTTAAAATTTTTTTTAATTTTCATCTTTACAGTCATATTCCATTCCTTCATTGTATTTTCACTTATTTTTGTATATATATATATAAGTTTTTCTTTCTTTAAAATTTTGGGAGGCAATTTCTTCTAACAGACTAAAATACACCCAAAATCAAGTGTGTGGCTCTGTCCTATTCACCAGCCTGATCATATTCTTTTTTTTTTTTTTTCTTTCTTTTCCCCCTAGTTTCAGGTCTCTTCTGACTTCTTTCATGTATATTTTTCTGGAGTAGTTGTTACCCTTTTAGCATTTTGTTCTCTCATTCAGCATGACAAGATGGAAAAACTCACCTCAAAAAAAAGAACAAGAGGCAGTACCAACTGCCAGGGACCTAATCAATAAGGACATTAGTAAGATGTTGTAACTAGAGTTCAGAATGATGATTATAAAGATAATAGCTGGGCTTGAGAAAAGCATAGAAGATAATAGAGAATCCCTTTCTGGAGAAATAAAAGAACTAAAATCTAACCAAGTCGAAATCAAAAAAGCTATTAATGAGGTGTAATCAAAAAAGCTATTAATGAGGTGCAATCAAAAAAGGAGGTTCTAACTGCTAGGATAAATGAGGCAGAAGAGAAAATTAGTGATATAGAAGACCAAATGATGGAAAGTCAAGAAGCTGAGAAAAAGAGAGATAAACAACTACTGGATCACGAGGGCAGAATTCAAGAGATAAGTGATACCATAAGATGAAACAATATTAGAATAATTGGGATCCCAGAAGAAGAAAGAGAGAATGGGGCAGAAGGTATATTGGAGCAAATTATAGCAGAGAACTTCCCTAATTTGGGGAAGGAAACAGGCATCAAAATCCAGGAGGCACAGAGAATCCCCCTCAAAATCAATAAAAATAGGTCAACACCTTGACATCTAATAGTAAAACTCACAAGAATCAGAAACAAAGAGGAAATTCTGAAAGCAGCTCGGGACAAGAGGTCTGTAACATACAACGGTAGAAACATTAGATTGGCAGCAGACCTACAGAGACCTGGCAGGCCAGAAAGGACTGGCATGATATATTCAGAGCACTAAATGAGAAAAATATGCAGCCAAGAACACTCCATCTAGGCTGTCATTGAAAATAGAAGGAGAGATAAAAAGATTCCAGGACAAACAAAAAACTAAAAGAATTTGTGAACACAAAACCAGCCCTCTAAGAAATATTGAAAGGGGTCCTCTAGGCAAAGAAAGAGCCTAAAAGTAACACAGACCAGAAAGGAACAGATATAATATACAGTAACAGTCACCTTACAGGCAATACAATGGCACTAAATTCATATCTTTCAATAGTTACCCTGAAAGTAAATGGGCTAAATGCCCCAATCAAAAGACACAGGGTATCAGATTGGATAAAAAAAACAAGACCCATCAATATGGTCTCTGCAAAAGACTCACTTTAGACCCAAAGACACCTCCAGATTGAAAGTGAGGGGGTGGAAAACCATTTACCATGCTAATGGACACCAAAAGAAAGCTGGGGTGGCAATCCTTATATCAGACAAATTAGATTTTAAACCAAAGACTATAATAAGAGATGAGGAAGGACACTACATCATATGGAAAGGGTCTATCCAACAAGAAGATATAACAATTGTAAATATCTATGCCCCTAACATGGGAGCAGCCAATTATATAAGTCAATTAATAACAAAATCAAAGAAACACATTGATAATAATACAATAATAGTAGGGGACTTTAACATCCCCCTCACTGAAATGGACAGATCATCTAAGCAATAGTTCAGCAAGGAAATAAAGGCTTTAAATGACACACTGGACCAGATGGACTTCACAGATATATTCAGAACATTCCATCCCAAAGCCACAGAATACACATTCTTCTCTAGTGCCCATGGAACATTCTCCAGAATAGATCACATCCTGGTTCAGAACTCAGGTCTCAACCAGTACCAAAAGATTGGGATCATTCCCTGCATATTTTCAGACCACAATGCTTTGAAACTAGAACTCAGTCACAAGAGGAAATTTGGAAAGAACTCAAATACATGGAGGCTAAAGAGCATCCTACTAAAGAATGAATGGGTCAACCAGGACATTAAAGAAGAATTTAAAAAATTTCATGGAAACAAATGAAAATGAAAACACAACTATTCAAAATCTTTGGGATGCAGCAAAGGTGGTCCTAAGAGGAAAGTAGATAGCAATACAAGCCTTTCTCAAGAAACAAGAAAGGTCTCAAATACACAACCTAACCCTACACCTAAAGGAACTGGAGAAAGAACAGCAAATAAAGCCTAAACCCAGCAGGAGAAGAGAAATAATAAAATTCAGAGCAGAAATCAATGAAATAAAAGCCAAAAGAACAGTAGAACAGATCAACAAAACTAGGAGCTGGTTCTTTGAAAAAATTAATAGGATTGATAAGCCCCTGGCCAGACTTATCAAAAAGACAAGAGAAATGACCCAAATAAATAAAATTATGAATAAAAGAGGAGCGATCACAACCAACACCAAAAAAATACAAACAGTTATAAGAACATGGGGGAGATGAACCATGAGAGACTATGGACTCTGAGAAACAAACTGAGGGTTCTAGTGGGGAGGGGGTTGGGGAGATGGGTTAGCCTGGTGATGGGTATTAAAGAGGGCATGTACTGAATGGAGCACTGGGTGTCATACGCAAATAATGAATCATGAAACACTACATCAAAAACTAATGATGTAATGTATGGTGATTAACATAATAAAAAAAAATAATGGCAATAAGAAGAAAAGAAAAAAAAAATCCAATAATTAGTTGATATATAATTAAGCTAGATAATAAATTTTGCTTTTGAGAAATAAAAAAAAAAACATATTATGAGCAACTATATGCCAGCAAATTAGATGATCTGGAAGAAATGGATGCATTCCTAGAGACGTATAAACTACCAAAACCTGAACAGACCCATAACCAGTAAGGAAATTGAAGCTGTTAGCAAAAAACTCCCAACAAACAAGAGGCCAGGGCCAGATGGCTTCCCAGGGGAATTCTACTAAACATTTAAAGAAGAATTAATACCTATTCTTCTGAAACTGTTCCAAAACATAGAAATGGAAGGAAAATTTCCAAACTCATTTTATGAGGCCAGCATTACCTACAAAGACCCCATCAAAAAGGAGAATTACAGACCAATATCCCTGATGAACATGGATGCAAAAATTCTCACCAAAATACTAGCCAATAGGATCCAACAGTACATTAAAAGGATTATTCACCACAACCAAGTGGGATTTATGCTTGGGTTGCAAGGGTGGTTCAACATCCACAAATCAATATGATACAGTACATGAATAAAAGAAAGAACAAGAATCATAAGATCCTCTCAATAGATGCAGAAAAAGCATTTGACAAAGTACAGCATTGTTTCTGGATTAAAACTCTTCACAGTGTAGGGATAGAGGGTACATACTTCAATATCATAAAAGCCATCTATGAAAAACCCACAGCGAATATCATTCTCAATGGGGAAAAATTGAGAGCTTTTCCCCTAAGGTCAGGAACGCGGCAGGGATGTCCACTATCACCACTGCTATTCAACATAGTTCTAGAAGTCCTAGCCTCAGCAATCAGACAACAAAAACAAATAAAAGACATCCATTGGCAAAGAAGAAGTGAAACTCTCACTTTTTGCAGATGATATGATACTTTATGTGGAAAACCCAAAAGACTCCACCCCAAAACTGCTAGAACTCATACAGGAATTCAGTAAAGTGGCAGGATATAAAATCAATGCACAGAAATCAGTGGCATTCCTATACACCAACAAGACAGAAGAAAGAGAAATTAAGGAGTCCATCCCATTTACAATTGCACCCAAAACCCTAAGATACCTAGGAATAAATCTAACCAAAGAGGCAAAGAATCTGTACTCAGAAAAGTATAGAATGCTCATGAAAGAAATTGAAGAAGACACAGAGAAATGAAAAAACATTCCATGCTCATAGATTAGAAGAACAAATACTGTGAAAATGTCTATGCTACCTAGAGTAATCTACACATTTAATACAATCACTATCAAAATACCATCAACTTTTTTCAAAGAAATGGAACAAATAATCCTAAAATTTGTATGGAACCAGAAAAGACCCCAAATAGCCAGAGGAATGTTGAAAAAGAAAAGCAAAGCTGGTGGCATCACAATTCCAGACTTCAAGCTCTATTACAAAGCTGTAATCATTAAGACAGTATGGTCTGGCACAAAAACAGACACATAGATCAATGGAACAGAATAGAGAGCCCAGAAATGGACCCTCAACTCTACGGTCAACTAATCTTCGACAAAGCAGGAAAGAATGTTCAATGGAAAAAAGACAGTCTCTTCAACAAATTGTGTTGGGAAAATTGGGCAGACACATGCAGAAGAATGAACCTGGACCATTTCCTTACACCACACACAAAAATAGGCTCAAAATGGTTGAAAGACCTAATGGGAGACAGGAATCCATCATGAGGAGAACACAGGCAGCAACCTCTTCGACCTCAGCCACAGCAACTTCTTCCTAGACACATCGCCAAAAACAAGGGCAAAAATGAACTATAGGGATTTCATCAAGATAAAAAGTTTTTTCACAGCAAAGGAAACAGTCAACAAAACCAAAAAACAACCGACAGAATGGGAGAAGATATTTGCAAATGACATATCAGATAAAGGGCTAGTATCCAAAATCTATAAAGAACTTATCAAACTCAACACCCAAAGAACAAATAATCCAGTCAAGAAATGGGCAGAAGACATGAACAGACATTTCTGCAAAGAAGATATCCAAATGGCCAACAGACACATGAAAAAGTGCTCAACATCACTCCGCATCAGGGAAATCCAAATCAAAACTTCAGTGAGATATCACCTCACACCAGTCAGAATGGCTAAAATTAACAAGTCAGGAAACGATAGATGTTGGCGAGGATGCAGAGAAAGGGCAACCCTCCTACACTGTTGGTGGGAATCAAGCTGGTGTAGCCGATTGGAAAACAGTATGGAAATTCCTCAAAAAGTTGAAAATAGAGCTACCCTACAATCCAGAAATTGCACTACTGGGTATTTATCCCTAAGATACAAATGTAGTGATCCGAAGGGGCACTTGCACCCCAATGTTTATAGCAGCAATGTCCACAATAGACAAACTATGGAAAGAGCCCAGGTGTCCATCAAGAGATGAATGGATAAAGAAGATATGGTTTATATATAATGGAGTATTATGCAGCCATCAAAAAATGAAATCTTGCTATTTGCAACGATGTGGATGGAACTAGAGGGTATTATGCTAAGCAAAATAAGTCAATCAGAGAAAGACATGTATCATATGATCTCACTGATATGAGGAATTTGAGAAACAAGACAAAAGATTATAGGGGAGGGGAGGGAAAAATGAAACAGAATGAAACCAGAGAAGGAGACAAACCATAAGGGACTCTTAATCTCAGGAAACAAACTGAGGGTTGCTGGAGTGGAGGAGGGTAGGAAGGACGGGGTGGCTTGGTGATGGTCACTGGGGAGGGTATGTACTATGGTGAGCACTGTGAATTGTGTAAGACTGATGAATCACAGACCTGTACCCCTGAAACAAATAATACATTATATGTTAATAAAAAAATTATTTAAAAAAAGAAATATACTAGCTTTAGAACGGCAAAAAAAAAAAAAAAAGATACAGAACCTTTTCATCCACCAAGAAAGATCCATTCTACTCCTTAGCAGTCAGCAGATCACCTGAAGCACTATTCTGATCTTTTTTTATCATAGATTATGTTGCCTTTTTTAGAATTTATATAAATGGATACAAATCGTATATATTTTTCTGTGTTGGTTTCTTTTGCTAATCATAATAAAGATTCATCCCTATTGTAGCATATGTCAGTAGTTTCCTCCTTTTTATTATTGCTTGGTATTATTCTACCATATGTGTATACTACAACTTATCTATTCTCCTTGGGATGAAACATTAGAAGTCCTCTATCTGCAGAGCCAAAGAGAAGACTCTCACAGTCCAGTTTCTGCCACTCCCTGTCTTGGTTTTTCTTGCAGGATTCAAGAATATATGAAGGAGAGGCAAAGAAAACAGATTTTTTGCATACTCCATATTTCATTCTTATCTGGCAGCACCTGTTACTTGGCTTGCCCTCTATTCTAGTCCAAACCCAGTATCAGTTCAGCAAAAAATTGTTACCACACACACACAAAATGGATGTTTCCAGAAAAAGGAATTTACTGTTCAGAAAAATCACAGGAACACAGTTAGCTCAGTACATGATTAAATCTTTGGACATTCTCTTCTAGGCATGCCCTGTCAGCACTGCTATTTTCCAACTTCTAACACACTTTCATGGGAGAATAAACTATGTCCCTTGTAAGGGGTTTAGTACTGTGTTAAATAAAAGTAAACAGGTTAAAAATATTTACTTTTTTTTTTAAAGAGAGAGAGCGTGCACGACCAATCATGAGCTAGTGGGGGGGAGGGGCAGAGGGAAAGGGAGAGAGAGAATCCCAAGTAGGCTCCACACTCAGCACAGAACCCAACTTGGGGCTCGATCCTGCAACCCTGAGATCATGACCTGAGCCAAAATCAGTCTGATGCTTAACTGACTGAGCCACCCTGGCACCCCAAGTATTCACTTTTCCAATGCACAGATTGTCTGGAATTTTAGTGTGGTAATATGAGTTATGAATCTCCATGGAGGGGTGTAGCAGAGTCCTAAGCACTTTCCCAGTTCATTTGAATACAGAAACTACTTTTCTCCTAATTGGGGGAAGGGCAGATATTTTCATAGGCAAGTGTTCTTACAGAATCTTCTTGTGCAAAGTCTTCCTTAATCCAGGCATGTGATGGCGTTTAATTATTCCCATCCCTTCAGGAGTAAAAGGAGTTTTTGACTGTGTCCTGGTAAATCCTTTCTTGGCTCCCATTTGTTTTCACTCTTCACAAAACAACATACTTCATTAACTCAACCAAGTGTCGGCATTCTAAACTCTGCTTATAGAAAATCATTTGATCATCTATGTCATAGCCACAGATAATTGTCCCTTTCTTTACCTGGGTCTTTCTGTATTGAGCTTTTACTATTCTCTATGCTCTACCTGGATTCTCATATATGCCTACATAGCTTCTTTTTTTCTCTCTCAGAGCTTTATTGACTGAGTATCCCCCCCTCCACCTCATTACTTGGTAATCCAGGTATCCACTGAAGTCATTTTACCTTTAGAGATTTAAAAAAAAAAAATTAGGTTGTGACATCATCTCAGGAAATGTTGAAAATCTCATTTTCTTCCCTAATATTTCTTTGAATATCTCATGACTCTAAATTTCCTGTTTCTGCTAAGCTCCAGATCTCATTTCTGCCTTGTTTTCCAAAATTCTTCTCTCTGTCCTGAAAGACAGATATATGTGATTGATGTTTTTCCTCCAATCCATTGTTCAACTGTTGAAGTTTGAGTTCTACCATTTTCCAATTTAATGATTTTCCTAGACTTTATGCTTTTAAGTTCACCATGTGTCTTCTGTATTTTCTGAAACTTGATAATATTTTTAAGACCTATAAAATGCAACAAAATGAAACAATTTATATTAATGGCAAGTTGTCTCCTACAGTTCAAGCATACTGGGGCTAGAGTCCATGGTTTTTCATACATTATTAGTATGGTCCTACGATAACTGTTTCTCCTAAAATTATAATATCCAAAACTTCTTTCAATTTGATTTATGAAATATAGAGTAACTCTACTTAATCCATGTTTTATCAATAAATATATAATTTATTAAAAAATATCAAGGATTATTAAAATTAGAATGATAGACATCATTAAAATAATTATTTTTATCATTTATATTAACAAGAAGAAAAGTAACAAACCAATTTGTAATTTTTTTTTTCTCTGCACCTATTTGCTTCATACATTTTCTTTGTGGTCTCACATTGAAGCATGAAACAGTCATTTGATAGTGCATCATGGTTAAATTATGATTCAGGAAAGCTCTTACTCATGCAGTGGATTTTTATGAGTATCTTAATTGTGGAGCTAATGCAAGCTCTAGATTTATGCTGATTAAATCCAGATGGCTTGCTCTCTTGATCCTTAAAAGTTTAAATTGTCAGTTACTGATTCTCCTTTTCCTACTGTGTATTCTTAGTAACAATATCTCTTCCTTATTTTGAAAAGATATTCCACTCTTTGTATTACATTTGGTCTAAATTTCCTTCATGGTAATGTTTCAGTTAATGCTTTTTTAAAACTCATAGAAAAAGGACAGAAAGTGTATTTTAAATATTCAATTCTCCCTGAAATACCAAAACCTCTCATATTTACAAAAAGTAAGAATGTCTTCCCTTTCTGGTACAAAATCATCATTACATTTGAAGAATAAGAAAATCAACTTACTGGATAATCCAAATGTATCTGTGTTTATGTTGACAACATCTAAAATTTGTTTGAAAATAAAGTCTCACTGCTTTCACCAAGTTTGATTTTGAAAAATGTGTATGTTAAAATGGATCCCTGGCCCCCAGTCATGCAACAAAATGAATAAAAAGGAAAAAAAAGTTAGAAAATCAGCAGTCTGAAGTGGATTCTCTAAGTAGATAAGTGGTTGCTGAGTAATGCCGTTATGATATGGTTAACTCTGAGAATAGCGTGATGATTGGAACAGATTCACCACAGCTGCCTCAAACACTAGTCACTGGTGTCTTAATGCCCACTCATACGTGAAAGAAATAAAATGTGGGGTTCTCTTAGCAGTATAAACTAGATACAAAATGGGAGAAAATCAAATAAATAGAGGTGAATAAGAAATTAGGTAAAAACAAAATGTCATTGCCTTTCTTCAACTCAAGCAAATGGGGAACCATGATTTTGCTGATGTGCCATATGAAGAGCTAAGGCACACATAGTTTGGTTTTCTTTTATCTGGCTCTGCTTTCTGCAGCCAATCTCATCTCCCAAAAATGCCTTCTTTGAATCAGACTGGCCCAGTTACCTGCTTATTCTGACTTCTGCCTTGGAGCCATTGGAAGAACTTTGGATTTTCTTTCAGGAGGAATGGGAAGTGATACAGAGATTTCAGCCGGTGAGCAACATAAACATAGAAATCATTGTTCTGTCCTTCCTACTTTGAAAAAAAAAGTAAATTCAGAAACTATGCTACAATGAGAAAATTCAAATGCTGATTGCAAATGTCTTACAACAATAATACATTCTAATTATGATTTACTTAGAAAATAGAGAAAAATATGGGAAAAAAAGCAAAATTGAAAGCACATGTAAATGCATCAGCTAGGGAAAATGTATCAACATTATGATGAATTTTCTTCTACTTTTTTTCTATGTAATCAGATATAAGATCATACCATATATTGTTTTATATGTTGTATTTTTCACTTAATATCATACTTTGTTATACTTAGGTCTTATGACTAATGCTTGAAAATAGTTTTTGAGGCCTACAAATGCTATTTCCTAAAATGGATGTATTAATTCCATGAATTTGTAATATATAGGGTGTTTTCTCTTTCACATTTTTAATAACTATTTAATAGATACTCTTAAATACTTTTTAAAATCATATATATGAATAGTTTCTTAGTAATTATATCATCATGGTTAAGTGTATGGGTTTGTAGTCAACTCTCTGGGTTCACATTCCAGCTTCATGACATATGAGTCATATGACCTTAGTCAAGTTGCTAAGCCATCTATATTGGGAATTTACTATTTATAAAATGGGCATAATAGTAATAATACCTACTTCATAAGACCATTAATGGGTTTAAATGAGATAGTACATATAAAGAGTTTGGCACACTGCTTGACACAGTGTTGTTGAAATCATCATTGTCATTACTATCAGTCTTTAGATGTCATCATTTACAATATAACTCTCTTGAGAATCACAAAGCAAGTCAATAAAATGAAGGCTCTGAAAGGTGTCAAAACCAAGCAATTTATCATCTACTCAACACATTTCACCGAAGAGTCCTTTTACATATAATAACTCTCGATTAGCATTTAGCAGAACAGACATTGAGAAATTTTACCCTAAATAAAAAATTTCAAAGCATTTTTTTCCTGGACCTTTGTGTCTGCCATCCAACCAGATGCCAATTTTAATTTTTGCCACTCCATTGGTACTGACATATAAGTTCCAAGACAGTACTCTCTTAGCTGGTACACTTCAGTCCGCTTCTAACCACCAAAATGTATCTTAATAACTATTGACAGATTAATACTCCAAATGTCCAGTTCTAATCACATCAAAGACCTTCGGTAGTCTCCTTCAAAGAAGCTTTCACTCAACGCTTTTAATTCTTTACATGCATCCAAGATTTTCCATGATCCAGTGAAGGAATTCTCCAACCCTATTGCCATGGGTGAGGATGTTTTGTATGACCCTAGAAACTTTGGCTAAAGATCCTATAATTCCTTGCCTGTCTTTTTTACCCAAGTTTTTCCTTATATCCAAATATCCTTTACTTTATCTTCACAAGTTTACATCCTATCTTTCCATTTAGAACTTGCCATGTTCTTCATAAAAACACCCCTGTTTTCTATAAAAGGAAGAAATTTTCTGTTTTAGCTTCTATAGCTGTTCTTCTCTAACATAAGCCATTATGTTCTGATTTATGTTTTTATATTGGGTTTGTTTAGGGTAGCTTTATGTTAGTTTTGACTAACATTAGAGTTTTCTATGTGCAGGTTTCATCTCCATTATCAAACAATAAGTTTCTAAGCAAAGTTTCTGATCCATATGATCTTTGTAGCTGTCACAGCACCAGGATAATGTTTTCCAGATGGCAACTGCTCATGTATTTCCTAAATATGTAATGTTCTAGCCCTTTACAAATGTCAGCATTACTTCTTCTGAAGATCCTACAGGTTATTCTCCTATCTAATTTATATAATTAACAAAGGTGGCAAAGGATCCTTATCTGGAATTCATAAACTGCCTCAAAGAGCAATACTCCATTATCTTGCCTTAAATGGCAAATATGTTTTAAAAATAACAAAATTAAACTGATTGAGGAGCTAAAGAGTTATTTTAAGTGCTGGATTTTTATGAAAGGAACACCAACTCTGCAAGAGTGGAGGTCAGCATCCCCTTTATCTGCCAAGAAAACCAGAAATGTAGCTTAGACTTTATTGGACTTAAACAGCAGAGTGTGTCATTTCTAATGCAATTAAGAGGCTATACCAAGTATACTGGATATCATAATTGTCAATTAACATGAGGTTCCAATTATTATTCATAATCTCTGTTTACATAAATTGTATCCTGAAGGCTTGGCTTTTCCATGAATTACTGAAGGTGATTCTGTTTTTATAGATTTCCGATTTCCTGGGTTTAAATATGTTCTACTTTGTTGTGCTAAAATAAGTGTATAAAGAAAATACTTTGAGGGAATAATTGTCACCAGACAAGAAAGTCAGAGTGAAGAATCTTGCCATTTCACACTCGAATGAAGGAATTTGGGAAGGAAATGCTATCTGTCACTCAAGCCCCTATACCTCACTACCAAGCCATAGGAGCCATATTGAACCATAGCCACCACCCCATCCCCCTCTTGTTTCTTCTGGCTGTTTTGCTCCTATCTCTTTAGAGGCTCACAGCTCAGGAAAGCCAAAATTCCCTCCCTCATTCCTGAAGCAGAGAAAGGGAAGAGTGCCTGGAATTCATCAAGTATGTCCCAAAATTAATATTATTATACTTCTTGTTTTCAATCAGTTTAAACCCTAATTCCAGTTTCCTTCCTAAATAAAACCTTTCCTTTGGAAAATGAAAAGCTCTTTGCTATTATCATCAGTGAAAATAATAATAGCAGTAATAAATTACCTCAAGTGAAAAATCTCCCTTCTTCTTTTTCTTCATACTTTAAATCTGATCTTTGTTCTTAGGATTTCTTATTTGGTATGCAATTGCAAAATTCAAAGGTCCATATTCTTCAAAGTTAGTATGAAACAGCCCAGTTACAGCATATGTACAGAAGGTGGGAGGTTTAGCTCTGGCTATTTTTATCTGGAAGGCAGGATGTGTTCACCCATCTGCCAAATCCTCTCTATCCATTCGAAGTCCCCTTTCCTCCTTTGTTCGGCTCTTCCCCACTTTGCTTATCTTGAGTGACATCTAATGATGACTTTGTAATATTTCTTTCCTCAATATTCTAACATATAAGACAATGTTTTTCTGCTTTTGTCCATTACTAATGCTGCTTATATGAATTGTTTGCTAAGCTTGCTTCCATCAAGCTTGCATTCCTGTTGCCTTCATTGAGCAACTGTAGGAAAAAAAATATTGTGAGAATACCCCTAACTTCACTGTTTTAGGATGAGCCATTCACAAAGAGGGTCTTTCTTATTTAGGCTACATTCCTTTCCTTCTTCAGAGACCAGTTCATGCTGGAGGCTCAGTTTGCATGGAATGCCCTGAAGTATTTGAATTCACAAAAGAGGCCTGGAAATCTCTCAAGAACTCTTTCCTTTTAACTTCCTGGTGCTTCCTGTTTTCTCTCAGTTTTCAACCATGAATCCCTTAAGCAAGAAAAAGAAATTATGTTTGTTGAGGAGATGATTTTTTCTATCCAACTTTCCTCAAGCAGGATAAGAGAATTGTGATCTATTTACTCCATGGGGAGCTTAAAAGTTCCTCTTACTGGCCAGATGACGTTTTATAAGATAACATAATAATTCTTCTTGCTCTCTCTGTCTGTTCTTTTCTCTAGAAAATGTAATCCTTTCAAGTTAACTTAATTAAACAAGGAAGCCATTAGACCAAAGTAGATCAGATGCCATGGTGGGCAAGTTAAGCAAACGAAAACCTAAGGCTTTAAATACCACAAGGTCACAAAATTGAAAGCTAAGGACAACCAATCGCAAACACCCAACTAGGTTTTAAGCTATAGCCCGTCAAGAATTTCCTGTGCTTCTGCCTTTGCTCTGTCTTTCCCTAATTCTTGTAAGTAGAGTGTGCCTAACCACCTACTGTTTGGTGCTGCCCTATTTGAATAGATTTTTTCTCAAATAAACTCTTCAATTTTTTTAATATGCCTCTGTTTATCTTTTAACACAACCTGTATTCTCTTCTCTCCCTGATATCTCATAGAGAGCTTTGAGCAACCTGGTATTTTTAATATCCCCTCACCTCACCCTACCTCTTTGATCCCATCCAATTTGTTAAGGAAACCAGACTAATTCCTCTTTAGATAGATGCATCATTTAGAAGACATTGACTCCCCCTCCTGAACTTAAAACATGCAGCAAGCAATATTATTTTGTAGGTGAGGTTATTTATTTGTCTGCTGTTGTTGTGATAGGAATATTTGTACTAACAAGAAGCTTCTTGGTAATGACATATAAATTTCATTCTGAAGTATAATATCTATTTCTTAGATACATATAAAAAGGAAGCTAGGATATGGCAACATTAGGTTGACCAAAACCAGTTCCTTTCTCATTCTTTTACTGTTATTTCTCCGTTTTTTCCCTTGGTGATGTGACTGATTTTCTTGCACAGTTCTGTCTCCTGTCTCCTCCTTTTCTTGTAATATGTTCAGTAAATACATATTTATCAAGCACTTTCTATGTTATTTGGTCTTTCTCTCATTCCTTTGACAAATAATAATTAACATTTTATAAAGGGCAAACACTGTCATAAGCTGAGTACAGTGATAGACAAAACAGACATAAACCCTGATGTCAGTGAACTGACAGTCTCCTGATGGAGACAGTTATTGAACAAATAGACAAAAGCACATGCAATCACATATAGGATAAGTGCTGTGATATAACAGGAGTAGTTCCTATGAAATAAACAAATACAGAATGTGCAGTGGTAGATTGTTTGATCAGAGAAGATGTCTGTGGAAAGATAAAATTTGAATAGAGTACTGAAGGATGAGAAGGGGTCAATTAAGTAAAGCAAAAGAGAGAAATATATTTCGGGCCAGTTAGACAGGCCTTTCACCAAGCACAGGGACTGTTGAAAGGAGAAAGATATTCTCCTAGCTTCAAGTTATGCAAAATTCTCGCATCTATACAGAGCACCCAAAGGTCTATATTTCCAAACTTCACTCTTCCCTTGAGTTCTGCTGCACACCAGGGAACTCTAAATGAAGGTGTCAGGGTCTACTGAATCAAATCCATCATCTGTACACCAAAGCTGTTCTTTGAAAACTTGCAGGTGAACACAGGGTTGGATTGGTCTTATGTTTCTCCTTGAAACCCTCCACTAAAATATTTTCTGAGATATGGAAAAACGTGACCATTGACAACAGACCTTTGTATTAAAAACTAGAGAAGAGCATATCTTCAGTATAGATAAGCCTTCTATCAAAATATTAGTAGACTGAGAGACATAATTCTACAAATGCCATATGTTCCAATCTAATGCAAAATAGGATGTTCTCTCAAATAAATTAGAAAAGTGCTTTGCCTTTTTTCCCCCCATTGGGTCTAATTGAGGAATGTAGAGCATGTAACTTGCCAGAAAATTGGACACCAGTGGATGGTGCAGGGAGTTCCTAATATCTCAGTCCTCAGAAGGTTGACAAAATGCATTTGACTTTACTTCAATCAGGGAACCCAACAGTGAGAAGAAAATACCCTCCCAAATGCAAGCAGCTCAAGGACAACCAAGTATTTTTTGGATATCAGTATTTTAATGAAAGCTTGTGCATATGAGCTTTGGGTTTCTATTTCTGCCCAAGCCACACTGGCCTTCCATTGTCTCTCAAACAGGCCAACCTTGCTGTACCTCAGTGCTTTTGCACAATCTGTGCACATCTGCCATGCCCACTGTTTGCAGTTCTGCCTCCCTTTCTTCATTCAAGCCTCTGTCCAATCACAATTCCCCTCCACCCTATCACCTGCAACTCTCTAGCCCCTTGCCCTGCTTTATTTTTCTTAGTACAAACATTATTTTACATATTCATACATTGTTTGTTTACTGTCACATGAGCAGTAACCATTTCTGGTCTGTGCTTCACATTCTGCCATCATCTAGAAGAGTGCCTGCAAATTCGTAAGCGCTCAGTATATACTTTTTTGATAAGTGAATGGATATCTGATAGGGGAAAAAAGTCTAGTCATTGATTGGGCAATGAAGAGTACTAGGGTCCCTACTATTTTCTTTGTGAATAGATAAAGACTGTAAATATACATCACAGGTGAACAAGCTATTCTATTTATTTTTAAGGAAATCTATGAAAAGATTGCATTGTCCTGAAATTCAGAAAAATACAATGCCCTAGAAATAATTATTTTCTTTAAAAAAAAACAACTTTTAGGAAGCGTTGCTTAAGTATCTTAAAATATTTGCACAAAGATGCGTTTTTAATAAATTGAGAGTAAGATATCATAGGGAGATATGATGAAATGACTTCAAAGGTGCAAAATAATCAGATTAATATGTGAAAATAATGTAAGGATATACAAAATGCAAGAGCAATATTGAAATATATTTGCAGGCAATAAAGAATAGAACTGGCATTGTTGGGGACTGAAGGAGAGCTGTAAAGACTCTCCAGAATGCAGAAGCAAAATAAAAATAAAGGAATTGATAACAGCAAAGAGATCTAGAGAACAGAGAAATAATTATTTGAGAAGAAACAAGCTAGAAATAATAAAAGTTGGCATTTATATACTGCCAGACAGTGTTGCAGGTGCTTTCCTTATTGTTAACCTTTTAGCACCTACAGTAACCCTATAAAGTACGCACCATTATAATTTCCATTTTATAATGAGAATGCCGAAGCATGGAGAAATTATGTGACTTGTCCAATCTGGAATGAGAAAACCAGCCATCTGTGTCCAAGTATCCAAGATGTACTAATTCCACCAGTTGGAATTTTAATATATATGGTTTACTTTTTCTCTATTATATGATCACTTTGTATGGCCACTTAAAAGTATATGCTCTCTATTGTTATTATTCTTTGTTTATTTAAGCTGGCAGGTGGATGGAAAACACATATTTATACCTCAAAATACTGTTTCTGCCTAAGTCTCCTTGTAGTTTTTATATTTTTTTCTATGTCTTTGCCCATCCTTTAATTTTCAACTTTTCTGAATCATATTGTTTCCAGTTTTTTTCTTTTACATACATAGTTGGTACTTTTGTTTTTTTGATTCAATATTTGCTACAAAAGATATGTTTGATCTAGCCCTGCCATCTTGCTTTAAGACACATTTTCTTCATTTCTTTTGGGGCTTTCTGGCGGGAGAATTGAACAAATACGTCCTCAGTTATTTTACAAGAATCACTCAGCTATTCTCTTCACAGAGATTTTATTTCTATTTTCCTGAGATTTGAATCATTTAAAAGCAAAGAGTTACTCTCAGCCAATAATGCAGCTGTCAACCAGTAATAAGAATAAAACATTATTTAACAAGGGAGTGAATGGGCATATTATTTGGTTTATTGAATGTATCAGAAAGAAATGCAGAATAATTAAGAAATTAGCTATACTGTCATAGGAAAAACAATCACTTTCTCTGAAGTTAATGGGCACAGAATCTTCTTTCCTGATATTCCTTATTAATCTCAAAATAAACATAACCCCTCCAGAGGTGATCTTCTTTGTCTTCTCCTTCTAGAAAATCTGCTACCAGAATGACATCTAGATAATCATTCAGATGTTAAACAGGATTTTTGCACACGTGCAGGTAGCTCTCACAGATTCATGCTATTTGAGACATGCACCTGCTAATTGGAATGCTCCTGGACACCAGAGTTTTATTATTAAGTCAGAAGGAAAAATCTCACTACAGTTGCTCAATAATGAGTCATGAAAAGAAACAGTGCTAGATGACTTATTTCTGTATTGTTTTATGGGAAATTCCTATGAAATTGTAATGACAGAATGTCTTTAAAAATAAAATAATTTGTCTATTTATACCAGTTTTTGAAATTTAAAAAAATCATTTTAAAGATTAGTGAATTTGAGTCATAATTCTGTCTTTGCATAAATTTTACAGTATCCAGTGTCAGAAAACAAAAATGGGTCTTATCCAAATTTTGAAATTGTGAAAGCTGCCTGGATCACCAGAGTGGTTCACTGACTTACCAAATAAATTTTTAAAAGAAAATGCAATTCCCTGCACACAAAGAGACTGCACTGCCTCTGCTGAAGTGTTTACAGTTGCTTCAGACCCTACACGATGATAAGACATCATGGGCAGGGCTTGCATTCACCCTATTCACTACTGTATCCCCCACCTTCTAGGACAGTGCGGGGCACCTAATAAAAGCTAGACAAGCATGGAGAAGATACATGAATAAAATTTAGATTGTTCTTGGGTTTCTAGTAGTTGACTGAACAACAATAATGTGTATATGTGCATTTCCTTTGTTTTGTTTTGTTTTTTTACATTTTATCAAAGGATTTTACCAGAATAACTATTCAATCATGTGTTTATTCAACCGTTTGATGCTCCCTGAAGCAACAAAGGTATAGAATACAAATTTAAGCTTCTGATATCCTTAAAGACAATTTATAAAAATGTAAAAGCCATTTAATACAGAATATTCATGATGTCGAGAGAATTTCTCTTCTTTAAATCTAAAACCAACTCTATGAATTGGAGAGGAAGATTATCCTAATTTCATAGCAGAGGAATCCAATGCCCAAGTGGTCTGATACTTGACCTTAGTCCTATAGCTAGTGAGTGGAAATGGAAGGATTTGAGGCCAGGTCTCCCGACGCCAAGCAGCCCAGGAGAATTTGATACACACAGAAATTCAGTTTTGCTTCTTTAATTAATTCAAAGCAAGCACTATTTGGGGGGCGCTGGCTAGTTCATTTGGAAGAGCATGTGACTCTTGATCTCGTGGTCATGAGTTCGAGCCCCAGGTTGGGTGTAGAGATTACTTACTTATAAATAAATGAACAAATTTTTTAAAAAGAAGCAAGGACTATTTTTGATTACTGGGAGTAAATTGAGAGAGATATATTTCTGGAGATGTATATAATAAACATAAATAATTCCCATGTTCCTGATTCTAAACATTAATTAATTTATTTTTTTTATTATGTTATGTTAATCACCATACATTACATCATTAGTTTTTGATGTAGTGTTCCATGATTCATTGTTTGCGTATAACACCCAGTGCTCCATCCATTACGTGCCCTCTTTAATACCCATCACCAGGCTAACACATCCCCCTGCCCCTCTACCCTCTAAAACACTCAGTTCGTTTCTCAGAATCCATAGTCTCTCATGGTTCGTCTCCCCCTCCGATTCCCCCCCCTTCATTCTTCCCTTCCTGCTATCTTCTTCTTCTTTTTTTTTTTTAACATATAATGTATTATTTGTTTCAGAGGTACAGGTCTGTGATTCAACAGTCTTACACAATTCACAGCACTCACCATAGCACATACCCTCCCCAGTGTCTATCACACAGCCACCCCAACCCTCCCATACCCCCCCAGCAACCCTGCTTCAATTTCCTTAGTGGTTATAGGTCTGTTCAGGTTTTCTATTTCTTCCTGGTTCAGTTTTGGTAGTTTGTACATCTCTAGGAATGCATCCATTTCTTCCAGATTATCTAATTTGCTGGCATAGAGTTGCTCATAATATGTTCTTATAATTGTTTGTATTTCTTTGGTGTTGGTTGTGATCTCTCCTCTTTCATTCATGATTTTGTTGATTTGGGTCATTTCTCTTTTCTTTTTGATAAGTCTGGCCAGGGGTTTATCAATCTTCTTCATTCTTTCAAAGAACAAGCTCCTAGTTTCGTTGATCTGTTCTACTGTTCTTTTGGTTTCTATTTCATTGATTTCTGCTCTGATCTTTATGATTTCTCTTCACCTGCTGGGTTTAGGCTTTATTTGCTGTTCTTTCTCCAGCTCCTTTAGGTGTAGGGTTAGGTTGTGTATTTGAGACCTTTCTTGTTTCTTGAGAAAGGCTTGTATTGCTATATACTTTCCTCTTAGGACTGCCTTTGCTGCATCCCAATGATTTTGAACAGTCGTGTTTTCATTTTCATTTGTTTCCATGAATTTTTTAAATTCTTCTCTAATATCCTGGCTGACCCATTCATTCTTTAGCAGGATGCTCTTTAGCCTCCATGTATTTGAGTTCTTTCTGACTTTCCTCTTGTGATTGAGTTCTAGTTTCAAAACATTGTGGTCTGAAAATATGCAGGAACGACCCCAATCTTTTGGTACTGGTTGAGAGCTGATTTGTGACCTAGGATGTGATCTACTCTGGAGAATGTTCCATGGGCATTAGAGAAGAATGTGTATTCTGTGGCTTTGGGATGGAATGTTCTGAATAGATCTGTGAAGTCCATTTGGTCCAGTGTGTCATTTAAAGTCTTTATTTCCTTGTTGATCTTTTGTTTAGATGATCTGTCCCTTTCAGTGAGGGGGCTGTTAAAGTGCCCCACTATGATTGTATTGTTGTCGATGTGTTTCTTTGCTTTTGTTATTAATTGGTTTATATAATTGGCTGCTCCTATGTTAGGGGCATAGATATTTACAATTGTTAGAACTTCTCATTGGATAGACCCTTTAAGTAGGATACAGTGTCCTTCCTCATCTCTTATTACAGTCTTTGGTTTAAAATCTAATTTGTCTGATATAAGGATTACACCCCCAGCTTTCTTTTAGTGTCCATTAACATGGTAAATGTTTTTCCACCCCCTCACTTTCAATCTTGGGGTGTCTTTGGGTTTAAAATGAGTCTCTTGCAGACAGCCTATTGATGGGTCTTGTTTTTTTATCCAATCTGTTAGCCTGTGTCTTTTGATTGGGGCATTTAGGCCATTTACATTCAGAGTAGCTATTGAAAGATATGAATTTAGTGCCATTGTATTGCCTGTAAGGTGACTGTTACTGTATATTGTCTGTGTTCCTTTCTGGTCTATGTTGCTTTTAGGCTCTCTCTTTGCTTAGAGGATCCCTTTTAATGTTTCTTGTAGGGCTGGTTTCATGTTTGCAAATTCCTTTAGTTTTTGCTTGTCCTGGAAGCTTTTTATCTCTCTTCCTATTTTCAGTGACAGCCTAGCTGAATGTAGTATTCTTGCTGCATATTTTTCTCATTTAGTGCTCTGAATATATCATGCCCATCCTTTCTGGCCTGCCAGGTCTCTGTGGATAGGTCTGTAGCCAATCTAATGTTTATGCCATTGTAGTTTACAGATCTCTTGTCCCGAGCTGCTTTCAGTATTTTCTTTGTCTCTGAGACTCGTAAGTTTTATTATTAGATTTCGGGGTATTGACCTATATTTATTGATTTTGAGGGTGGTTCTCTGTGCCCCCCTGATTTTGATGCCTGTTTCCTTCCCCAAATTAAGGAAGTTCTCTGATATAATTTGCTCCAATATACCTTCTGCCCCTTTCATCTTATGGTATCACTTATCTCTCAAATTCTGCCCTCGTGATCCAGTAGTTGTTTATCTCTCTTTTTCTCAGCTTCTTGATTTTCCATCATTTGGTCTTCTATATCACTATTTCTCCTTCTGCGTCATTTATCCTAGCAGTTAGAGCCTCCATTTTTTATTGCACCTCATTAATAGCCTTTTGATTTCAACTTGGTTAGATTTTAGTTCTTTTATTTCTCCAGAAAGGGTTTCTCTAATACCTTCCATGCTTTTTTTCAATCCCAGCTAGTATCTTTAAAATCATCATTCTGAACTCTAGCTCTGACATCTTACTAATGTCCATATTGATTAGGTCCCTGGCAGTCGGTACTGCCTCTTGTTCCTTTTTTTTTGAGGTGATTTTTTCCGTCTTGTCATTTTGTCCAGAGGAGAATAGATGAATGAGAGAACAAAATGGTAACAGGGTAACAACATCCCCAGAAAAATATACACTAAACAAATCAGAAAAGACCTGAAACCAGGGGAACAGAAAGGGATAGAAAGAAAAAAGAAAAAAAAAAAGAAAATGAAAAAGATAAAAACAAACAAACAAAAAAATAACAGAATATAATCAAATATGATCAGGCTGATGCATAGATCAGTGCCACACAGTAGATTTGGGGCGTTTTTTGGTCTGTTAGGAGAAAGTGCCTCCCAAAATGTTAGAGAAAGAAAAACTTATATATGTACAAACATAAGGGTTAATATGAAGAAGGGATGGAATATGATGTAAAGATGAAAATTATAAATGATTTTATAAAGGGAATTGATAAGATAAGAAGTTGGTTGAAAAAAGAAAGAAGAGGATTTTTTAAAAAAAGAAAAAAAGGGGCGAGAATGTGATCAAGCGGGAGACTAGAACAAAGCCGTACACTAGAGATTTAGGGTATATTTTGGTCTGTTAGAAGAAACTGTATCCCAAAATTTTAAAGAGAGAACGACTTATATATATATATCTCAAAAATAAGGTTAACTACTATGAAGGATAGAATATAACTCTAAAAATGAAAAATAAAAAAGATTTTTTAAAAAAGGTATTGATAAGATGTTGGTTGAAAAAGGGAAAAGGAAAAATTCAAAAAAAAAAAAGAAAGAAAGAAAAAGAAAGTTAAAAAAATAAATTTACTTTGAAAGACTAAAGAATCATGGGAAAAAAGCCATGAATTCTATGTGCAGTATTCCCCTAGTGCTGGAGTTCTGCCGTTCTCATTGATTGATAAACTTAGTCTTGGCTGGCTATTCTTGCTGATCTTCTGGGGGAGGGGCCTGTTGCCATGGTTCCCAAATGTCTTTGCCAAGGCGGAATTGCCCCGCCCTTGCCGGGTCCGGCCTAAGTAATCTGCTCAGGTTTGCTCTCTGTAACTTTTGTTCTCTGCAAGCTTTCGGTACAGCTTTGGAGGACGAAGTGAAAATGGTGGCCTCCCCATCTCTGCCCTGGAGGAGCCGAGAACTCGCGGCCCCACTCCTCAGTGAGCCCCCAGAGAAAAGCCGCCGGTCACTCCCGTCTCCCTGGTCTCCGGCCGCACTCCGTGCTCACCCGGCCTGTGACCGAGCATTTCTATCTCTGGCACACGACCCCGTGTGGAGTCTCCAAACCCAGCAGATCCCTGCAGTGCGCTCTTGCACCACTCCTCCCAGGGGAGGAAAGGGAGTCTCCCTGGATCTGCCGCTTGTTTGGGGCCCTGCTGGAAGAGCAGTGGCCCGACTGTGCCACAGATCACGGTTTATGGCAACCCCAAGCTGAGAGCCTGCTCCTCGGCTCCGTCTCTGCAGCCGGCTTCCCCGCTCCTATACCTGGGAGCTCTGCTGCACTCAGGCACCCTGGGTCTTTCTGTGACCTGGAAGGTCCTGAGGCCACACTGTCCCACGAGGGTTCCACCCCCCACTTAGCCACTGGAGCGACGTCCCTCAGCAGAGCTGACTTCTAAAAGTTCCGATTTTGTGCTCCTCTGCTCTATCACTTGCCTGTCGCGGCTGATGGAGGCCCCCTTCCCCGCCGCCTATCTTCCCAAATATTGCCTCGGATTCACTTCTCCGCACGTCCTACCTTCCAGAAAGTGGTCGCTTTTCTGTTCAGATAGTTCCTCTATTCTTTTCTTCAATCTTCTTTTGAGTTCGTAGGTGTTCAGAATGGTTTGATCCCTATCTAGCTGAATTCCTGGGACCAGACGAAATTTAGGTCTCCTACTCCTCCACCATCTTGCTCCTCCCCCCTTAAACATTAATTTTTTAGACAACAACAAAACAAAACAAAACAAAATCATTGTTTTAACTATAGATTTTTGAAGAAAAAAGAAATACCATGGCTTAAAACGTATTCAATTTTTAAGACACACTCTTTTTTCAGAAATGAGTTATGAAAAAAAGGTATAGGGATATAGTTTTTGAAATTAAACCTACACCTTTGGCTAGCATTTTTTGCTACCTTGCCCCATCAAAATCTTCTGGGTCCTTTACGTCCCAGTTTAAATTTAAAGCAACGCCTTTTGGAAATTGTACATAACCATAGTGACCTCACACACGGGTCCTCTAAAGGATGCTGTGGCATGGTTCCTGTGTTGTGTCACTCCTATTATTTAATTTCATGTTACTTTTTCATATTCAATCTCATATCACGTTCAGTCACTAAGCTTCAGTTTGCTTATCTGTAAACAGACTAAGAAAAATAGTACTCACTGGATAGGGTCATTATGAAGAAAAAAGGTGATGTTCTTATAAAGTATTTGCCCACTGCTTGATGCAAATAAATTATCAATAAATATAAGGTACTGTTAGCAATGATTAATCACTATAACAATGCTGGGATGGAGTTGCTATCTTATTATTAAAAACAAGGAAGCTTAGGGCCAGATGTGACTTTCTTTTAAGATTTTTTTTATTTATTTGAAAGAGAGAGAGAGCATGAGCAGGGGAGGGGCAGAGGGAGAGAGACAAGCAGTCTCCCTGCTGAGCAGGAAGCCTGACATGGCTCAATCCCAGGACCCTAAGATCATGACCTGAGCTGAAGTCAGATGCTTAACGGACTGAGCCACCCAGGTGCACCAGGCCTGGATGTTTAGGAAACTTGCTGAAGGCCACGCAGGCATGGAAAAGCAAAGGCATAACTCAAGGGCACAGATATTCAAGTTGACAAGCAAACGCTCTGCGTGTGTGAGGAGAAGGCAGGACTCAGCTACAGGGTGTGACACACAGGAGGGAGAGAGGCAATTGCAGGGCAAGCTGGGGATGGGATTGGGGACAGAATGAAGCCTCAGGCCTTTGCCCCCAAGAATGATGCCCAGTGATGCCCAACCTGTTGCTTTTTCCATAAAGTACCTTGAAGGAATACGATGATTAGTATTAATAGCTAACATTTATTGAGTATTTACAGCAGTCCCCACTTACCCGGTTTTGCTTTCTTTGGTTTCACTTACCCGTGGTCAACCAGGGTCTGGAAGCAGATTATCCTCCTTCTGATGTATGGTCAGAAGGTCAATAGTAGCCTAACACTACCTCGCAATACCTACGCCATTCCCCTCACTTCATTTCATCACCTAGGCATTTTATCATTTCACATCATTGCAAAAAGAAGGATGAGTTAAGTACAATAAGATATTTTGAGAGAGAGACCACATTCACATAACTTTTGTTACAGAATATTATTATAATTATTGTATTTCATGATTAGTTATTGTTGTTAATCTCTTACTGTGTCTAATTTATAAGTTAAACTTTATCATAAGTATGTATGTATAGGAAAATCATGGTATATATAGGGTTCTGTACCAGCCATTGTTTCAGGAATGCAGTGGGGGGTCTGGAGATGTATGACCCAAGGATAAGGGGCTACTATTGCACTCATGCCAGGCCCAATCCTAAATACTTCCCCTGAGCTTACCCACTCTTCAGTCCCCTTGGCAGATAAAAAACAAAACAAAACAACAACAACAAAAAACTGATGCTCAACTAGTGGGTGACAGGGCCAGGTTTCAACCTCAGTGGTATTACCATAGAAACCTACACTAAGTAAGAATTTGCTCCTGTTTGTCCCAGAGCATCAATGATTAGCAAATAAGTGATATGATAAAGAAATTAGGTGGGGTGATTTGAGAATTGCAAAACAGAGAATTATTAAAACCTTATTTTAGGGGCGTTTGGGTGGCTCAGTCAGTTAAGCATCTGCCTTTGGCTCAGGTCGTGATCTCAGGGTCCTGGGATGTAACCCCACATCAAGCTTTCTGCTCAGCAGGGAGTCTGCTTCTCCCTTTCCCTTGCCCCTCCCTCCCGCTTATGTTCCCCCTCAAATAAATAAATAAAATCTTAAAAAAAAAAAAAACCTATTTAAAAAATCACCTTTGTATCTCCTTATGTATAAACCAGTCGTTCTTCACATTGCCCCTCTCTGCTTATAGGCTATCTTTTGGAAACTTACTCCTTGAGGTTTGAGTCTCTGACCCTGTGGGTCCCTGACAAAGACAATAACTTCTTGGGAAATGAGAAGAAAGAATGAAGGAGAGCAGAGTATGTTTGGGGACATTTGACTTCTTCTATACTTTGATGTATCATGTCTTCCCTTTTGTATTCACTGACTGTCTGATTCCCTTAGCTGGATGTAAGATTCTTGATGACAGGATCTGTTCTAGACTGCTTTATCCCAAGTGCCTAGAAGAGTGCACAGTTCACAGTAGGTATTTATTAAATGGTTGCTGAATGAACGAACTAGAACCAGACTTCCAGGGACCTGGGCTTTGAAGAGACCAATCACCACTCACTCCTTGTGTGGTCTCAGATGATTTTTTGGGTATCTCAGAGTCTTGTTAAGTGAGGATGATGAAGCTTCTGCTCAGAGCAGTGTAGTGATTAAAGGGATGGAGTGCCAAGTGCCTCGCTCTATCCCTGGCAGAGCTCTGGACTTCTTAGCTGCTCCTTACCCTGCACGTACCTGCCTCTGACCCCTGCTATATGTGTGCAGGCAGAGAATTAGCATGAAATTCACAGCCAACTTTGCATAAATGGATCATCTTGTCACTTAGAGCGTGTCTCCTCTAGAGAGTTTACACTCCTAATTGTTTGGCTACATTCTTGGCTCACCTTAGCCAAGCATTAACTCAATCGCTCATTTTCATGCTTAATATATTTTTTTCAAGTTATTCAAGGAACTAAAGACTGGTCGGGAAAGCTTTCTACTCTCATCCAGAGGGAATTAAGCTAGTCACAATCAAATCTTCCCCCATCAATAACCAATTTAAACCATTATCCCAATTAAATATCATTCTGAAAGCAATCTTAATCAATCCAGACTTGATAGGCTTCCTGAAAGAATTGCCTAATTAAACTCTCTATAGAAGAAAATGATTCTGCCTAGTCAACCCAACAGTGACAGGAAACTAAAAGAGAAGAGAATATTTGGAAGTTAATCTGAGAGCATCGAACAGAATTCAGAAGCAATGGGGCTAATGTCCCTCAGACAGGGTTATTGTGAGGTCACAGAGAAAATTCACATGAACCATTTCTGAGAAGGACTCTGAAGAGAAAGCTGTAATCACTATTTTTGGAGTGTGGCCTCCATGCCACCTGCCTTATTTCTGAACTTGTTTTCTTTCTCTTAGAGTTCTTTCTGTAAACCCAGAATCTCGTTCTCTCTTTCATGCTTAGGATTGTCATGTACAGTGGGGCAGATTGTTCACTCCACAAAGGTACCTTCTGAGGAGCTAAATGGAGACTAAAATCCAGTCCAGGTACTTTCTCTCCATGCTGGTTGTCTATGGAATAATCTCTCTTCAGAGCATAAAATCCTTTCCTAATATGCACAAAACATGTTCTAACCTTATCGTATCACTCTTGTGTTACTTTCCCAGGGCTGCCATGACAAATTACCACAAACTGAGTATCTTAAAAAAACATAACTGTGTTCTCTCACACTTCTGGAAGCTGGAAATCTGAAATCAAGGTGTCAGCAAAGCAGCACAACCTCTGAAGGCTTTAGGGTAGAATCCATTTCTTGCCTCTTCTAGGTTCTGGCAGATGTTGGCATTCCTTGGTTCATGGCTTGCCTTTCTCTCTGTGCCATCTTCCCATCTTCTGTGTGTCTGTGTTCTTTCCTTTTCTTTCTTTCTTAGAAGGACATGTGTGATGGCATTTAGGGCCCATCTGCATAAATGAGGATAATTCCCTCATCTTAAAATCTTTGGTTATATCTGCAAAGGCCCTTTTCCCAAATAAAGTGGATTTAAAGTTCCAAGGATTAGGACTTGATTTCTTTAGATGGTCATCATTCAGCCTGCTGTATCTCCCAGACTGCTTCCAGGTAATAGCCTGATCTCAGGGGCAGCATCATGGATTGAACACAGTTTTTTCAGACAGATTAGGGTTCAAGGACACCTAGGTTTTCATGGTATTCAGAATGAGGGATTTAAAGGCTAGCCATGCTGTTGTAAAATCTTAGGGAAAATATATATACCAAGGCTGTCCAACAGAACTTTCTGATCTGATGGAAATGGGACAGATGCTCCCAAATTCAGAACTCCAGACTCTCTGTGACAATCTTTTTGCACCACACTTTTTTGACCTGCTGAGGAGGAGACAATCCTGAGACTCACACTGAGTTGCTCACTCTTTCTTCTTAATGTGACATGGCAGTCCTGTTTGCCAAAATAAAAGCTCTGCAGCCCATTTTGGGGAATACTCTAGCATTTCACACCTTGTGGCACTGACAAGATAGGTTCTTGAGTCTTTTGATTCCCTACTGCTAAGCATGGAAAACTAGATAGATAGATCCACATGACAGAAAGACCATTAAAACTAATGGAGCACCTTTTCATTATGAAACCCTGAGCTCTTTAAGAAAGAAGATAGAAAAGAATGTATAAGTGTCTCAGCTGGTAAAATGTATTCTTCTCAGTATTATGCTCACTTAGGAAAATTAGTAGAGCTTTGTGTTTGGGGACAGTATTTGTTTACTTGGTTCCTTATTAAAAGTACATATTGCAGACTTTAAAAGTGAGATATGCTTGTTGACTATAATGTAGAAATATATACTAAAATTCCACTACTGGGTATTTATCCAAAGAAAACAAAAACACTAATTTGAAAAGATATGTTCACTCCTATGTTTATTGCAGCATTGTTTACAATAGCCAAGATACAGAAACAACCCAAGTGCCCATTGAGAGATGAATAAAGAAGATGTGAGATAGATATATATATAATACTACTCACTCATAAAAAGGAGTGAAATCTTGCCATTTGCAACAACATGGATGAACCTAGATGATATTATGCTAAGTGAAATAAGTCAGGCAAAGACAAAAACCATACGATTTCACTTATATGTAGAATCTAAAAAAAAAAAAATGAACAACAACAAAAAAAATAGACTTTTAAATACAGAGAACAAACTGGTGGTTGCCAGAGGAGAGGTGGGTGTGGTATGGGCAAATAGATATAAGAATTTAAGTACTAACCTCCAGTTATAAAATAAGTAAGTCATAGAGGTGAAAAGTACAGCATAGGGAATATAGTCAAAAATATTGCAATAACACTATATGGTGACAACACTCATTATGGTGAGATTGAGTAATGTATAGAATCATTGAATCAATATCTTGTACACCTAAAACTAGTGTAACATTGTACATCAATTGTGCTTTAATAAGTAAACAAACAAATAAATAAATGTATCTACTTCTGTCCAACCCGAAATCTCACTAACTTAGCTCAAGACAAAACCATTGTTATCTCTACCTGGATTGTTACAACCATATTTGGAGGGGATGGGGCTCAGCCTCCAGTTAGCCTCCTATCTGCAGCCAGCAAAATGTTTGCACAGTTGAGAACTTTTTTTTTCAATGACTTACCACTGCCTAGTATACAGCTAAGTTCCTTAATAGGTGCTTTCCAAACCTAGGAGTTTTGTATCTTCCAAATACACCCTTCCCATAATGGCCTCACAATCTTTGGCTGAATCTACGGAAACACTTTTAATTCCTGGCCAGAGTGATGTTCCCTTCACCATAGTACCTCTAAACATTGTTGCTTCCATCTCCTGAAGCACTTCACCTACCTGCTACTTTCATTCATTTTTCACCCTCTCTCTTCCTCCCTATCCTTCAGGGCCATAACTTATGTGTCACTTTTCCTGGAAATCTCCTTTGACTCTACAATTCTAGACTAAGTGTTCCTTCTCTGGGCTTCCACAGCACCTCACACTTCTTTAGTCATTGTCTTTATACTCTATTGTATTTGCCACTCACCAGGATATATCATATCCCCACTAGATGATGTACTCTTTGAGGGCAAGGATCATATCTATTCTGTAACAGTATTTCCATCGTGGGGTGCCTGGGTGGCTCAGTCAGTTAAGTGTCTACCTTCTGCTCAGGTCATGATCCCAGGGTCCTTGGATGGAGCCCCATATCAGGCTCCCTGCTCAGCAGGGAGTCTTCTCCTCCCTCTCCCTCTGCCCCTCTCATCCCCCCCTCCCCGGCTCGTGTGTGCGCACGCTCTCTTTCTTTCTCTCTCAAATAAATAAAATCTTTTAAAAAACAACAGTATTTCCAGCTTTATCATAGTACTTAACACATTAGAGACACTTAATAGATATAATTTGAATGTATATTAAATATTAGAAAATATAAGATTAAGAGCAAGAACGCTAGATCCATATCACTTAAGTTCAAATCCAAACTTTTTTGTTATTAGCTTTTAATCATAAGCTACTTGACCACTCTGAATCTCATTTTCTCATATGTAAAATGATAATAAACTAGTGTATGGCTGGTGCAAATTAGGGTCACCTTCAATGAGTCATACCTTTGTATGATTCTCCCCTGTTGAATATAGTCTACATCTGTGACTTTGCTTCTAATCAATAAAATATGGCAAAATGATTTGATGTCACTCCATTAATGAGGCTACATTATATGGTGAAGGAGGTGAAATGTCATTCCCATAATTCCATTATATTATATAAGATTTTGTTTAGCAGACTGCAGCAAAAGAGATTCTCTACTGACCTTGAGAATGCAAACAGCCATGCCATGGATGGCCTATGGAAAGGATCAAGAAGGGGGGAGTACTGATGACTTCTAAAACTTGAAAGTGGCCTCCAACTGGCAGTCAGAAGCTGGGACCTTTAGTCATAAAAACACAGGAAACAAATTCTGCGCTCAGTGTGAATGAGCTCCAAAGCAGATTCTTCCCTAGGTGAGCTTGCAGATGAGAATGCAGCCCTGCCAAAGTAAGATCACAGCTTAAGGGACCCTGAGCAGAGGACCCAGGTAAGCAATGACTGGGGGTCCTGACCAACAGATGCTGTGCCCTAAAAATGAAGCTGCTAATTTTATGGTATTATTTATACAGCAGTAGAAAACTAATGCATAGCCCCACTCCCTTATAGTTATTTGCAGGATTAAATGAATTAATATTCACAATATGCTGGGAACAATTCCTGTCAATCACTAAGTACTACATTAGTATTTTTTTCATTTTTCATTGTTTTATTTTTATTTTTTATTTTTTATTTATTTTATTTTATTTTGTTATGTTATGTTAGTACTTGTTAAATAAAAGGAAAAGTAAATGTTTTTATAACTCAAATGCATTTAGAGTTAACATGTTTTGTTTCTCTTTTTCTCCTATTTTCACTATATTTTATAGTTGGACTTGTACTATTCATGACTATATGTCATAAAACAAAGTTACATTCTATTGATAACTTCCTAATGTTAAATTTTATAGGTGTGTCAAAATTTTAGTAACTTTTCCTTATTTTTGGATATTTAGGATCCTTCAAATTTTTCATGATTATAAACAGTGTTGACTTTACCATGAGTGTTTGAAATCACTTATTTTATTAAGTATTTTTGAGCATATAATTTTAAAGTTTTGTTTTCTTCATTTCATATATTTGTTTCCTCCCATGAAGCTGCTTAGCATGGACAAATTTTATAGTGTTTTTTAATAAATACTATTAATGAAATTATAAGAATTTATTGTTTTAAGTTCTTCTAGAATTAAGTCCTTACAGTGTATTGCAATTTACAAAACATGAAAGAGAAGGCATCTCACTCATTCTATCCAGTTAACTCTAAGAATGCAATTCCGATTGAGGTTAACTGATCTTATCCTTAGAAAAAGACCAAATTGCTTAATGCCTCTTTAAGCCATTGGCCTGAAGATAAATGATGTATTGTATAATTTTGAACTGCGATGTAAAAATTTTATTCCTATTCCTTAATAGCATGTGCCTGCCATGATTTTAAAGCTGTCTAAATTGCTTGATGTGCTGGGGCACCTGGGTCGCTCAGTTGGTAGAGCATCCAACTCTTGGTTTCATTTAAGGTCATGATCTCTAGGTCCTGGGATTGAGCCACAGGTCAGGCTCCATGCTCAGTGGGAGTCTGCTTAAGGATTCTCTGTCTCCCTCTCCTTCTGCCCATCCCCCGCTCATGTTCTCTCTCTCTCTCTCCCCTTTCTCTCAAATAAATAAATAAATAAATAAATAGCTCAATGTGCTATGAGAATTATGTCCATCTTGATGTCACAGAAATTAACCCATCAATAATTCTCAAAGGGTAAAGATCATGACTGTTTATTATTATTATTATTATTATTATTATTATTATTATTATGACTTTGAATCTAGTCAAAGCTCCATAACATAAGGTGGTTCTTAAGAGAATCACAGAAATAAGTATAATTTCTCCTATGAAACAAAAGTAACTCTGGGGCACCTGGCTGACTCAGTCAGAGGAGCATGTGACTCTTGATCTCAGGGTCACAAGTTCGAGTCCCTTGTTGGGTGTAGAGATTACTTAAATATTTTTTTTTTTTTAATTAAAAAAATAGTAACTGATAGATATGCAGGAAAGGTACTGTGTTTTGATATATACAAGTGTAACTATCATTTAATAGCTCTGATCCTCATATATAGATTGGGATTATAGCACCTATATTAATATTCAGTTGTGAGGAGGAATTTAATGATGTCTGTATGTAATTTTTAACAGCTTTACTGAGTTATAATTAACATACCAAGAACTGCACAAATTTAATATGTACAATTTGATGAATGTAGACATATGCAAACACTCGTGATACCATCACCACAAAGTCAGGGTAATCTACATTATAGATATCTTACCCCTTCCAGAGTTTCTTTGTGTCCCTTTGCTTTGTGCATGTATGTATATGTGAGATAAGAATAATTAACATGAGATTTACCCTCTTAAACTCTGAAGGGCAAGATACTACAGGTACTGTGTTACATAGCCAATCTCTAGAATTTAGTCATCTGATATAACCGAAACTTTACACCCATTAAATGACAACTTCCCATTTCCCTCACCCTTCAGCATTTTTTTAATTTAATACAGAGCCAGTATACCCCTGCCCACCATTAATGAAAGCAAACCCATTAAAAACATTTTAATTTTATATTATTTACATGTCTGGTGGTCTAATTAATTTGCAGTGAATCTATGTTTGCACAATGTCTTCTATATAAGATGTCAGAGTAAGATCTGGAAAATTTACCCAGTCAGCTATCAATAGGATGATATAATTGTTTAGATGACATGTTTTATTTAATTGATATCAATAAGTGGAACTTATGGCCAAGGAGATTACACACACACACACACGCATGCACACACACACACACTGTCAGCCTGAAGGGAAAGTAAGGCAGACACCAGAGTGAATTTCATCAAACATTAGAAGTTTTAAAACCAGCAAGATAAATTCAATTACATGACTGAATTCAAGCATGGGTGATCATATTCACCAAGTGATTTTCAAAGAAGATATTTGTGCTTGTCTAGCCAGATGTTATAAGGAAAAGAAATAGGAGTAAAATCTTGGTTGAAGGTTATGGGTGGGGTAGGAGTGATTAGTCCAAATATCTCAATTATAAAATTCAATACCTTTCAAGGTTCATATCTACTCAGTAAATCTTCAATGAATAAATGTAACCATTTATGGAATTGTGCAAATTTGGAGAGTTGAAAAATTTTGTCAGTGATTTTTTTTTTTAAGAGAGAAAGAGCATATGTGAGCAGTGGAGAGGGGCAGAGGGAGAGGGAGAGAAAGAGGGTCTTAAGCAGGCTCCACACCCAGCACAGAGCCTGACGTGGGGCTCAATCTCACAACCCTTAGATCATGACCTGAGCCAAAATCAAGAGTTGGAGCCTTAACTGACTGAGCCACCCAGGCACTGCTGTCAGTGATTTTTTAAATTTGTTTTTAACATGAAGAAAAATATGTACATATGGGTTGTGATGGCTCACTGGCCTCCTTAAAAATACCCAGTATTTTTTCCAATATTTCACTTTAAAATATTGTCTTCAGTATGGGTCTTCCCTATAGGTAAGGACATAGATTGCCTTTTCCCAAGGTCAATTTATCACTCAATTAGTTAAGCAGCTTTGGAAAGAGCATATCATTATGTTCATCTTCTTCTACAGATACTGTTAAAGCATTGTGGTACAAAGAATATAGACTACAAAATGTAGTAGACTGTATTATAGGTTCATGACTATTCATTTTTTCCCCACACTTGCCATGTTTTCCAGTAAACAGAATATACTTTCTTGCCTAATTGCCATTGGGCTTGGGCATATGGTTTCCTTTGGACAATTAAATGTGAAAAAATATACCATACACCACATGTGAGCCAAAGCTTTAAATGCACTTGTGCATGTTTCTGTCTCTATTTCTTGACCTCTATTTATAAGAAAATTATGTCTCAGAGGGGAACTACCATTTTAGATTTATTTCTGAAATAAAAAGACATATGGAACCAAGTCCAGCATAACCCAGAAGCCTGGAACAACCCAGAGCTGCCTAATCTAAGTGCAGACTGCTGTTTTTGTGTATATGAAAAAGAAATGTATGTTTAAAACAATTGAAATATTAATGCTGTTTGTTACTGCAATAAAAGCTGATATAGATGGGTGCCTGCGTGGCTCAGGTGGTTGGGCAACTGCCTTTGGCTCAGGTCGTGATCCTGGAGTCCTGGGATTGAGTCCCACATTGGGCTCCTTGCTCAGCAGGGAGTCTGCTTCTCCCTCTGACCCTCCCCCCTCTCATGTGCTCTCTCTCTCTCTCAAATAAATAAATAAATAATCTTTTAAAAAAAGCTGATACAGATTAGATAGAAGATGATAGATGATATAGATGATAGACAGATGATAGACATATAGATCCAGTTGTTTATCATCTACTTATATCTATCTATCCATCTATCTATCTATCAGTATAGTTATATATATAGCTAGATCAAGATCTAAATATAGATATATCTAGGTTATAATTCTTCCAATTAATTCTTCCAATATAATTCTTACAATTCTTCCCCAATTTATGTGCTTGGAGAAATATAATTATTACCATAGTATTTATCATTTTCATAATTATCACTTTAGTTAAGATTAAGGAGGACAGGAGGTAGAGATTTTAAGGAATTGACTCAGACAGCTGTGAGGCTGGCAAGTCAGAAATCCACAGGGCAAGCAAGTTGGCTGCAAATTCAGGTAAGTGTTGATGGTTGCCATCTTGAGTTCAAATACCACAGGGCAGCCAGCTGGAACTTAGGCAGAATTTCTGTGTTATAAACTTGAGGAGAATTCCTTCAGGGAACCTCAGCCTTTGTTCCTAAGGTCCTCAACTGATTGCCTAAGGTCCACCCACATTATGGAGGGTTATCTGCTTTCTCAAAGTCTGTTAATTTAAATGTTAACTGTATCAAAAAAACACCTCTGCAGCAACACCTAGGCTGAAGTTCCACCAAAAAACTGGGCACCAGAGCCTAGCCAAGTTGACATATAGAATTAACCATCATATTTGCTGTCAACTTGACTCAGCTCTAATAAGTTTTGTCATCTGTTAAAATGAGACTACTTCATATAACTCTGGTGATGACAGAGGTATTAATATATATCCAGTATGTGGTAGAGTCATGGCATAGGACATATGGTCCTTAAATGTTGACTTTTATTAATTCTTGCACTACCTGGTCCTCCTGGCAGATATTTTCTGTCTTCCTCTTTCAGAGATAACATTGTCAAGTCATTTAATATCTGTGTGTCTCAATGTCTTCAACCAAAAATGCATATAAAAAAGCTATTTGCAGAGTTGTGATGGTTATGAGTTATCCATGTAAAATATTCACTTCAGTCTATAGCACATTGTAAACACTTAATAAATAAATGAATAAAAGATAGCTCTTGATGAAGTGTGATAGTTCATTTTTGCCCTTGCTTCCCTTGCCTTTGGTGATGTTTCTAGGAAGAAGTTCCTGCCGCTGAGGTCAAAGAGGTTGCTGCCTGTGTTCTCCTCTAGGATTTTGATGGATTCCTGTCTCACATTTAGGTCTTTCATCCATTTTCAGTCTATTTTTGTGTGTGGTGTAAGGAAATGGTCCAGGTTCATTCTTCTGCATGTGGCTGTCCAATTTTCCCAACACCATTTGTTGAAGAGACTGTCTTTTCCATTGGACATTCTTTCCTGCTTTGTCAAAGATTAGTTGACCATAGAGTTGAGGGTCCATTTCTGGGCTCTTCATTCTGTTCCATTGATCTATGCGTCTGTTTTTGTGCCAGTACCATACTGTCTTGATGATTACAGCTTTGTAATAGAGCTTGAAGTCCCGAATTGTGATGCCACCAGCTTTGCTTTTCTTTTTCAACATTCCTCTAGCTATTTGGGGTCTTTTCTGGTTCCATACAAATTTTAGGATTATTTGTTCCATTTCTTTGAAAAAAGTTGATGGTATTTTGATAGGAATTGCATTAAATGTGTAGACTGCTCTAGAGCGCATTGACATCTTCACAATATTTGCTCTTCCAATCCATGAGCATGGAACATTTTTCCACTTCTTTGTGTCTTCCTCAATTACTTTCACAAGTATTTTATAGTTTTCTGAGTACAGATTCTTTGTCTCTTTGGTTAGATTTATTACTAGGTATCTTAGGGTTTGGGGTGCAATTGTAAATGGGATCGACTCCCTAATTTCTCTTTCTCCTGTCTTGTTGTTGGTGTATAGGAATGCCACTGATTTCTGTGCATTGATTTTATATCCTGCCACTTTACTGAATTCCTGTATGAGTTCTAGCAGTTTTGGGGTGGAGTCTTTTGAGTTTTCCACATAAAGTATCATATCATCTGCAAACAGTGAGAGTTTGACTTCTTCTTTGCCGATTCAGATGCCTTTTATTTCTCTTTGTTGTCTGATTGCTGTGGCTAGGACTTCTAATACTATGTTGAATAGCAGTGGTGATAGTGGACATCCCTGCCATACCTTTTCCCCATTGAGAATGATATTCACTGTGGGTTTTTTATAGATGGCTTTTATGATATTGAGGTATGTACCCTCTATCCCTACACTCTAAAGAGTTTTGATCAAGAAAGGATCCTGTACTTTGTCAAATGCTTTTTCTGCATCTATTGAGAGGATCATATGGTTCTTGATCAAGATAAAAAGCTTTTGCATAACAAAGGAAACAGTCAACAAAACCAACAGTCAACTGACAGAATGAGAGAAGATATTTGCAAATGACATATCAGACAAAGGGTTAGTTTCCAAAATCTATAAAGAACTTATCAAACTCAACACCCAAAGAACAAATAATCTAATCAAGAAATGGGCAGAAGACATGAACAGACATTCTTCCAAAGAAGACATCCAAATGGCCAACAGACACATCAAAAAGTGCTCAACATCGCTCAGCATCAGGGAAATCCAAATCAAAGCCTCAGTGAGATACCACCTCACAACAGTCAGAATGGCTAAAATTAACAAGTCAGGAAATGACAGATGTTGGCGAGGATACAGAGAAAGGGGAACCCTCCTACACTGTTGGTGGGAATGCAAGCTGGTGCAGCCACTCTGGAAAACAGTATGGAGGTTCCTCAAAAAGTTGAAAATAGAGCTACCCTATGACCCAGAAATTGCACTACTGGGTATTTACTCCAAAGATACAAATGTAGTGATCCGAAGGGGTACATTCACCCCAATGTTTATAGCACAATGTCCACAATATTCAAACTATGGAAAGAGCCAAGATGTGCATCAACAGATGAATGGATAAAGAAGAAGTGGTATATATATACAATGGAATATTATGCAGCCATCAAAAAAACAAAAAAAACAAAAAAAACAAAATCTTGCCATTTGCTATGACGTGGATGGAACTAGAGGGTATTATGCTGAGTGAAATAAGTCAATCAGAGAAAGACATGTATCATATGATCTCCCTGATATGAGGAATTCTTAATCTCAGGAAACAAATTGAGGGTTGCTGGAGTGGTGGCGGGTGGGAGGGATGGGGTGGCTGGGTGATGGACATTGGGGAGGGTATGTGCTACGGTGAGCGCTGTGAATTGTGTAAGACTGTTGAATCACAGACCTGTACCTCCGAAACAAATAATACATTATATGTTAAAAAAAAAAAAGAAGAAGAAAAAGAAGAAGATAGTAGGAAGGGAAAAATGAAGGGGGGGAAATCGGAGGGGGAGACGAACCATGAGAGACTATGGACTCTGAGAAACAAACTGAGGGTTCTAGAGGGGAGGGGGGTGGAGGGATGGGTTAGCCTGGTGATGGGTATTAAAGAGGGCACGTATTGAATGGAACACTGGGTGTTATATGCAAACAATGAATCATGGAACACTACATCAAAAACAAATGATGAAATGTATGGTGATTAACATAACATAATAAAATAAAATTTAAAAAGTAAATAAATAAAAATAGGGAAAAAAATAGCTCTTGATGCTAATGATCTTCACATGATGATCCAAAGTATTTTTTTCTCTCCTTTTTAGATGTCTTTATCATCCCACGGATAGGAGATATAGGAAACTCTTCTGACAGGAAGCATTAAATTTAAAGTTCAGGAGAAAGATTCAGTGGGGAATAGAGAGAAGCAGAAGTAGTCTCAAGAATAAAAGAAAAACAAAAATATACAAATTTCAGGTCTTAATCATCTGTTCTTAATAGGACTGTGCAATCTATTTTTTTTTTCTTTAAGTAATCTCCATGCCCAGTGTGGAGCCCAACACAGGGTGGGACTATGCAATCTAGTGGAGCACCTTTATTTCAGCAGCCATCCATCATAGAATGGAAGGAAGAGGTTAGGAGAGGCCCTGGAGGCAGGTAGGAGAAGAGAATCATTCATACACATTATTTAACCCTCGCTCACCCTTCCTACTCTCTCCCCACCTTTGAATCTGTTTGGATCTCTTACCAATTAGTCTTTGAAGAGTCTGCTTCCACCCCTGTCTCTGAGTCATCTTAGTGTTTATCCAAACCCCCAGCCATGCAGTCTGGAGAGAGCCGTGTTTTGGCTGAATCTCCATGGCTGCAGGTGGTACAGCCACCTGCAAACACTTCAGCCTTCCCTGGACAGAAAGCAGATCTTGGCCGGGCTGAGATTTGAGATGTAGAGCATAAGAAAGATGGTGGCACAGGAGAAGAGGTGACAGCCTTGCCAATCCTGACTTCTCTGGCTTGTGGCTTTACCGTGGCCTTCTTAGAAGGATTCATATCTTGAGAATTTTTGCTCAGCCAACCACGATGTTAATAGTACACTGGACTGCAGAGGAGTCAAAAGGGAGCAGTAAGGTCTTGTTTGCTTTGGCCAACTTTTTCTATTGTGAATGTCCCATTTTTGTTATGTTTGAGCCTGACCCATTGCTGGGTTTCATATACAATTAATATCAAAGTCTGTTTTCTTTGTACAACTCCTGGCTTGTCTCAGTCTTATCTCTAAAAAGCTTGTAAAAGCTAGAGTGCATCTCCAAGAGGAAACAGAAGGAATTTTTGATGAGAACAACAATCCCCGTCCTTCAAAATGACTTAGTCTGCTCTGTTCTCTTCTAAATTAGCAAACTAAAGTATGCCTCTAAGAATCCATCATCTTTGAAATTCCACAAGCTTTCTTGATTGTTTTGTGCACTAGAGTGAGAAGTGAAATTTTGGACTTCCTGGTACAATCATTTAGCTTTGAAAGGCAATATTATTCTCAAAAGCAGAGGTTCGTGAGTTCTCAAGGGTTAATGAGAGCACTTCAAAAAGGGAAATTGGATTGTTGAACTGAAATATTTTGAATGTGTGTGTGTGTGTATGTTCTTCTTGTGCTAGGGTGCATACCTTTTATCACATACACACAGGAATAAATACCCCACAAAAATAGAAGAGTAGATGCTTTTAAATTTGAATTATATTACAACCTCAAAGGAAAGTGCCAAATCTAAACATTTTATGAGGAAATCTTCTCTTGAACTAGAAAATAGCTAAAGCTACTCTTATCTGTTGCTGTTGTAAAACTGAAAAATTTGTTGAATCTTTTCATTAGATATAAAAGCTTTCTTGATATTTTCTCAAGTGAGCTATGGGCTATTTTGATCCCTAATCAAACTATTACAATGTTTGTCATAAAATGTACCATGTGCAGAGCCCATCTTTGATGTAGCACTTCTATACTTATTCATTGTAGGTAATTAATCTTTTTTATATTCTTTGGGGCTTCCTTATAATCTTGATCCTGGCCTCATCTAAGATATTCTATAAAAAGAAATAAATTAATGCATAAGATGCTGTAGCTCAGCTGTTAATTTTCTTTTTGATTTTCCTTGCTCCATGCTTTCCTTCCATGTAAGACATGAGCATAACCATGTTAGAAGCAGGGTGAGTGAACTAAGTAGGTGACTAGAGGGCTCCAGATGAGGTCGGATGGCACAGATCAGGAGATTAACTTCTATCTTCACCAGTGCTGAGTTCCTGGGATTTCTTACCAATAAGTCATAACAACCAGGAGAACGAGATATGAAATTGAAATGTGGGCATCACATTCCTCTCACATGAGATGTGAGAAAAGACTGAGAGACAGAGAGAGAGAGAGAGAGAGAGAGAGAATGAACATGTGTATTCCTACCTAGTTCAAGAGTTTTCGGTATACAAGGGCAAAACTCACCCAATATTTCTGTGTAGTTCTGAGGATCTCAGTAACTTCAATGTATAAACCCAGCATTAAGTTGCAGAGTTTTATAGATGGGAGAGGGTTTACTATTATCCTTTAATATTGTAGATAATTATAACACATCTGAGAGAATATATGAGACATTAAATTGAGGAATCAATTCTAAGTGTTTATTATATTATGATAATAAAAAACATGATTGATTCCTTCCCATATGTTGGGCACTGTGCTAAGTACCTCATATGCATCATCGTCTCCATTCTCAAACTGCTCTAGGAAGTAGGTAATACGTTATTATTCCTACCTTATGAATGAGGGAACTTCAGCTACAAGAGATAAAAAAGAGAAATTCACCGTGAACATTGTTTTAACCATTTGGCTCTGCTTTCTCCATAAACATGTTAAGAGATAATGTAAATGAGAGAGAGTAAAGAGAGAAGGAAAGGATGTTAGGTAATAGGTATGTCCTACAGGAAGAATGAGAAGGACAGAAAGAGAACATCAGGAAACTCCATAGATGTTGCTCAATATTAGATCATTATTAGTTCTCAAGGTCTTCTAGAATATCATTATAGTCAGGGTGAGATTTCTGATATCCCAATTCAGTCTGGGTTTTCTTTTGTTTCTGCCAGATGATATGCTACCTTCTCCTATTTTATTTTAAACTCGTTCTGTCATTATTACAATATACACCAGTATATTTATTCTAAGAAAAATATAGATGGAGAGTTCAACATTTTTTCACTGCAACTTTAAATGTCAAGTCTGAGAGGCTTCAATTGTTAATTTATTGTGAAATACCTATTTCATTATCAAAGCATTTTAATTCACCATGAAAACAGCCTCCTCGTACTCAAACCCCTCAATAATTGCTTTGCCTTCACAACACAACTGTGACTATTGTTTGTCCAAATCCTACCAGGGACCTTTCCAGAAATGCTTTGTGGAAGCATGAAGGGTTTCCATACTCCTTGCTCAGGCCCATCCTGTTCTCCAAAGTTGTCATCTCGTTTCTGGAGTGTTTGCTCATCCAGTGCAACTGGATCTCTGCTTTTGTTTTCTCGTTAGCATTCCACTTGTTCACATAATTATTCATTCACCAAGCACTTGGAATTTAAAATCAAACCAAAAAATCTAATCCAAAACAGTCCTAAATCACTCGTGAATCAAAGATACAGTAAAACTGCAATTGCAATCAATTATCACATGCCCCAAGAGCTGCCTGTATTTGCCAACGTTACGGTATTAAGCACAGCATCCTGCCTGCGACTGCCTCGTGACTGGCTTGCCCCTCTTACCAGACCTTAAGCTCTTTGAGATCAAGGACTATATCTGTTCATTATGTATTCCAAGCTCCCGGGAATGGAAGAGGTACTCACCAGTAAATGAAAATGAATGCATCCATGGCAACAAAATCTTCAGGGCACACAATACTCTATGTGATGTGTAAATGATTCTGCTCATGATGGTATAGACGTTCTCCATAAGCTTCATAACAACAACCATCTGGTTTAGTCTATTATGACAGGTTTCTAATTTCACTTTTATCTCTATCCGTTCTCTCTTTTAATTTCCCCATTCTCCACTGTCAGATGCATAATCCTAATCCACTGTTTTACTCGTCGAACCTTTGCACAAAATCTTCAGAGCCTTGCCTATATCTGCAGGATCCTCAAAAGCCTGATTGACCAGAATTTTCCACCTCCTAACCCCAACTATCTCTCCATATGATCAGAGGTCACAAAATTACAGCTCTAACTGATGTAGCTTTGTCTATTCCCCTATCCATTCTACCCTTATTCTTTCTTTATCCTTGTTTTAAGAGCACTTTTCCATTAAGGTCAACTTCAAATTCTCTTTCTCCTACAAAGATTTCTCTTTTTTTAAGATTTTATTTATTCATTTGGGAGAAAGAGAGAGAGAGAACAAGCAGGGGGAGAGGCAGAGGGAGAGGGATAAGCAGACTCCCCGCTGAGCTGGAAGCCCGACATGGGGCTCGATCCCAGGACCTGGGGGTTATGACCTGAGCCAAAGGCAGACGCTTAACTATCTGAGCCACCCAGGTACCCCATCCTACAAAGATTTCTTAGAATACTCTCTGGATCTCATATTTAAAGAACCAAGACTCAGACAGACATCATAAAATAGTCCAAGTTCCATATCAGAACCTCAATAAAGCACCTTGTACCTTGTACACCGGTTGGGATTCAGACCATCTTCAAGCATTAGCTTTTGCACATGCTAGCTGGGTACCATTGTAAAACTCAGCTCACTTGTCTCAACTTTGGTTTTCCTCATCTGTAAACTGGGTGTAATAATCTTCCCTCATAGAAACACTGTAGGAATGAGGTGAGAAAAATACTTAATGTGACTTCTATGTCTGGCTTCCTTTCTCAAAGCTTAGTTACTTTTAATATATATCTGCATTCTCCAATGTTTAAACATCTCTAGCCCAGGAAATTGAAATTAAAGTATTAACATTCTATTGTTAGAAAAGATGGAGATTTTTCAATATCTAATGGCACATCAAATTCATCTGTGAAATAAGTAGAAGTTTTATGATTTAAAAATATTTCAAGCTCAAACATTCAAATAATAATTTTCAGCTTATGAGATCAAACATTCATATCATAAAATGATGTGTTCAATGGTTTGCTCCTAAGGGGTTAGAAAACTGGAATGGTAACTCAATATATTTGGCCCCTTTCCAAGTTTTCTGTTTTAATCCCATGAATCTCCTAATGGTATGACCCCACATGCAAAGGGAGAATAGGGGAGAAAAAATGTCCAATGCAGAAAGAAAAACAGGATTGAATGTGATCGTGTCTTGGGTTATTTATGTAACCTTTTAAGAATTAGATATGTTTGAATAAAGCACCATCACTTGCTTTCCTAAGATGATGGTTTCATTAAAAAGCCCTTCTGCTGAAACCTGGAATGCATTGCCTGGATAAGCAGGTCAGAGTTCACGATTGAAACTGTTCATGCAAAGCATGTTCAAAACTACCAGAAAAAAATTAAAAATGATAATATCTTCTTCTACCTGTGTCTGTGTATATGTGTGTGTGTGCGTTTATGCTTTACATCAGGAAAAAAAAAGAAGAAGAAGTGAGCATAAGCATGAGAAGCAGAAGCCAGAGGAAGATGGGGATGCTGGAATGGGATTTAAATGAGCATTTCACATACTTTTACACCATCCGTGCAGTGATAAGATGGGACAACTTAAAGACATTTATGGCAGTCTGGAGGGAGGTAATCTTTGGCAAGAGAGACAAAAACAAACCACATTTATCTCTGATGATTTATCAGATTCCTGACCATGTCTCTCAAACCAGAAGACTCAGGGCATTTCCTTTATCTTTTGAAGCATCAAAACAGAGCTTCTCTACCTGTCCTGTGTCTCCTGAGTGAACTGAGGGCCTCTCCCTGGCGGGCCGGAGTACTCCTGGTGATCACAGTGGGTCATGCAGGGGGGAGTTGTTTTTCAGCTAGAACAGCGGTCTTCCTCCTCTCACTGCATGTGGAATGCTGACCGTGATGAATGGCGCCCTAAGTCTTAAGTGCGTTGTTAGCATTGGGCATCTGACAAAGAATTGTCAGAATGTCTTACACAAAGAATTCCAGGGAAGCAGATTTCTTCGATGTTTTCTTTCTTTCCTTCCTCCAACTTTTGTTCCAATAATTGACCATACGTCCAAAGATGAAGCAGAATTTTATGTTATTCATTCCTTAAATTATTTATTCAACCCTTCTTTTATTGAGCATGCACCACTTTGGTGAATAAAATGTATGAAATAACTGCTCATGGAGCTTATATATTTTATAGAAAATAATTTGGTAAATTAAAATGTGGTAATTCCCATGACATTTTGGAAAATTTTATGAAAAACATATAAGCTGGATAAGGGGATAGAAAAAGAAGGCAAGTGAAGGGTGGTTGGTTGTTTTAGGTAGTGTAATCAGTATAAACATTTGAAGCTCTGAACAAAAGAAGAGAGTGAGTTAAGATGTCTTTTTGGAATAAGAGTGTTTCAAGTAGAGGGAACAGCTAATGCAAAGTCCCTAAGTCAAAAGCATATCCTGATAAAGTAAGAAAAAAGTGATTAAAATGTAAGTGTGATATCAGGGGGCCAGGTCATTAAAGGACTTTTACGGTAATGTAAATCCTATGCATCTTAAGAAGAGTGAGTTGGGAAGGCATAGGTGGGTTTTTGATCAGAGGAATGACCTGTTGTCTACAGGGAGGAGGGGCAGGAGCTAAGGCCCAGAATGCGAGTTAAAGAGAGAGGCTATTGCAATTGTCCAGGAAGGAACTGGTGGGGTTTGAAGCAGGTGATGGTGGAGAAGTCCACAGATTCTGCACATATTTTGACAACAAATAGGACAAATTTTGATGGATTGGATGTGGCCTGTGACAGAAATTAAGGAATTAAGTCTGACTTCAAGGTTTGGGACCTGAACAACTAGAAGAACAAATGTTACATTTGCTGAATTGCTGATTTTTTTTTTTTTGCTTGTACTAAAATTCACATGCAGAAATGAGTGCTATCTTTCAAATGACTTTTCTTAGAAGAATATCTGCTTGGTACAGTAATGCTGCTCAGCTCGGAGCAGTTAAAAATCTTTCTTAGGAATTTCATTCAACCTATGAGACATGCAAGATATTGTTTCACTTTTCATTTCATTTTAACCAAACAGTGGAGTGAGTATATTTACCTTATTTTTGGTTCTTTTTAAAACACGACTTCCAATTTATTAGGTATGAGATAGTGCCAGCATTGAAGATAGTAAATACAAAAAGTAACAAAAATACAAAAATCTGAAAAAAATATTACAAAAATTGTAATATTACCAATTCCCAGCAAGAGACATAAACTCTCCAGACATATTCACCAAGGTGGTACTAGCTGGTTTCTCTAATCCTACCCATAAAAGATTTTAACTTTGTGTAGTTTGGCCATAATAGTGGCCCAGAGTGAACATTGGAGTTTCTCAGGAAAGGTTGGAAAGTTAGTTAGGATTGAATTTAGCTGTATATACACACACACACACACACACAGAAAAAGAAAAAGAAAAAAGGAAAGAAAGAAAGAAAGAACAATTGAACAAAGGAAAAGAGAAGACTTTGTGTTATAAATATTAAAGGATATGTCTTTCTCAAATAATGAGAAGTCTATAGGTCATGATCTAGGACAGATGCCCTTGCTCAAGAAAGCCAAGGCCCAGAGTCCTTCTAGCTTCTTCCTTTGTTATGTTAGCATGTAGCTTTTATTCTTATGATTACAAGAGATATGATCTAACTTTGGGTTCATGCCTGAGTCCCAGGAATGAAAATAAAAAGGAAAGGACAAGGATAAAAGGCCAAAGTCATAGTCAAGCTGAGTCTTCTCCTTCTATCATAAAAATAATAGTCTTACCACAAGACCCATCTACTTATATCTTAATATCCAGAACTGGCTCTCCTAGACAGCTTTAGCTGTAAGAAGTCTTGGAAATAAGTGATTTTTGTTGTTGTTATTGTAACTGGTTCTTCTCTTTCTCTTTTTTTCACTTTGTATTAAACAATAATTCACATACCAAAATATGTTTGTGTAAAAGGACATATAGTTAAATAAACTGTTGCAAATAGAACATACCAGTCCAGTCCTTGCCCAGATCAAGACACAGAACATTAGCAGCACCCTATACACTGACCTCAGACTCTCTCCCTGTCACTGCATCCTACAGTGATAGGTGTAATTTTTTTTAATTTTTATTTTTTTATAATTTATTTTTTTTAGTGGGCCCACTGCTGGCCTGGATACCTTTAGAAATGAAGAGAAGAGTGGATGTCAGATATGAAACTAGCAGGGTTTGCTACAGAAACTTAAGGTCTAACTTGCAACTGGGGAAGGAGGACATAAAATCATAAGATCCCTAGGTATGATAGGATGGTATCATGAGAGAGCCAGGACAACAACCTTTTTTAAGCTCATGGCCAGAGACCTAAGACGCAGGAAGGAATGAGTACACAGGGACCTCAGTCACGAGCTGAGAAGGCTTCTGGCTGACTTAAGCCTTAAAAACATACATACCCCCAGGTGGGACTACATGAGACTTGTCTTGGAAAGTTGGGGTTTTGGGTGTAAATTTTATTGTCTCAAAATATGTATCCTGGTATAGGAGTAATAACCATAATATGAAATGGTCCAATGAGAAAAACACAGACTTTGAAAATTAAACAGACTTGAGTTTGAAATCCAGCTCTATGGCTTCATAGACAAAAGGTTTTGGAGGAACTTTGAATTCTTTATCAACAACAAAAAAAATAGTAATAATACATACTTCGTAGATGTGTTAAGAGGCTAAGCTAGATGTGACTGCACAAAAAATTGAACGTTGATGTGTTGCCTCCAGTTGCCAAAGAGGATCGAGTACTTTCCAGGTCCGCTTTCACCCCCTTCCCCACCTGTCACCATGCCTCTTCAAGAAACAGCATTCTTTGCTGAGGTTGAGACACATTTAGAAATGGAGGAAAGGGAGCAGATATTAGGAGAAAAAAAGCAATGTGGGGCTTAGTCTGAGAAGGAGTTTGAGGCTAATGGGAAGAAGATGCTTCAGAGTCATGGTGATGTGTGAGGGAAATTCATTTAAAAAGGGAAAAAATTATATATCTCCTTACACAACATATTTAGATCTCTCTCACATACTTTAAAAATTTTTCAAATAATAATAATAATGAATAATAGATAACACATATTGAGAGCTTTGCAAGACCTAGGACTGCTCCTTTATTCCTCATAACAACACTAACAGCAAGAATAATTGTTATTCAGATTTTATGGATGAGGGAACTGAGAGTCAGAAAGGTCCAGTAAGTTCTGGTAAAATAATATGTAATATAAAATAATATCTGGTAAAATAACATAACTGGAGTTTGAACCCAAATCTTTTCTAGACTGGACAGGCAGTATCATGAGAATACAGTTTTCCTTTACAACTGAGAGTTGACATGAAAATAAAAGACCTTCAAGAATTAAACATAAATGGGGAAAACAGCTAATTCATGCCATTATTAATTCCCAGGTGCCAGAAAGAATCAACATGCATCTCTCTATTTTAATGGTGGGAATACTGAGGCTCCTAAAAATTTATCATTTTGTCCAAGATCATGTCCCTCGTAGACAGGGGCAATGATCTGAACCCAGGACCCAATGACTCCAAAGCCTGTGATCTTAATTACTCTGTAGTGACAGGATAATCAATTCAGTGCTTTAATGACACAGGCAACTTCTTACTGTGTCCTGGAAGAGTGATACTATAAACCTTTTTGAGAACTGATAATTAAGAATGCCGAAATGAAGTCAGAAGTCTTGGGTTCTGTAAGCCACCGGGCGATATCTTTCACTTTTTGGGAAGCATTTACCATTAAGGTCTCTTTGGTAATAATCTGTGGGGCTGTAAAATTATTCACATGCATAAACTCATTTCTTCTTGGTGTCTTATTTGGTCTTATCCATGAAACAGAGAAACACTATCACTGATAAATACATCCTAATTTGGAGTAACTTGAAATTTATGGAAAAACCTGTCCTCAAAGGAGGAAATTCTAAGCTCTTTAAAGGATAGAATTATTTTTAATGTTATTTACCACTGCATCCCTGGGGGAAAAAATAGTAAATATGAATGATATTTTTAATGAAAATTAAAGTGAGAAAGAAATTGCCTTTAAAATAGATATTTTCAGGGTGCTTGGGTAGCTCAGTCTGTTAAGCATCTGACTCATTTTCAGCCCAGGTCATGCTCTCAGTGTCCTGAGATCAAGTACCACCTCTCCCCCAGTTCACATGTACACACTGTCTCTAAATAAATAAATATATATATTTATTTAAAAGTAGCTATTTTCCTCTAAATTTTCAATTTAATTTTTAGATGCCAATATCTGATGAAAAACATGTCATCAAGTTACTTAGGGTTTTAATCTCCATAGGAGGCATGGTGCAATTCCAGGCACAGCAGGGAAGTAGGCAGTAACTCATTCCACACACTTCTTAAAGTATAGAACAATGCCAGGACAAATGCTAGTGTTAAAGCTCTCAGTTCAAACTGGAAATCCTTCCAGGTTGGTATCTGTTCCACTTCATTAGGTGTGGTCACTTAATAAGATATAGAGCTCTTTTTTCTTTTCTGTTCCTTTCTTTTCTTTTTTTTATTTTCTTTCTTTCTTTCTTTCTTTCTTTCTTTCTTTCTTTCTTTCTTTCTTTCTTTCTTTCTTTTTTTTTTCATGCACCGTGTTTATCCTGAGCAAATATGCCTCTAACTTCTGGCCTGGATCTTTGAAGACCCACAGAGCTTTATCCTTGGGTGACAGCTTTATGATCAGGAATCTAATGGTTCTGTGGGGTACTCAATCTACCCCAAATATTCAGAAATCCTGATCATCGACAGAACACAATTTCTTCCAGTCAACTCCAGAACTTCTCCCTTCTTGAAAAATATTAATTATTTGTTATTCCCCCAGGAAAACACCAGTACTCAATACTGTTTTCCAAATTATCTACAAAGCATCCACCTACAAATACAGTTTTCTAAAAACCAGTTCTACTAAATGTTCTAAGAAAAGTAAAAGTAGAAGCGGGCAGTGGGGGGGAGGGGTAGTTCCATGATCTGTAATTAGAGAATTCTGCAGACTAAGTTCTTCCCCTAGAAATTTAAAATAAATATTAACATCCGAGAGGCTTAGAGAGGATCACAGAATAAAAGAATCTGTTTACTTTATTTAAATGCATGTGTTTTTCCAACTTCCTTTCACATAGCAAATATTAGTCTCCAGAGTACAGGTTGGGCAAAATTGCTCTAAAGCAGTGGTCCTCAAATTGTGTTCTAGGGTCCCTTGTGAGGATCCCCGTGATCTTTCAAGGAATCTGTGAATTCAGTACAATTTTTATACAAACATGACCCTACTCAATCATTTCTTTACAAGCATAGGTAGAATTTTCCAGAGGCTATATGATGGGATACTGTAACAAAGTGAATGCAGAGGCAGATACGAGAATCCTGTTATGCCCTATTAGGTAGATGTTAAAGAGATTTCAAAAACATGTAAAATGTTACTCTTCTCACTATAATTTTCATTTGGGAAAATGTAGTTATTTTTATTTATTTTTATTTTTTAAAGATTTTATTTATTTATTTGACAGAGAGAGAGTGCACACAAGCAAGGGGAACCACAGGCAGAGGGAGAGAGAAACAGACTCCCTGCTGAGCAGAGAACCCAATGCAGGGCTCAATCCCAGGACCCTGGGATCATGGCCTGAGCCAAAGTTAGACACTTAACCAACTGAGCCACCAGGCACCCCAAATGTAGGTATTTTTAATAAAAATTTCTTATTTTTGTTGAATTAGAATGGGCTTATCATTGTTATTTTAACTGCATTAATACAAATTTAAAAATTTATCAGTTTTAATAACTGGTATGATGTATATCAACAGTTATAACCAACATAGGCAACCTCCGTGGAGGGTCAGCGACAGTTTTTAACAGAACCAAGGGTCCTGAGTCCCCCACATCTGAGAACTGCTGCACTCTACAGAATTAGCCTATATCTGGGGAGTGGTCCAAGAGGTATGAAATAGTCCAAAACCGACCTGTAAGAGTGTAAGGTGGGGATATAGAGCATAAAAATATATCCATGGCTCAGTAAAACAACCAAATGATTAGGAATAAAATTTAGGTTCAGTTTCCAGTTCTGTTTTTATTTATTTATTTACTTTTTTTTTTAATTTTGTGCTATCCGTTGATTTTCCTATGTCTTAAATTTTCTCATCTTGGATAAAAAGGTATTAACTGTCACCAAAACAAAACAAAATAATAACAAAGATAATTGTTGTGAGGAATAATGAAGCAAATGTAAAAAGATTTTAGCGTCAAATAATTTGAGTTCATAGCTCACTCCTATTATTTATTAACTGCGTGAATTCAGGCTACAAACCACACCCTCCAACACCTCAGTTTTCCCATCTAAAGATTGTTAACTATTGTTTCTGTCACAAAATTTATTGATGATTAGATAGTACTTGACACAGAGCAACCCCCAGTAGTTGACTGGTCTTATTTATTCTGTATATTATTAACAATGACAATAATAGGTATTGTTCTGATTAGCTATTGCTGAGTAAATAACCACCCCAAAACATAAAGGCTTAAAACAACAACAGTTTGAGCATACCTCACAATTCCATGGGTTGAGTAGTGCTTAGCTTGGTTGTTTCTCTCCTGGCCTCACTGAGGTTGTCCTAGGTGTTTAAGTCAGATGCTACAACTAGAGCAGGACGTCTTGCTCCCCTGTGTTTTCCATTTGGCCTCTCTGTCCATGTGGAGAGTTATCCTCATAGTGTTTCCATGTGGCCATTCTCTCTGGCAGACTAGTTTGGGCTTCTTCTATGGTAGCTCAGGGTTTTAAGAGGAAAGAGCAGAGGACAGAGCTCAGAAGTCCCAGAACATCTCATACTCCATATTTTATTGTTTAAATTAGTCACAGGTTCAAAGGAAGAAGATGCAAGTTCCTTCTCTTGAAGGAGAATGGTTACCACAGGTATGATTCATTTAAACTACGAATGCTATAGACAATTGGCTGTTATGATGTATTATATCAGTGTCAGGTTCTTCCATGGAGATTTGCCATCTAGATAACAAGTTTGTGAGTGTTAGCACCCACAGGAATCTGTTAGTGATCTATTTAGATGCACTGTGGTAGACATCACAGTGGGGAAACGGGATATCATGAGTCTGCAGCTGAAATAAAATATATTGGTCCATGTAGTAGGATGAAAAAGGCAGCAACTTTGGTGCGAAGAAAACTGGGGTTCAGCACCTGGCTCTGGTGCTCACTAGCTCTATGACAGCAAATGCTGAAATTTTCTGAGACTCAGTTGAGTCACCTGTGCTCGTGTTGCAGTTGCTGTGGCTTTATTAACAAACTAGTCGGAAATGGAATGGCTTAAAACAGAACAACATGACTAGCTCATGGGTCTGAAATCTGGACAGGGCTCAGTGAGGAAAGCTCTTCTCACCATCAGCTGGGGTGGCTCAAAATCTGGGGCTGGACTATCCGAAGTCTCACTCGCATGCTAGCACTTGGACTTGAACAGCTGTGGATGGAACAGCTGGGGCTCCTTGGGCTAGTCCCTCTATCTCCATATGATTACTGAAGTATGCTGAGTTTACCAGTGCAGAACTTCCTAATGGAGGTACAAGTCTCCAAAGACCAGAGAGAGAGAGAAAGAGAGACTTTATAGAATTGATATAGCATTCTATTCATTAGGAGTGAGTCATTTAATGTTGAAGTAAATTCAAGGGGTAGGGAATTAGATCCCACTTGTTGGGAAGGAGTGTAAAAGGATTTGCAGACATGTTTTAAAACTTAACAGCCAGGATAGGATGATATCTCCTTAAATAGCTGCCGATTTGATTCAATCCACGTCAGTAGATGCTCACTATACATTCATTTCCTTTTTCTTACCCACCTGGTCCACATTCTCCTGCTATACCCACACTTCAATTCACCAAGATAATAATTTCAAAAGAATCAGACAGAGCATCATTTCAAGGTCCCCTGTATCAGAGATCTCTAGGACATCTTCAAGTGGTGCCCAAGCAGATTCTTCTGTGCTGGTTTTGATATCTGCTTAATGTCAGTCTTCTTAGAAGGTTCAAGTAATCCTCTAGAAAGTCAAGTTTGAGGCAGGATGAGCCAGGCACTGGCTTTCCTACTGGGAAGTCCTTCTCTCCCCTGCTACTTGACAGGACCTCAACTTGCTCTAGGGGAGTGTGTTGGCTCCCAGTAGCTTCAACATTGAAATGAAGCCCAGAAAGGTATAAGGACTGCCTCATGAGACCTAGCATGAGCGTGTGTGTGTGTGTGTGAAAAGAATGTACAGACCATCTCCGAGGTCTGGAGGAGGCTCAGGATGAGTCTACAGTGGACTCAGATTTTAATGCTGCTGCTAGTTAATCATGCAAATGATGGCTGGTGTCTCCACCTCTCTGAGATTCTATGTTTTTATCTTGCTCCTAACTCTACTACCTTGGCTTCCTGATCAGCAACACATCTTTCAAGAATTAGCTCTATTTTAATTGGATTCTCTCAAAGTAGAATAATCTGTCTCTCTTTGTGTTCCCACAAAAATATATACAGATTTCTATTACAAAGTTGATAATAGTTTAATGATTCTTTCTTATTTTCTTGTCTGTTTTCCCTTGCAGTACTCTAAGCCTCCTATGGAGAAAGCAAACATCTTGGTCATCATGCTGCCTCTAGTGCTTAGCTCATCACTTCTCACAGAGTATATGCTACATGAATAGTTACTGAATGGATAGATAAAAAATGGCCATGTTAACATACCCATCCTTTCTATTCCTTATGCTTGCTCTAATAATACCAATAATACCAATAAGGAAAGCATGAATCAATAGCTTTTAAGAGATTAATTTATCTCTCAATGCCATGTGATTTTATTATAAGTAATCTTATGAAGGAAATGTCAAGCAAAGAATAGTGAAATCATGAGGTGAAAATATAGAAAAATAAACATGATTGTGTGTTTCTATTCTTTGTTGGAAAAAAAAACCAATGTGCAACAGTTGGCTTCTTGAATTACCTATTTTCAGTGCAGTTTAGATAAAAATGGTCATGACTGTTAAGGGAAGAGTGAGCAGTATGATGACTAGATTTGAAATGTTATTATATGTGGAAGTTCTGAAATACCTAATGGTTTTTATTAGTTTGTATTTTTTAGCCTGGAGAAACAAAAACTTAAGACTCAAACATCCAATAACAATAGATTTGAATTGTGTAGAGGACCTTCAAATGGACAAAACTTTCAAGACTTTTGTTTAGACCTAAATGGAGAATCCTGGTCAATGGATGGAAGCTGAAAGAAGACATTATTGTTTAAAGAAAATGACTCTGAACCTGGCTTTGGCATCAGACAGAAGAGTTCAAACTCTCAGCTCTGCTATTTACTAGCTATGTTGTTTGACGCAAGTGACTAACCTTTCTGAACCTCATTTTCCTGATTTCCCAAATGAAGATGGTAGTAATAACTACCTCCTGAGAATAGTTTGAGGATTAAATAAAGACAAGTATAATGCTTAACAAAGTATTAGTAAAAGCTCAACCAATCAGTGTAAGCCTGGACTTTTATTACACTTATAGTTGCTTCTAATTTTTATTTTCTGAGCCTGGGAATTTAAAGTCTGCAGAGAGGGCGCCTGGGTGGCTCAGTTGGTTAAGCGACTGCCTTCGGCTCAGGTCATGATCCCAGGGTCATGGGATCGAGTCCCACATCGGGCTCCCGGCTCAGCGGGGAGCCTGCTTCTCCCTCTGACCCTCTCCTCTCTGATGCTGTTTCTCTCTCGCTCGCTCTCTAATAAATAAATAAATAAAATCTTTAAAAAAAATAAAAAATAAAGTCTGCAGAGACTAGAGCACAGACCTCTCAGATTAGCTAGCTATTATCTGTAAGAGAGTAATGTTTGGATGGAATTGTGCAGAAGGCAGACTATTCTCAAAATAGCAAAGAGTATGGCCAGGAAATGCTAGAGACTGGGAACCATATCTTGGACAGCAGGCATAATACTAAGGCAAGAGGAGAGGAGAATATCTTTGAAGGAATATAAACCGTGTATCAGAATCTTTGCTCACAATTTTGTCATTTATTTTCACAGCAACCCTGCCAGTGGTGACAACTTTTTTTTTTATTCTAAAAAATAAGAAAGCTGAGGTTATATATTTGATGCAAAAGATATAAGGACCAATGAAACTTCAGCAAGTCACTTGAAAGAACTCATATTGTGGTTGAGAAGAAAAAAAATAATATGCCCAAATATCTCTATGTTCTTTATAAAGCCTTATTATACTCACAGAACTGAAGCCAACAGTGGACTGATTGTCCAGAAAGGAGTAGAATACCAGTTCCCCTGTCTAGACACATATCTCCATTAATGTGTTCATCATTACACTAGCCTTGTTTGACAATAATTCCATACTAGTGAATCATGTTGAGTTTATTAATAATAATAGGTACTTATTATAAGTATATCAAGCACTTATGATGAGCTGCATCTAGACATGATTTTGAAAGTTTGGTACATTTCCTTTGCAGAGATGTGGATATTCCCCCCAAGAAAAGTTATTTCATTTCATTTTCTTTTCTTTTCTTTTTTTTATATTTCATTTTCTCTAATTCACATAACTCTGATTTGGGGGATGGTGGAGTTGGGGTGAAAAATGAGATCTCCTCAACTCTAAAATCCACGATTTTCTCCTATGCAAGGGGGTAAGCTGCCTCCATCAAGTCCTGGGCAAACCCAGAGAGCCACACAATGTTCCTGAGAGAGGACTAAGATAAAGATGCCTGAGCTAGAACTAGTAGAAAGGTAGCACCTCAGATTTGGCAGGACAATTTCATGGTGCGGTGTCAGAACACTAGCTATCCACATGAAAGCACTTGTATTCTGACCCAGAAAGACACTGTGCAGTAATGGAGAGTTTGAAACTAGCAGGCAGAAGATCTGAATTTGAACCCTATTTGCTGTGTAATATGTGAGAAAAAGTGAATGTCTCTGGGCCTTATTTTCCCCATTTCTAGAAAAAAAAAACACAGAAGAATAAATTTTGAATATATTTTTCAGCTGAAAAATGATATTGTTCTGTTTCTCCATTACCAAAACCCAGTCAAATGTGTGGCATTTGAATTATGTATTTTCTTACAAATGTGGGTGCTGTAGAATTTCAGACAATGGAAATATCATCCACAAACAGAAACATTTGCAATTCTCCTGTGGATGCACTTAAAACTCTTTCAGTCTATAAATGGTGGTAGCTTTATCTAATTATTATATTTTTCTCTTGATTGAATATTTTGGCAAGAAATTTTAAATAAAACAGAACTTGGACTGTTTTGGAATTAGAAGCAGGTGACACAATATTTTTACACCTCAAAATAATTTTGATAGGTATTTTGGCACAACTTGCTCAAGAAATTGGCTTTAACATTAGAGCAAGGAAATGTGTTCAGTTGCTACCAAGAAATTGTCCCAGGGGGTTATGTAAAATAAATCCACTCTTAACAATGTTCCAAGAGAAAATTATTGTAGAGTGTGCTTCTTTTAAATGCAAATGGAATTTGAAGTTGTACACTGGCACTTTCTATCCCAGTGGAATTATATAACTACATTATTATTTTATCACTCCTCTTCTCTGCCACGTATCCAGAGCATCCAGGCAACCAAATGGCTAGAATTATTCCTCTTTATTTTTCAACGTCTAAAGCATGACAGTCTTTTTGTAGGAGATAAGGCAAATCACTATTGCAAAGCATTTTTGAAATCCATTCTGGGTTCTTGATGTTTAAATGTGAAAAGGTTTTAGACAATGAAATATGATTGTTTACTAAAATGCACCCTTGTGACTTGGAAAAAGAATTGCCATGCTCTCTATCTCTCCTTAGGAGAAGTTCACCAGACTTTTTTTTAGTTGCATTTACAAACACATATATGCACACTCTCATACACACAATGTCATGTTAATTTTATAGCTACATACATAATTGATAATCTAAAAGGGAACTGGGCTAAAATGCTTGATCTGTGACCCAAAAAAAGGCATTAATGAACAAATTAATTACATGATAATATTTTATTTTAGGAGACACATTTAACCTTAGGTGAACAAATGCCTTCAATTTTCTTGATATCCTCATTTTTTAAAGTTATTTTTACATCGATTATAGCTCAACTGCAACTAGTCATTAAACAATTTCTTCTCATGTAAGTTCACTAATATTTTATTAATTCAATAAAGGTACCAAAGAGACCATTATAATCAATCAATGATGCAATAATTATATTTTCTAATTTGTGAAAGCTTTGTGTTGGTACTGTGGATATAAAGTGAAGCATTTTTATTCTGACTTTAGATATTTTGTTATTCAATGTGGGGCTAACTTAGGTGGAGGGCAGGGATTGTGTTTAAATCCACATGGTGGTCATTCAGTAATTATTTCCTGAATGAAAGAAAATGGATAGATGAAACAAAACCTTAGAATAATTAAGAACTAATGCCATGAAGTATTAAGCCATTAGAATTGAGACAAGGAAAGCTCAATGTTTGCATTTTGAAAAAAAAGTAAAAAGTTCTTGAAAGAGATGAACCTTAAACTGCAGTCTTTTAAGAAAGAATGGGGTAGAAATTAGCCAAAGAAAAGGGAGCCATCGTTGTATGAAAAAAGCCAGAAACAGAGGCATTGATAAGAACTGAAACTTGTGGAGAATGACAATAGCTTAACCAGATATATATATTTAAAATCCTATCCTTATTTGGTTCAGAGACAGCATCAATAATGGCCATATTATTAATTTCCCTACCTCATTCCTAAAAGTTTATATGTCACAATATTAAGAATACTATCGTACATTTAATCTAAGCTACCTGTATTCTTCATCCATTAGGCATACACAAACACACTCACACATGCATACACACACACACACACACACGCACACTCTAACCCACCTAACATACACACAGACGAATTACCCTGGTATCTGGTATTCCTTAGATTTCTTCTCTCCTAGATTTTTAGACTTGGTCTTTTATACTGACATTGATTTTTATGGCAGATGAATCTTTTAGAGCCTCAAATAGTGGAGTGGAAAGAGATCATTCATGAAATGAATTTTAGCTAAAAGTTAACTTTTCTTCATAACCTGTACACATCACTTAAACTCCCTGAATTCAATCTTTAAAACAGAGATAGAAAATCTCTTATATCCTACAATGCTTTGGAGGATCAAATGGAATAATGTCCATGAAGGAGTCTGCTAAATGCTAAAGTAGGAATAAGAACAAAAAAATTGCAATTATTATCCAAACATGTAGATCCTTCTGAGCTAACTCACCGATTATACAGTGATATGAGATAAATAATAAAGTAACTACCTTAAGATCTGTTACTTTATTCTTTAACATGTTCTTTTTGTTTTTTGTAGAATCAAGTCAGCTCTATGGCATATAAAAAAAAAATCAAGGTATATAAAAAGAGGAAACGAAAGATGTACAAGATGAGTCTATAAAATTATTTATCAAGTGGCTATTTCCACAGGCACAATAAACATTTTTGTCCTGACTTAGATTCACCTCTTCTATAACTCACCATTAAAAATTGTTCACAACATTTCCCAACTCATCCTATATTGAATGTCACCACTGGTAGAAATCATCACCACTTGAAGGTGGATTTGACTTTTGCAAACTGCTATGCATCAATCAGAGTAAATCCTTGTAAAAGAGTGGAGTGATTAAACTGAACAATAACATTTTTCATTTAAAAATAAACTATATATATATATATATATGTTGGTTCATAGAGTGGCGTAGAAGGAGCTTTGAAATCATTTTGGGGAACAAATATGACTGAACTAATTGCATTACTTTCACGGTTTTGGATAGAGAACATCTTTGGATACAGAAAAAAATGTCAAGATTGTTTTTCAAAATCAAGCCTAATACATTATCTTCATACCTTATCCACTGCGTCACACAAAGAACCCAACTGGGTGCAAGTGTCTACAAAGTCACTGAGGTGAGACAAAGTTGACACAGTCACAGATTCTTGGGCTCACGATTCGTCTGTTTTTCCTGAATTTACTCAAATACTCAAATAATGCATGTCTGTTGACAGCGGGGACACCAAGGAGGTGATATTAAGGGAGATGAAAGACAAGAAACAGCCAGCATTAGCCATTTGGGCTCATGGAATGATACAAATCAGTTTGGACAATCTCTGTTTACAATAAATCTTTAAACTAGTTACTCTCTGCATGCTCCAGACTCCCCTTCTCAGACACCCAACCTACAGAGCACAGACCCTGCCTGGATGCTGTCACCTTGGATTATGCAATTGGATTTTCTTCTGTCTCCTTGGTCAGACTTTTCTAACCGTTATCACTTCCATGCTCCATCCCTCTTTATCTGTTTATCACATGTGAGCTGATTGTCTTTCAGACTCTTCCATGCCAGTCTCTGGCGGGTCTCAAGACAGTCCTCTAAGAGGATCTGGACATTCTCTACAGGATGATTTCAATTTTTCCGACTACTTATTTACAATGTGGCTACAATTTTGGCCTCTATCTCTACCCTCCTGTCTTTCAGGATTAAAACTTTATCCGAACATAGATCACATCTGCCCAAATCCAGCACCTTCCCATGTCATCTATTCCTGTTAGTGATGTGAACCCTACTAAATATTTCCCCTGCCATTCCCAACATCCACAACTTCTTATCATGTTATATGATGGGTAACTAAGAAAGAGCTAAATTATATACTAAATTCCTACAGAGATTTATAAAGCCTCCACAGTTGAATGAAGATAAATTAGAGCAAGCATCTTATAATTAAGGATGTTTGCCATGCATTCCAGGTACTCTACTAGGCATTCTAACTATTCAGTCACTTAATCCTCAAAAATTTACAGATTCAATAATTATTTGATGAATGAATGAATGTTAGTTTGCAGTTTTTGGAGTCTTCTTATCATGTCACCCTCCTGCTGCCTCTACATTAAATGGGAGATTTAGGAGCAAGATTCCAGGAGAAAGAATGAGTTTGGCAGGGCCATAAAATATAGGATTGACCTTCACTCAGGCCATGAAATTCAGTGGCAGACAAAAAATCAGATGGCAACACAATTTCTGTTATGTGCCAATACTTAAAGAGAGGACAAATAATGTCCAATAAGGAGAAAAGAGAAGGTAAGGTTGGGGAAGGCTGTCACCTTTTGGTGAAAGTTTACCCAGGACTTACCCTAAACTCACTAGACATAGTACCAGAAGCAACCTGGTTAATTTTATACATATTTAACTATAGGTGGTATGGTTCACTTCTGGGTGGCGCTTTGCCTACAAAAGATAGAATCAAAGGGTTCTTCTACTAGCACGGGGACAGGTTTGGGTTTCTCCCCTCCAAATCAGACCAGAAAACTGTCCTAAGAAAGTAATGTTTCCCTAAATATTCCACCTTTGCTTATTACCTATTATAGAGATGTTTCTCCTGAGATGATCTACATTCAAATCACTTTACATAGGAATAATTTTGCACTTATTTTATTAGCAGCAAAACATGTCCATTATTTGGCTTATTTAATTACATATGGAATGCATGGAGTTGATGGCCTCAAGAAGTGTTTAAGAGTTTAGAAGAAGGGAAAGGGTAAATCAAGTTCATTGCACACCTCCTACTTGAGACCACAAGCTAAATACCTTAAATTAAATATCAGTCTGTAAGGCTATTATTACTTCTACTTTATAAATGAGGATACTAAGTTTTTACAAACATAAGAAAATCTCCCAAAGTCACCCACTTAGTAATCAGTAGATCATATGTTTTAGAGCCATGTTTTTAATACTTGAATAATACGGTTGGTAGTTTTTAAAAGGAAAATGAAATTCCAGACTCTGCTTCACATTCTATGCACCCAATTTTTCAGAAATACATACTGCAATCATATTTAAATACTGTTATTTAATTTTTGTGCCAATGTAATTGTAAATATAAGCATATATTGTGATACTAAAATCTTGAGATATTTTATTTTGATATTGTCATTCAAATGGCATGGACTATTCTCATATTGCTTTTAAATATTATCATGGAAGTAAAAGTAGATTTTTAAAAATCTTGTGAAACACAGGGAGTCTAGAAAATTTGTTCATTTTTCTAAGGAATGGTTATTTTGATTGGGGTTGGAATTTTGCCCACCATTGGGCTTGATGATTATTTTTTTTTTTTTTTTTTTTTTTTTTTTTAAAGATTTTATTTATTTATTTGACAGAGAGATAGACAGAAGAGCACAAGCAGAGGGAGTGGCAGAGGGAGAGGGAGAAGCAGGCTTTCCGCCGTGCAGTGAGCCCGATGCGGGGCTCGATCCCAGGACCCCGGGATCATGACCTGAGCCGAAGGCAGACGCTTAACCGACTGAGCCACTCAGGCGCCCCATGGGCTTGATGATTATGAGGTCCCCTTCCAAGCATAAAATTTGGTGGTTCTAAATCATTTAATTTGTTCTTAATTTGTTCTTACTCCAATTTCAGAACACTTCCTCTAGTTCTAGGATTTTTCTTACTGCTATACAGAGCCAATCTCTGGAAATTCAATCAATACAATAAGGTGAAATTTTATATTTGAAAAATTTACTGTGGAGTGCCTAAAGTTCTCAATGTGGGGCTTCTGAGTCTGGGTTCTCCTCTCTCAAGTGAAAGTTAAGTAGTATTTACTCTTCTATAGTTACTTTTGACACTAACATTTTGCATGTCCTTCCCCAATGACATGTTTAGTGGGGAAGGCATCTTTCTCTTGAGTCCAGAATTAAAGGGATCATCATAAATATGACCACAAGTTGAACAGAAGCCAAACAGCTATTGGTGATCATAGACATGATAATGGAAGTCAAAGACTGACATGGTTCATGTCACTGAAGGGGATTACTAAGCAGTTCAAAGCACACAGTTGCAAGGAATGCTGTCTGTGGACTGCTCTCAAGGAAAACAAGCCCTACCAGGAGAGGGAAGGAGGATTTTAGAGCTATGAATCCCCAAGAACTAAGGAAAAGGGGAAGAGAACATGACCAGTATTCATTTAATACTTATTATTATGCTTCTTAATTTTATATTCTATTTAATCTTTGGAACAGTCTTGTGAAGTAGGTATTATCCCATGTTAGAGATGAGGAAACTGAGGCTCCAGGAATTCCACAAATATTCAGTGATGAGACCAGATATGTAATCCAGGTTCCTCTGGCATTAAAACCCAGGCTCTTTCTCATATGTCCTACTTCCTTTCTACTGAAGGAAATGGATGTTGGTACAGGGGATTCATTTGGGACATGGCAGATAGTAATTCTGAACTCAGGCTTTTTTTTTTCTGCCCTGAATTGCATTGAAATTGATATTAGTCCTAGGTTTTTTCTTTGTTCATGTCCTTCTCGGTAGTTAGAGGATTATAGCTCCATCCTGCAGCATGCTCCTGATCCTGGATTCAGTGTGTGAATGAACAATTCTCATGAAATTTCTTCAAAAAGAAGGTGTATGTATGAATTAAATGTTTAATTATTTGTGGGACCCAATTATAGTCAGTATTTAATGTTTAAGAAAACAAAAATACATGAAGTTAGCCAGATCCAATGGAAAAGTCTTGGCAGAAACCTACATTTTAGCTTCAGCTCTTTCCCTAACTAGTATGGAGTGTTGTTTGTTGTTTCTTCATGTGAAAACAAAGAGAGGAGGTATTCTCTTTTCCCCTGTATATAACCTTAGATCTAGGATAGTAATATAATCTCTAGCAGGTGATCATATGGTTTTCTTTTATAATTAGGCATTATGGAAAGAGGAGACTAATGTAGCACTCATCCATTGCCTTCAGAATGACACAGTACTGTTGATACATGACAAATCCCATCAAATAATCTTATTTCTTCATTGGCAGTTGTGTGTGACTTGGTCACAATCTCTGAGCCATCTACAATGATGCCTTAGCCCTTTCTCCATTAACTAGCTTCCTTACAGAAGAACATAAGTGGTGATTAAAAGTGAAAAAAAGCAAAGCCAGAGAGTGAAACTTTATCTCCAAGTCACCCTTTTCCCCAATACCACCCAATCCCAGAAGGTGTCATGTCTGCACAGCTATAATGTGAGTAATAACAATGAGGTTAATAATCATAGCTGTCACCAACTGAGCCAGGAGTACTAAGTTTTTACATGGCTAACTTAAGACTCATAGCACTTACTAAGTTCTCATCCCCCGCCCACCTTTTTCTTAATAATAAGGAAATTTTGGCATCACTAGGTACTTATTCAGTGTTCAAATAGTTGACAAGGGAGAGAACCAAGAATGTAGATCTTTATAACTTGAAAGTTCACTTTGTGAACCCCCAGTCTATGAATCCCCAAACTCTATTGCCTACATGGGTACTGTCCCAGAGTTTTAGTTTTGCCCTATTTTTATAATGACCATAAATTAATATTTTTTAAATGTACTATTGACTGTCCCGAATACATGTGTGTATATATATATATATGTATAATTTTATCATTTTATAGATGATAACCAATCATTACAACTGTTCTTCAAGATCATTAAAATAACTGATGGAAGGAACAGAGGCACAAAGAAGTTCTTAAGTCCCCCCATGTTCTCATGATTTATAAGGAGCTGAGCCAAGCTTAGAACACAAGTATGTTTAAAGCCAAATCTCTTGCCCATCCATGGCTTCTCACTACCTCATGAGAGACTCATTTGTTAACCACACAGTGACTATTTAATAGCTACCATGCCAGGCAACTTTTAAGACTTGCCTGAGTTGAGCTAAATGCTGAGTTGCCAAATGTGGTAAGTAAAACACGCCAGTTAAGATAATTCATTAGAATGACCCCTTAGATTTTTGGTTTTTCACCTAATTCATGTTATTTACCTTTTTACTTGAACAATAAACATGGATATTGGAGAATGAGCCAGATGAGGAATTTAAGGTCACTGACCACTCCTTGCTCCGCCTCAGGCCAAATCACCTTCAGATCACCATGCCTAAAAATGCAGCCGGGACTCCACTGCTGTGAGGAGACATTTTTGACTGAGAATCAAGAGCCCTGGATTCCGTCACTGGCTCTGCTGTGAAACAAAAAAGTGACCTTAGCAAGTCGCTTGCCTTCTCTAAGTTTCAGTTGCCTTGTCTGTGGGACGAAAGTTTTGAAATAGATGATCTTTAAATGCCCTTCTACTGCTGAAGCTCTACAAACACTCTTCCCTCCAACCCCCTCCCAGAATGTTGCTGCCATTCCAAAATTGTTACTAGAAGAGAGAGGAGGAAACAATAGTAAATAATTCCATTGTGTGGCTGCCTCTGAGCTCCTAATGAAAATCACAGTGACTTGCTCACAAACAAAGGAGCTGCCTTCCCAGTATTTGGTTTCTTGAAGGAGAGAGTTCAAGATTTACATAAATAGTTCCTTTCCTCTGATTACTTATTCAGGACAAGCACTCAGTTTCCAAGATCCCCGTTGTAATCCTCAGGGCTTCTCCCTTGCTTTCCATTCCCTCCTCAGTGACTGGTCTCTTGGTGACAGCACTCACTGGGTCCCCACTTCCCTACCGTCTTCCTCCACTTTATCACCATCACCCATACTCTTCACGATGAAACCCTTATCATGCTAGCTGACATTTCCACAGAGCCTGTCAAGCAAATTCCCGATGTCTGTGAGGTCCGTTTGTGCCACCTGCGCTCCAGATAAGCTGGCGGGCTGATGTAATCTCCCACCTGGAACACTGGGATAGCTTTTTCTACACTTACCATGAGAACCCATGGTATCCCCCAGCAGCACCTCAGTAACCATAGGAAATGATTTATGCTCAGAAAAATGAAGACGACAAACTTTCTGTCATTTCATGGAATGAACTGTGTTCGAAAGCAAATAGGAACACCGAGCGCCAGGTACTTTGTTCCTAGAGGACAGAATCTATCCCAGGGATCTACAATCTTTCCTCTCCACTCATTTCCTTCCATAGACATTCACTGAGCACCTACTATGTGCCAGACATGGTGTCAGAGAATGTCCCTGTCCCCACAGGGTTAACAGTGTAGTCTGTCCCTACTACAGCAGAGATGACATTCTGCTATAAGTGTATAGTTTTTATATGTTTCTCTGATAGATTTATGAGGTTTTAGAGAGCAAGAGCTTTGTCTAAATCATGTTTGATTGCAATGGTTGCAGGCAGTTGCTGACTTTATACAGGAGATGCTTAATAAATATTTATAAGTGTATAAAAACATTGGTTTGTCTACATGTATACAAGTATACAGCGACCTCCAATAGCTTTTCATTCAATTTGAAATAAGACCCAAATGCCTTGTCACAGTCACAAGGCCTTCTTGGGTCACCCCTCTATCTCGACTTTTGCTACTTTTACTCTCGCCTACAGTTATCCAATCTCCCTGACTTTCTCTTTGTTCCTTAAGTAGTTCAAATCCATCAACCTCAGGACCTTTGCTTATGTTATACACTCTCTGCCTGAATGCTTTTGCCCTAGAGAAAGACATAATGAGCTCTTCCTTATAACTCTGCTCTCAATTCAAAGGGCCTTCAACAACCACCTGCTCTGCAGTTTTTGTTTGTTTGTTCTGTTTTTGTTTTTGTTTTTTTAGCCTCACTGAATGATTGTCTATCTCACTACTCTGGTGTATTTTCTTCAGAATACTTATCATTATGTAAGGGTGCCTGGCTGGCTCAGTGGGTGGAGCATGCAACTCTTGATCTTGGCATTGTGAGTTCAAGCCCCATGTTGGGTGTGAAGATTACTTAAAGATAAAATCTAGAAAGAAAGAAAGGAAAGAAAGAAAGAAAGAAAGAAAGAAAGAAAGAAAGAAAGAAGGAAAGAAAGAAAGAAGAAAAAGAATACTTATCATTATGTAAAATAATTTAATTTTCTCTAACTTGGCAAATCATGACTTCTCTGGATGTTTATTCTAAATTATAAACCTAGAAAATTAGACTCAGTAGTTCCTTCAGCTGCTTAAGATTCTGACATCCTATCACCTCTTAGCAAAGAAAAGAAAAAACAGGATCACACTCAATTTCTTTCAGTCAACAACATTTCCTGTACACTTATTAGGTGAGAGTATAATAGTTCCTGTGGTGAATTAGAGATGACTTAGTCACTTTATTTACAGCAAGAAGTAAGTTATTTGTTTGTTTAAAATATCACTTCATCTAGTATTAAGCTTTTTCTAATCACTTCCATCAGAATATAGCACTCATTCTTCTGGGTTTTCATAGTAATTTATTTTTGTTGCTCTTGGAATTATTCATTTTCTTTTCTTTTTTTAAATTTGTTTTTCTATTTTCTTTTTCTTTCCTTTTTTTAGACACATAATGCATATGACAAAAGAGAGATCTCCTGCATTAAAAATATAATAGAGGGATGCCTGGGTGGCTCATTTGGTTGAGTGTCTGGCCTTTGATTTTAGCTCAGGTCATCATCTCAGGGTCCTGGGATAGAGCCCACCTCTGGCTCCATGCTCAGTGGAGAGTCTGCTGCAGATTCTTTCTTCATCTTCCCCTGCCCCTCCTCCAACCCTCCGGCTCCTGCTTTACTCTATCTCTCTCGCTGTCTCTCTCTCTCTCTCAAATAAATAAATAAATCTTTAAAAAAATTTAAAAAATAAAAATATAATAAAATATTCTGAATTCATAGACGTAAGAATCTTGTTTGGCTTGGAATGTCCATGAAGATGAGTGGAAGAAGAAGCCCTATGAACTAGGGCTTAATTTACAGCAATATTTCAAGTTGTTTCTAAAATCAATCTAAGCAGAGGGATCCTCATTTTAAGTAAAATTTAGGAGGCTGGAGTTTGCCAGCTGTTTGGAGAAGAATATCGTGCAAATCATAGTTCATTCAAAATTCATTCAGCTGTATATCTTCCTGAGTGCCTACCCTGGATATACAAATCCACCTCTTCCCTCTATAGGAGCTTTTTAGGAGAGGAAGATATTAATCATGTGGATAAATATGTAGTTCAAAATGGTGAAACTTAGCATGAGTGCATAGAACTAGGGACCTTATGTAGTCTAGGGGTCAAGGATGGCTTTGCTAAAGAAACTAAGGGTCAAGGGAAGGGGGAAGGATGGCGGAAGAGTAGGGGACCCTATTTCAACTGGTCCCCAGAATTGAGCTGGATATCTACCAGACCACTCTGAGCACCCACGAAACCAACCTGAGATGTAAGAAGATCTGGATCTCTACAAACAGAATATCGCAGGCGGTTGGTTTTGAGGTACGAAGCGGGGAGCCGTGATTTCGCGGGCAGATATCAGAGGATAAACGGCAGCGGGAGGGTGCCTGGCCGTGGGGATCCTACACCGCCGGTGAGTGACAGCCTCGCGCGCTGCAGACGGAGCACAGACTCACAGACTCGCAGACCGGTAGCAGCGGGGAAAGGACTTTAGGGCAGCCCCCGGGGCGGAAACCCGGAGTGGTGGGGTTGCGCAGGCCAACTGGGAGCGGCTGGTGGTTTTAGAAGCACAAAGGGCAGAGAGGAGCCCCTACCTGGAGGCAGGACTGGGGGCACTGCGGAGGGGCACACAACCCAGGCTGCTGCAGTTTATTGCAGCACGGACAGAAACGGAGACGGTGTGGCCTGGAGAGCTCACTGAAGAACAGACTGAGGTCTCTCTGCTCTGAGGGAGAGAGTTGGAAATGGTCTCTTCTGCTCTGACTCACAGAAGAGACGCGGAAAGCAGCCAGGGAAAGGCGCCAGAGAACAAAAGCCCCAAAAACTGATTCCCACTGAGCCCATCCCCCACCACAGGGGCTCAGGGCAACTCTGCCCAAACAGGGTTGCCTGAGTAACAGCGCGGCAGGCCCCTCCCGCAGAAGACAGGCTGGGAAAACAAGAGGCCAGCAACCCTAAGGTCCCAAGAAAACAGGTGCATCTTGCTTGGGTTCTGGTCAATAATTTGGACTCTATACATTCCCTTAAACACCCATCAACAAAATGACTAGGAGGAAGAGCCCCCAAAATAAAATATACTCAGAGATTATGACTTATGCTGCAGATTTACAAATGGATGCAGATATAACCAAGATGTCGGAGTTGGAATTCAGGCCAGCAATTGTGAAGACAATGGCTAGAATGGAAAAATCAATTAATGGCAACATAGAGTCTCTAAGGGCAGAAATGAAAGGTGAATTGGCAGAACTTAAAAATGCTATCAATGAGATCCAATCCAATCTAGATAATCTAACAGCTAGGGTAACTGAGGCAGAAGAACAAATAAGCAACCTGGAAGACAATAAAACAGATAAAAAGGGAAAAGAGGAGGCCAGGGAAAACAACTCAGAATCCATGAAAATAGAATCAGAGAAATAAGTGACACCATGAAGCGTTCCAATGTCAGAATAATTGGAATCCCGGAGGGAGTGGAGAGAGAGAGAGGACTAGAAGATGTATTTGAGCAAATCATAGCTGAGAACTTCCCTAATCTGGGGAATGAAACAAACATTCGCATCCTAGAGGCAGAGAGGACCCCTCCCAAGATCAAGGAAAACAGGCCAACACCCCTGCATGTAATAGTAAAACTTGCAAATCTTAGAACCAAGGAAACCATCTTAAGGGTAGTTAGGGGGAAGAGATTCTTTACGTACAGAGAAAGGAACATCAGAATAACGTCAAACCTATCCACAGAGACCTGGCAAGCCAGAAAGGCCTGGCAAAACATATTCAGGGTACTAAATGAGAAGAACATGCAGCCAAGAATACTTTATCTGGCAAGGCTTTCATTTAGAATGGATGGAGAGATGCAGAGCTTCCACGACTGGCAGAAACTGAAAGAATATGTGACCACTAAGCCGGCCCTACAAGAAATATTAAGGGGGGTTCTATAAAAGGAGAAAGACCCCAAGAGTGATATACAACAGAAATTTACAGGAACAATCTATAAAAACAACGTCTTCACAGGCAACATTGATGACAATTAATTCATATCTTTCAATAATCACTCTCAACGTGAATGGCCTAAACGCTCCCATAAAACAGCACAGAGTTGCAGATTGGATTAAAAGACAGGACCTATCCATATGCTGCCTACAAGACACTCATTTTGAACCTAAAGATACATCCAGACTGAAAGTGAAGGGATGGAGATCCATCTTCCATGCCAGCGGACCTCAAAGGAAAGCTGGGGTAGCAATTCTTATATCAGACAAATTAGATTTTAAACTAAAGTCTGTAATTAGAGACACAGAAGGCCACTATATCATTCTTAAGGGGTCTATCCAACAAGAAGATCTAACAATTGTAAATATCTATGCCCCCAACATGGGAGCAGCCATCTACATAAGCCAACTGTTAACCAAAATAAAGAGTCATATTGATAACAATACGTTAATTGTAGGAGACCTCAATACTCCATTCTCAGCAATGGACAGATCATCTAAGCAGAAAATCAACAAGGAAACAAGAGCTTTGAATGATACATTGGACCAGATGAGCCTCATAGATATTTACAGAACATTCCACCCTAAAACAACAGAATACTCATTCTTCTTGAGTGCACATGGAACTTTCTCCAGAATAGACCACATACTGGGTCACAAATCAGGTCTCAACCGATACCAAAAGATTGAGATTATTCCCTGCATATTCTCAGACCACAATGCTTTAAAATTGGAGCTCAATCACAAGAAAAAATTTGGCAGAAATTCAAACACTTGGAAGCTAAAGACCACTCTGCTCAAGAATGTTTGGGTCAACCAGGAAGTCAAAGAAGAACTTAAACAATTCATGGAAATCAATGAGAATGACAGCACATCAGTCCAAAACCTATGGGATACTGCAAAGGTGGTCCTAAGGGGAAAATACATAGCCATCAAGCCTCACTCAAAAAAATAGAAAAATCCCGAATTCACCAACTAACTCTACACCTTAAAGAACTAGAGAAAAAGCAACAAATGATGCCTAAGCCACACATTAGAAGAGAAATAATTAAAATTAGAGCAGAAATCAATGAATTAGAAACCAGAAACACAGTAGATCGGATCAACAAAACTAGAAGTTGGTTCTTTGAAAGAATTAATAAGATCGATAAATCACTGGCCAGACTTTATCTAAAAGAAAAGAGAAAGGACCTAAATTAATAAAATTATGAATGAAAGGGGAGAGATCATGACTAACACCAAGGAAATAGAAACAATTATTAGAAATCATTATCAACAACTATATGCCAATAAACTGAGCAATCTGGATGAAATGGAGGCCTTCCTGGAAACCTATAAGCTGCCAAGACTGAAACAGGAAGAAATTGACAACTTGAATAGGCCAATAACCAGTAACAAGATTGAAGCAGTGATCAAAAACCTCCCAAAAAACAAGAGTCCAGGGCCTGATGGATTCCCTGGGGAATTCTACCAAACATTCAAAAGAGAAATAATACCTAGTCTACTGAAGCTGTTTCAAAAATAGAAACAGAAGGAAAACTTCCAAACTCATTCTATGAGGCCAGCACTACCTTAATCCCCAAACCAGGCAAAGACCCCATCAAAAAGGAGAATTTCAGATCGATATCCTTGATGAATATGGATTCCAAAATCCTCAACAAAATCCTAGCTAATAGGATCCAACAATACATTAAAAGGATCGTCCACCATGACCAAGTGGGATTTATCCCCAGGATGCAAGGGTGGTTCAACATTCACAAATCAATCATTGTAATAGAACACATTAATAAGAGGAGGGAGAAGAACCATACGGTCCTCTCAATTGATGCAGAAAAAGCATTTGACAAAATACAACATCCTTTCCTGATTAAAACTCTTCAGAGTATAGGAATAGAGGGAACATTCCTCAAGCTCATAAAATCCATCTATGAAAAACCCACAGTGAATATCATCCTCAATGGGGAAAAGCTGAGAGCCTTTCCCTTAAGATCAGGAACACGTCAAGGATGCCCACTCTCGCCACTATTGTTCAACATAGTACTAGAAGTCCTAGCAACAGCAATCAGACAACAAAAAGAAATAAAAGGTATTCAAATTGGCAAAGAAGAAGTCAAATTCTCTCTTTTCGCAGACGACATGATACTTTATGTGGAAAACCCAAAAGACTCCAGCCCCAAATTACTAGAACTCATACAGCAATTCAGTAATGTGGCAGGATACAAAATCAATGCACAGAAATCAGTTGCTTTCTTATACACTAACAACGCAACTGTAGAAAGAGAAATTAGAGAAACAATTCCATTTACAATAGCACCAAAAACCATAAGATACCTCGGAATAAACCTAACCAAAGAGGTAAAGGATCTATACTCTAGGAACTACAAAACACTCATGAAAGAAATTGAAGAAGACACAAAAAGATGGAAAAATATTCCATGCTCATGGATCAGAAGAATAAACATTGTTAAAATGTCTATGCTACCCAGAGCAATCTATACCTTTAATGCCATCCTGATCAAAATTCCAATGACATTTTTCAAAGTGCTGGAACAAACAATCCTAAAATTTGTATGAAACCAGAAAAGACCCCGAATCGCCAAGGAAATGTTGAAAAAGAAAAACAAAGCTGGGGGCATCACCTTGCCTGATTTCAAGCTATATTACAAATCAGTGATCACCAAGACAGCATGGTACTGGCACAAAAACAGACATATAGACCAATGGAACAGAATAGAGAACCCAGATATGGACCCTCAACTCTATGGTCAAATAATCTTTGACAAAGCAGGAAAAAACATGCAATGGAAAAAAGACAGTCTCTTCAATAAATGGTGCTGGGAAAATTGGACAGCCACATGCAGAAGAATGAAACTCAGCCATTCTCTAACACCATTCACAAAGATAAACTCAAAGTGGATGAAAGACCTCAATGTGAGACAGGAATCCATCAAAATCCTAGAGGAGAACATAGGCAGTAACCTCTTTGACATCGGCCACAGCAACTTCTTTCAAGATACTTCTCCAAAGGCAAGTGAAACAAAAGCAAACATGAACTTTTGGGACTTCATCAAGATAAAAAGCTTCTGCACAGCAAAGGAAACAGTCAACAAAACAAAGAGGCAACCCACAGAATGGGAGAAGATATTTGCAAATGACACTACAGATAAAGGGCTGGTATCCAAGATCCATAAAGAATTTCTCAAACTCAACACCCAAAAAACAAATAATCAAGTCAAAAAGTGGGCAGAAGATATGAAAAGACACTTCTCTGAAGAAGACATACAAATGGCTAACAGACACATGAAAAATGTTCATCATCATTAGCCATCAGGGAAATCCAAATCAAAACCACATTGAGATACCACCTTACACCAGTTAGAATGGCAAAAATGGACAGGGAAAGAAACAACAAATGTTGGAGAGGTTGTGGAGAAAGGAGAACCCTCTTACATTGTTGGTGGGAATACAAGTTGGTACAGCCACTTTGGAAAACAGGGTGGAGGTGCCTCAAAAATTTTAAAATACAGCTACCCTATGACCCAGCAATTGCAGTACTGGGTATTTACCCCAAAGACACAGATGTAGTGAAAAGAAGGGCCATATGCACCCCAATGTTCATAGCAGCAATGTCCGCAATAGCCAAGCTGTGGAAAGAGCCGAGATGCCCTTCAACAGATGAATGGATAGAGAAGATGTGGTCCATATATACAATAGAATATTACTCAGCCATCAGAAAGAATGAATACCCAACTTTTACATCAACATGGATGGGACTGGAGGAGATTATGCTAAGTGAAATAAGTCAAGCAGAGAAAGTCAATTATCATATGGTTTCACTTATTTGTGGAACATAAGGAAAAACATGGAAGACACTAGGAGAAGGAAGGGAAAAAGGGGGGGGGGATTGGAGGGAGAGATGAACCATGAGAGACTATGGACTCTGAGAAACAAACAGGGTTTTAGAGGTGAGGGGGGAGGGGGGACTGGTTAGCCCGGTGATGGGTATTAAGGAGGGCACGTACTGCATGGAGCACTGGGTGTTATACGAAAACAATGGATCGTGGATCACCACATCAAAAACTAATGATGTATTGCATGGTGACTAACATAACATAATAAAATTTTTTTAAAAAAGATAAAAAAAAAGAAACTAAGGGTCAAATTGGTCAAGTTGCTTTACTAATACAATTTTCTTTCCATCCCCTCAGCAGCAGTAAATGTTGACCATATTTCACTTCAGAGTTCAGGCATTAATAGGGCTCAGCTATTCTCCCCTTTGTGTCAGATTTTCTGAGAAAGGATCTAATTAACCCAACTAGCTTGTTAGACCCTCTGAAAAGTACTCATACAAATATGTGTCTTAGGCCTACCCAGAGACTTGCCCTCATCATTGGGACATATCTTCATGTAAATCAACTATGGATGGGTTGTTGTTCACTAGTTAGCGAAATAACCTCTTCTGTGTGAGAAACCTCCATGCAGAGGTCTATGGGGTAGACAGTCAACCAGACAAGGGGTCATGGGTATGACAAGTCCCTGGTCGGGGGCGGGGGGTGCTCTGGAGCACGGGCAACCAAGGCGTGAGGAGTTCACAGATTTAGCAGCAGGAAAGAAATGACTACCACGACGTAGAGGGAATCACAGAGGTTTGAGGAAGCACAGATACGTGCCTCTCAAACCAACTGAAATGGGTCTGGAAGGTTACCTAGAGGAGATGCTGCTTGAACTACATCCCAAAGGATAAAGAGAAGTGTTATAAAGAGGGGCAGAGAGAGCAACATGATGGAAAGCCTAGAAGTCTAAGACAACTTCAAGGGGTTTAAAATTGAACAAGATACAGAATGAAGTCTCATCTCATTGGTAAGCACATAACATAGTACTTGATATATACTCTCTCAAATATTTATTTCTTAATTGATTTATTTATCTGGATATAAGTAAGACAAAAGCCTGACCATTAGCTTATTCCCTGAACGCATGCCAATGATAATAGTATCATTTTACCTACAGGAGGTTGAGCAGAAAATATAGTTTGGACTATCTACTAGGAAAAAAGGGAATTTTCCAAGAAGTTTACATGAAAGTATGAAAAGCAGCAAAGTATTATAGTCATCCAAGTACATTTACATTTTACATCATTGAAATGAAGACTGACATTTTGGATGACTGCATTCAGAACACTGTGCTTTCCAGATTGAGTCGGAATAAGGGGGTTTACCCTGGCTCCTTCCTGGAATGGATGGATAGGGTTGCAGATCTGGGTCTGAGGATAAAACTCCTCTAGAGCCTTGGACATTTGTTTGCAAGAGTAGAAGAAAAGTGAAAGTATGACAGGTCCTTATCTGTTTGTTATCTGTTCTCCATTTATCAGAGCTCAACTGTAAGACAGCAACAGCTAGCTTATGGAGAGTAAGGACAAATGTTTCAGCTCTGTGAACAGTGATTCCAGGACAGACTTGCCAGATAAAATAGAATGCCCAGTCACATTTAAAGTTCAAATATACAATTAATATATTTTTTTAGTATAACTATGTCCCATGCAAAATTTGGACTTCGTGTATACTAAAAATGTCTTATTTGTTTATTCTGTAATTCAAATTTAACTGGGTATTCCCTATTTATATTTGCTAAATCTGACATCTCTTCCAGGATTAATACTGATGCACTGAAAAAATTATCCAAATTGGCCCCAAAAAGCATGGATGATCTGTTCATTTAAAAAATATTTTTTGGATGATTTAAGCTTTAACTAGCACAAACCAACTGCTTGAGATCTTCTTTTTTTGGTAATGCATGAATTATATCTCTATCACAAAGATGTACTTGAATGGACAAATAAATCTTTCTGCAATATCAATGAGTCTCTTTCTCTCTCTCTCCCTCCCTCCCTCCTATTCTCTCTTCTCTCTCTTTCTCTCTCTCTTTCTCTTTCTCTCTCTCCAGCTGAGCACTTGGAAAAGGAACTGGAGAAAGAACATGAAGAATGGGATTATACGTATATTTGAGAAAATCACTTGACAACATGGGTAACATTTGAGATGACTTACTTTCCCCCAATAAATGAACTTTAGAGATAATCTAATTATGACAGTAAGAGTAGATGTAGTGATACTAAAAATCTGTACTTGTCACTATTTCTACAATATTGTTAGAAAATGTTTGTTTCTTGAAGAAAATAAAAGGAAACACACAGGTACAATTTGCTATTTGCTAGTATGGATCATACACTGACAAAAATATGTCCATTTGCCCATCAGAAAGCAACAATTCAAACTACATTAATTTAACTATTTAACTATTAAACATACGAAAATGTAAATTATTTAAGTGATTTAAGGGAATGTGGGTTCTTCGAGAGAAACTGTTAAGTGATGGACAGTGAGAATAGCAGCATAAACAAAATGGCATTCATGTTAAAACATTTTTCAGGGGCGCCTGGGTGGCTCAGTCGTTAAGCGTCTGCCTTCGGCTCAGGTCGTGATCCCAGGGTCCTGAGATCGAGCCCCGCATCAGGCTCCCTGCTCCGCGGGAAGCCTGCTTCTCCCTCTCCCACTCCCCCCTGCTTGTGTTCCCTCTCTCGCTCTCTCTCTCTCTCTCTGTCAAATAAATAAATAAAATCTTTAAAAAAAAAAAACATTTTTCAGCAAAATGCAGACTCTGAAAACATTGTTTTAATAACCTGTAAGATATTGAAAGAAATGAAACTATGTCTCACTTACCCAACAATTGATCTATTCATCTTCAAGTCAGAGCTAATAGCCTTAATCTTCTGAATAGTCTTGTCACCTACTCTTATAGATTTAATTGTCATCTCTGTGTGCACAGGACACAGATCTAATTGTCTGACCCTTGAGATGGCAAAATCAGTTCACTTCCATTTATGATATATCTCCTTTTCTTTTTCTTGAAGAAAGAGTCTTCAATCTTAAAGGATCTTTTGAACATTTCAATTCAAATAAAATCCAATCAAACCTCTATAGAGTTTTGCCTTCTACATCAAGTATTCCAGAATCAGTTAGGAGATTTTACCCAATTCCCAAGGTGATACAAGACCATGATTGTGGAAAATTTCAGTTACTTCAGCTTTCATATTTCATCCGTAGAAGGAAATAAAAGTTCCTTGTTACATGATTAAAAAAAAAAAAATCACTCCCAATTATCCACTGACCAAAATGAAAGTAAAAGACTCTCTTCCTTTTTTATTTTATTTTTTTTAAGATTTTATTTGCTTATTTGAGAGAGAGAAAGAGAGAGCATGAGCAGGGCAGAGGGGCAGAGGGAGGGGGAGAAGCAGACTCCCCACTGAGCAGGGAACTAGATGCCGGGCTCTATCCCAGGACCCTGTGATCGTGACCTGAGCAGAAGGCAGATACTTAACTGACTGAGCCACCCAGGCACCCCAGACTCCCTTCCTTTTTTAGTGTTATATATATTTTTGACTAAAGAGATTCCATGAGCAATATATGATATAGACATATATAGACACATTGATAAACATATATTTACACACTATATTGATATTATACATGCATATATATATATTATATATATTTAAAGGATAAGGATGGAAGGAGTTTCATTTCACTACTTGTATGAGTGTGCCTACATATCTGTTGTATATAAACATACACTAGCCAATACTAGAAAGCCACAAAAGTCCATCGCCAAGCCAGATGTGGGCAATGCTATTTTTTTAAAGCTCTAGCTTTCTGCTGCACAAATGGAAAATACTGTTCAAAGTTTGCAAATATATATATATGTGGGTACCCATATATATGTAATATATAAATATATATATTCATCTCCACATGAAACATACTTTCCTAAGTAATAGTCATGTCATAAGAAATGGATCCCAAGAGGGGCGCCTGGGTGGCTCAGTCGTTAAGCGTCTGCCTTCAGCTCAGGTCATGATCTCAGGGTCCTGGGATCGAGTCCCACATCGGGCTCCCTGCTCGGCAGGAAGCCTGCTTCTCCCTCTCCCACTCCCCCTGCTTGTGTTCCTGCTCTCGCTGTGTCTCTCTCTGTCAAATAAATAAATAAAATCTTTAAAAAAAAAAAAAGAAATGGATCCCAAGACAGTTCATTATATTTGGCAGAAATAATCAACTAGAGAAATTCCAAAGTACATGAATGAAAAAGGGAAGGGGATTTGGAGAAAGCATCAAGACTAGATAAGTACTAAAAATATGGAGGTTAACTGAATAAACATTATGAAAACAAAATTTAGCCAAGGGAATAGGAGGGAAGTAGCAAAAATACTTCAAAGCACGCCTTATTTTCACGGAAAACAATGATATGATTAGCATCAGTTTTCTACTCCAGAGATTTTTTTTTCAGAATTCTTTTGTACATTATTCATATTCTAAACAAAAAGAGCTAAACTGGCTTCAAGCTGATTGGTAATTGTGTGGCAACCATGTTGTTTTGACACTGCTTTCGTGTTCATTTCAACAAAGTTCCCTAAAGGAGCATGGGTAGCCAATGCACAAAAGAAACACAAATAAAATATACAGACGTGAACAACTGTCCATTCTTCCTGGAAATCAGATGTGGGAATTAAAACAATGGGATACTATTTTTTACACACCAAATTGATTAAGATTTTCAAAATTAAAAAATGCTAAAAATTGCTGAGTGTGTGTTATGACAGTTTAATAAGCGCTCAGTAGAAATAAAAATAGGAGCACATTTTTTTGGAAAGCAATTTGGTATGTATACAAAATCTTAAAAAAAGGCTGAAACAAGAGATAGAGAAGTACAGTATATAATAATAAAATATTCACGCCCTGTGATCCAGTATCTTCATCTCTAGGAATCTATCTGAAAGAAAGAATCATAAAAACACCTAAAATGTATGTATAAAATTGTTACCACCATTATTTATTATAAAATATAATAGAAATAAACCTAAGTATTCATCAATATGGGAATGTTTAAATAAATTTTGTTAAGTGAATACAATAGTACATTATGTAGTTTTTCAATGAATACCTATAGCCAGAGGTACACGAGTACAAATTAATGTTGTTTAAAAAAGACAACAAAATCTTAAGTTTTACATTCAATGTTATTTCAATTTTGAGACATATGGGTGTGCATGTAATATATCTATGTTTGTGTTTATGTGCCTATGCATCTGAGTTTTTTCACATTCATAGTTAATGCATTGAGAAAACACTGGAAAAAATGTACTAAATAGGAATAGTGCTATCTGTGGATTGGGAACAGTATGTATATTTTAATAACATTTTGTTTTCCACATTTTTCAAATTTTTTACACTGAGTATGCAATAATTCATGATAAAATATATTTTTAAATGGGTCTGACTAACAGATTGATGTTATAATTTCATGTGAAGTGATCTATCTTTATCTGCCAAATTAAGACAAAACTTTGATATATGTAAATGATAAGTCAGCTGGGATATGGAAAATGTTTAATTAAATAACTGAATGGGGTTGCCTTCTTCCTTCTTTATCTTCTGCTACAAAAAAGAAATGTTGACAATTAACAATTTTTTTCATAATTTTATAAGGATTTGAGTTTAGTATTAGTTTCCATAATTTAACAATTATTAACATAATTACATAAAAGTATACAATTGAGTTGTGAAATTGTCTCATTTTTAAATGAAAGTATCATCGTTTTGGAGTTAAGGCTCAAAATACATATTTCACAAAGTTTAGGTGTTATAATTTATAACATGCCTCTTAAACACTGAAAATATGAAAGCTATAAGTTTTTCTATAACTTACATAGAATCTAAATCATGCATTATAAACTTGTTATCTACATTAAAAAGAATACATTGATTTTTTTCCACTTTCTTTTTTCTTGAATCTCATCAATTTTTTACTTTTTAGGATAATAAAAAATGAAATCCATTTCCTCTGTATTATGTTACAGTTTCATTTACACAAATAACTGATTGAGTCAGTCTAAGACAGCAATTAAGACAACTGCAAAACAAAATGATTAATTTTAATTGACTTTTCCTATCTAACAAAGTCAAGAGTCAAAGATTTTCTCTGGATGTTAAGAGCCCAACATTTTCAATTTTTGTTTTTTCTGTGAAGTCATTTGGTTCCTCTCTGTAGACCAAACCATTTCTAAGTTACTTTCAACTTTGCTTGAGACTATCGCTGTCTCAGAGTTGTGGATTTTACAGACATTAAATAGTTGAAATCTGTGATTTAAATATATGTACAACAAAATGGCTAAAATCTCAGTTGATATTCAGAATGACATGGATTTGAACTTTGAAACTCAAATCCCTCATTTATAAGTGTCACTTTTCAAAAGTTCTCAAAACTTTTAAAACTCCGTTTACTCAACTACAAAACTGGACCAAAAATGTTCCTACCTCATTAGGCTATAAAACGATATAATGAGGTGATACCTGCAAAGTTTTTAACCCTTTACTTGGGACTTCCCTAAACGCTCAATTAATTATATCCATTATTACATTTTAAAAAAGAGCACAGCTGCTTCTGGAATCATTAGTACCTCAATGCCAGGCATTGCATTTAGAATGAGTTTCTTCCGAAATATTTTTTCTCAGTGAACACCTGTACATTGTCAATCTTTAATCACCCTGCTAGGAATAGGTCAACAGCTCACTCATCTGAGCACTCAGGAGTAGAGTGTTTCAAAGAATCCCATGTGTAAAGCAAGAGAAATACATTTAGTATCTTCCTGCCTATCTCTTTTTCCATGTGACTCTTCAAACTTTATCTTTGAAATAGTACAAACAAACAAATGAGCAAAACATGAACAAACAACCAAAGGAAAAAACCAAGTCACTGTTGTGAAAAAGAGGTCGGTGATACTCAAGGTGGCTCAGCAGCTTATTCCAATTTAATTTTTCATAAATGCCGCCATCTAGTGTTCACTAACCCAACTCTTATTGCTGACCTTAAAAATTTATCCTCGATGTGGAAGATGTTCCCCCGTTTCACAGAGGCAATTGCATCGGGTCAATGTATTTTATGTACCCAAATCTTTTAAAAAGACGTCTGGTACCTGAAATAAAGTAATGTTGAAGTAAGAACAATCACTGTCGCGGAAGTCCAGCATCGGAGATGTGGCATGTAACTTTGCAAAATACAAATGCACTGTAACTATAATTCTTGTTCCTCTCTCTCTCTCTCCCTCCCTCCCTCCCCCCCAGCCCACTCCCTCAAGCATCCTTTAGAAGTGCTTTGCTCTCCACTGTATCTCTGGCTCCTAGCAAAGTTCTTGGCACATGGTGTTCAGTGAAATGCATCATGCCTATTATAAATTAACAATGTCTCTATACCAGGGACTGTTTTAAGCAGTTCTTACATATTAAGTTCTTATATAATCTCATTTAATTCCTACAACCTTTGAGGAGGAGATCTATTATCGTTTCCTTTTACAGATGAGGAAACAGATGCCTGGAGCAGTTGAGTGAGTTTCCATGAACATGTAACTGGTAAGTGGCCAGGCCAGGATTTGAAGTCACTGGTGTGACTCAAAGAGTTTTCACTTTCAACCCGTTAGTAGCCAGTGAATCATCACACCCGAAAACATTGGTAGGTTCTCAGAACACCTACAGCTATGTGCACGTTGATTGATAAATGACAACGGAGAGGTAAATGTTTGAAATCAGCTATGAATCCTTAGAAGATAACACTACTTCTAAAGAATTTAAAACATATTATGAAACAGAACTGAAACTATTAAGGGTAATTGAAACACAAAATGGAAACATGTATGTTGTTCTATCTCAAATGATAAACGCACACAAAGAGTTTAGATGTTTGATATCATTCTTTTTTGAATGAGTTGATGCCTTTCCAACAAAAATTGCATGAAAAATATGACAGCCTAACTACAGAAGTGTTTAGCTTATTTAAGTTAGTGATTTATTGGTGTGATTTTAATTACATTATGTAGTTTGTTCTATTATGTTAGCATGTGGTGTGGCAAACAGTTTTTCTTTTTTGTTTTAATCAGTATCTCTTTTTTAGCTCTATACAGACACACTGACTTCTTCTAAGCTAAGGTGACTATTTCAGGTCAGGAACCTGCCATGAGGTTATTGATGTCCATGGAAAGGTTACACATTCATCAGTTTCATACCATGAACATCTGTACAAATGACAAAGAAAAAATTGTATTTATTTTGTCCTAGAATTCAAACATTGTTAGGTAACTTAACTCATTTCTAAAATAAAAGAAGACTCAAAGAAAGGTAAAATGATACCAATGTCTTCTATTCAGGATATTGTAAACAACTAACTCAGTTCCCCATGGAGTATGCATGATGTCACTTTCTAATAAATGTAAGTGATTGGCACGATTGAGGATAGATCAAGGTTAAGTCTATTTCTTTTTTTTTTTTTTAGAGAAGGGGAGGGGCCAAGGGGAAGAGTGAGAGAGAATCTTAAACAGGCTCCATGCCCAGCGCAGAGCCCTACTCGGAGGAGCTTGATTTCACAACCCTGAGATCATGACCTGAGCCAAAATCAAGAGTGGGATGCTCAAAAAAAAAAAAAAAAAAAAGAGTGGGATGCTCAACCGACTGGGCCACCCAGGCATCCCTATTTTTCTTTTAAAGGAGAGCATTTCCTCTTAAAATTCATTTGTGAAAATATTTATAAAAGTTATAATAAAAAATGAATTTAAAGACCAGGCCTGAAAATTACATTAATAATTAAGAATATTCAAAAGCATTCTAAGGGTAATCTTGTATTTTGTTGTTGTTGAATTTATAGAAGCACCAAGTGCTAAAGACTTATAGAGAATATCCATACAAACCTTTATTTGTCAAATAAGAAAATGGGAGCTATATAATGTTAGTTTTATCCAAGTGCAAGTGCTACTTATAATCCAAGGCTAAGCCTAGAAATCTATTTCTCAATACAATGCATTTTTCACTACATGGAAAAAGAGCATCTTTTTTTTTAATTCCTCAAAACAAAATCTTGCTAATGGTAATGATGGAGTTATAGACCCAATAATCAATCATAAGACAACAAGTAAATAAGTAGTCATACCTCTTCTATCCATTTGTTTATACAATTATTCATTCAACAAACACCTACCGAGTATGACTCACAATCTTACAAAAACAGACCAAATTCCAAATAGCAATTCCCTTTTTACTTTTTCAAACATGAATGGCAACTTTCTGTAGCCAAACATACCAGATCTTAAAGCAGTATCTATGTAGTAAAGCTTTGAGATATCAGGGCTCTTTTCTTTCTTGTTTTCTTTCTTTTTTTTTTTTTAATGTTTTTCTTGCATTTGTTTCTAGGTCCTTTACAGCAATTTATTACTCTATTATTGGTTGCGTGTATACTTGCCTCACTTCATGCAGCACAATTTGGCCAGTGTAGGTCCTTGAGAAGTGTTTATTAAAAAGTGAAGGCCTAATTCCCTGGGGGAAGTCCATTTTTTCCTCACTTCCATTCTGCCCCCCCTTCCAGTCCAATAGGAAGGCATTTATTATCTCTAATTTCTCCTATATTTCTTACAGGAAAAAAAAATATAAATAAAATTGCATAAAAACAAACTAATGTAAGTATTTCTCTATTAAAGCAACAACGTACTTTTCAGCGTGGATTTAGTTATGGCTTCAGCCAAGTCAACTCAGTTGCTACTACCTTATTAACTGTGCTTCAGAAGAGCCTGTTTTTACTTCACTCTCGCCACCTTGAGGACTGAGTTACCCAAATGGATCACCTGCATCCCCTAAACTGCCCATAGAATGGGCATTTTCTGTTTTTGTTGACCAGAGCTAAAACAATCCCACCATGCTATATGCTGTGTATACTTTGTAGTGGAATGGATTGGGAGATCTTATTTTGTAGTGTAACTAGTCAAAATGTATTAAAAATCAAATGGGAATTCATAATTTAACATTTTCTCCAAGGCAAAGTCCAGGACCAAAGCAAAGATTATGTATAGTAGTACTCTCAGGCCAATTTGCCAATTAAAACCTACTGTGAAAGCTAGCATTTTTTTTTTATGTCTATGGTTCTAATCTTCCATTTTATAATTTGAAGGGAACAATACTAATAAGAGTTGCTGATAGATTTTAACATTCTCTTTAGGTGTATAGAGATAAAGAGGTGCCTGAAATTACACTTATCTCTCATGTTGCTCCATTCACATTCCAAAAGCAAGGTAGTTTCAACAACTACGTTGGATTCAACGTTGGTGTGACTTACAGTCATGTGAAGTGAATTGCCGAGGCATAACTGGACTGAGATAATCTACCTGGGGAGAGAACCACATATAATGGAGGTAGGACTTTCTATGGAATTATGGATATGGCATTGTTTAACTTGGGTTTTACCAGCCAGAAGATTTTCAACTTTACATTATGGTAGAACAAATATGTCCCTACTTAATATTTCACACTTCATGTGGGTTTTAAAAAATAACATGCTTGTATTGCTCTCATAAAATACACACACACACACGCATATACTTAGAGATACATCCATGCATATGTGTGTGTGCGTACTTACATTAGTTTCTGATTCCATTTTATCATGGCATGGCCTATTACATTTTCTACAATAACTCTCCACCACCACCCTTGTAATAATCAAATAGTATCAAATGGATGCACTGAGATTCTAGAGGGAGTTAGTTCTATGCCAGCTCTATCTGGGGTTTAGGAATAAAGGGTAATGTTGCAGGGGGTGGGATATACCTCCTCCTAACCCTGCTACATTCACACTTTACTTGGGCACTCAGTAAGTTGATTAGGGACTTATCTATTTTCTATAGTATAAGTTGTAGATTATGAATTCATGGTAAGAATGTTTTGGCTTTTAGTCTGAGTGCCAAGAGATGCCTTTGGAGGATTTTGAACAAAAGATTGACATAATTTGATTTGTGTTTTGAAAGGGTCACTGGCTCCTATGTGGAAAACAGAATGTAGGCTCACAAGGGTGGTTGTAAGGACACTGGTTAGAAGACTACTAAAATAATACAAGCAAAATGTGATAGTGTCCTGCAATAAGATAGTAAGGACTATAACTGATTTCTTTATTTCTGAGAAAGAATAATTTTAACTAACCCACAGATTATTAATTTAATTGAAAGAGAAGAGTCTGCAGATTTCCAAATCATAAGACTGATCCAATCAATCAACCCTGAAGTCACAACATGACAAAGAAGTCTCAATAGAAAAAAAAAAAAAAGTGAGCAAATATTTATGACTATAGCTGCAAATATTTGTCCTTCATTTCCTTGAAAGAATAAGGAAACCATAAAAATGTAGACAACTATAAATCTATGCCAAGTGTTTCGGTATTAGGGAATCAGTTCATGTCATTAATTTCTTTGATTATTAAAAAAATTACATCTAGTTGAATGTACAAAATATTTGATGGAATGCATCATCTATGCCTAAAAAAATAGTTTCATGAATTAAGAATAAAATAATATTTCCTTATAAGAAAGAAGATAATCTATCTCAGATATAGAAAGCTAATATAAATTATGAATAATGTCTATAAAGACATACACATTAGAGTCAAACTCAAGGAAAAACTCAAAGATATCCAGTGTCATTTCTAGTACAGGTTTCCCCGGTTAGCCGAAAGTAGAGTGTTCTTATGAAACCTCTTGCATAAGTCTAAAATGGCTTAAAGCAAAGAAGCAATTACCATTAATTTATATGGAAAAATTGTTAAGCATTCCCAGACCCCAAAAAATAACCTCTCTTAGGCATTTCTGATATCTTATAACACATCTTGGTAATGGATGCATAAACTAAACTGAGATAAAGCCCAGATGCTCACACAGTTCAAAGCTCTAGCAGCTTAATGCTGAGACACCTGAGTGCAGCTCCCAAGGAAGGAGCTTGGTGAAGCCACTCTGGCTGCTTGGGGTGGGCGCTATCTCTTCAAAGCTTCTGCAAAACTACCTCTAAACACTCTTTTCCTTTTGCCTTTTTTCCTGTAAAACTGAAAATCCCCTTCAGATTGCTTTCAGCTATTGAAAACAGGTATTAATGTAGGTCTTTAGTAAAAGCAAAGTGGTGTAACGCAAACTTTCAGGAAGTGGGGGATACCTGTCTTTAGCTGTGGTTTGTGACTTGTGGCCATTCCATCAGCATTAGAACGGGAATAGAAAAAAAATCTATGCAAAGTTATTCTGAAAAACTAGAAATCCACAACAAACGATTGACAGCAATTCGACAGACAGCATTATAAATTTGCAAATTAATCACAATTGTATGATTATAACATAAAATTGTACTGAATAAGACTACTATGAAAATATCCAAATACCCAAATTCTCTGTCATTAGAAAAATGCAGACTTAAACATATCATGTTTCACCAAACTGACAATTTTTAATGAAAATAATATAGAGCTATTTGAGAAAATTCCTGGTCTTAGTCATTGTTGATGGCAGTATAAATTATTTAACATTTCCAGTTGGCAATTTAAAATATATATTAAAGTCTTCAACTCTGGTGCTCCCTGTACCTATCAATGTCGTTTTTACAAAAGCCTCATAAAAATTCAGTCATAGGTGAAATCAAAGAATCTTCTTCACATCATTAATTATTATAATAAGACATTCCTTAAAAACAAAATGAAACATTGATGTCCTAAAGAAGGAAAATGGTTCATAAATTATAACAAACCCATATGATGGAATATCATGCAGTCATTAAAAGTTGAATGAGAAAGGAATTTTAATAAACTAGACATTTTCATTGTATGTTCAATTTAATTCAACTGGTTGCCAAGTACTATGTACAGTACAAAATAGAACAAAGTCAGTTTTTCCATAATAAACTTTAAAAGTTGTACACACATATTCCAAAATGTTACCACTGATTATCTCTAGGTGGTAGGATTCTGGTATGTATTTTCTGCCCTTTGCTCTTCAGCATTTCTTAAACTTTTGACAATTTACATGCATTATTTAATAACCATTGGAAATCAGAGCATATGGTTTATTTAAAATAATCCAGTTGAAGACATTTTGGATGCTGAAGGAGAAAGGAGGTAAAAGAGTATTGATTAGGGGACCAATTTTGCTTTAGAAAGTCTTACGGTTCATTCATTCTTTCAAGAAGCATTGATTGACTCTCTGTTCCATTTTATTCCATCACTAGACACAAGACATTCAGAGATGAGTTAGTCACAATTACTTTCTCATAAATCTCATGGATCAGTGAAGAAACCTGACAGGTGCAATGTCAGTGCAATTTCAATGAATTAGGTATTAATGTGGCATTAAAGGGGCACAGAGGAGGGTGTGGCTGCTGAGGGTAGGAGGTAAGAGAAAGCTTCCTAGAATAGTTATCTTAAAATTAGTTTTAAAAGATGAACAGGAATTTTCCACATAGAAATAGTAGGCAAAATCATTCTAGGAAAAGGGCACAGTATGAGGAAAATGTAAAGAAGCATGATTCAGATTCTGTCCTTGTTAATAATCATCACCTTATTACATTTGTTTATAAATAGTGATGATGACCAACTTACTGAAATACCTTCTTAGTTGCGATAGAACTTTTACTCCATAGCTTGCAAAGATGTTTATTTTCAAAAAAGAAAACAAGTTTTATTTTTATAATCAGAACATTCTAATAAGAACGTTGTTCTAGTATTAGCCACCTTTATTTCCTGGACATTGACTCTGCACCAGGCTTGCCACAAAGCACTTGCTAGTGTCAGTCAACTCCCTGAGGCGTCTTACCTCCCTGAGGTAGGTCCGAAAGAATATCCCCAACTGGCCCCAACTTTCCAGCCTGCCCTCCCCAAATTCCCTCTGCCTTTCCTCTGCTAGGCTCTCCCCCATCTCACTCTCAACTCCTCCAAGATGGAGGCCTCTTCCTAACACTCTTCCCTATCATGACTTCAAATGCCCAATCCTGACCTCCACCATACTGTACTAGTCAATGTCTCCCAAATATGTCATGGTAGCTCATTTTTAAGACCTCTTGCATCCTATTCTCTTCAAAAAATGATTCCAAAATACCATACTTTTCCTAAGACACTCATGTTTTATATTTTCTTGGCATCACATGCATACTCATTCAAAATACCTTATCCTGGGTCATCTTGAGTGATCACCTCTTACTCAACTAGCCCAGCATCTAACCCAGAATCTGATACATTCTGGACATACAATGTTTATTGGATGGATGAATGAATGAATGAATGAATGAATTATAAATCTTATCCAAAACATGCTACACAATTCAATAGACATTTTCTCAGTCATTAGTATTATCTCTGAAGATAAATCAGGATAAAGTGAATATCAGGTTTTATCTAAGAAAGCAAGAACTGGAAATCAGATTGAAACAAAATATCTTAAGTCCCCAAGTAAGTGAAATTACCAAAATTGGACCAAGCTTTGAAAATAAAGCAAGCAAAAAATCAAAAACCCATTCAAATTGAATTCCAGTATATTTATTTCAAAAATTAGGCACTGGGTGTTATACTGAACTGATGAATTGTTGAACATTATATCAAAAACCAATGATGTACTATACCTTGGCTAACTGAATTCAAATAAATAAAAAAATTATTTTACTGAACAGCCTAATAGCCTTAAAAAGTCATTTATTTCAACCAGAATACCAGTATATAAATCATGATGGTACTCTCTGATAAGTACAAAAGTCAATGTTTTGTTTGATACTCTCTCTGGCCTTACAAATAAAAATAGAATAACTATCTATTTCACTGAACCATAGACTTCATAGGCCCAGCAAGTAGCCACCAGTGAATGAGGACACCTCTCTTCTCTCAAAGGATAGGTATTGACTGCTGAGTGGCCCAAGAACTTCTCCAGCTCCCAAATTCTCATATGTGAACAGCCATCGTGTAATCCAAGTCCTCAAATAAAAGGCATGTTAAAGAAGGAATTCGCTCGGGAGACATTTCTTATTTGCACGGTTGCAAAATATCCTTGAAGGAGCACAAGAAGCATATGGGCCACACAGTGGAAGTTGACGATTTTTTGGTATCTTTCCTTGGTCCATGAGAATTTCTATCCCATTCTTGAGGGTTATAAGCCTTGTCAGCAAATGAGTTACACGGACTGCACAGGCACTAGGGAGGCTTTGGGTAAAAGATAAAACTGGCTCACGAGCATAGAAACTGCTTTATAAGCTAACTACTTGAGACTTGGGAGTGTGCACTTTGCATATGTATATTTCTGACAATGCTGACTATGGAGTTTTAGATAGAGCAGTGAGTCAATAAATGTTGAACGAATAAGTAAATTAATTAATGGATACATTATCTTTAATGAAACAGTTTGATATGAGGCTGGAAGTGAGGTATTATTTCTAATCAGTAATACCAAGTAAAAAACCCTTTGCTAAACTTGCTATGCTTGGCAAAAGTCACATATGGGCATCAGCCTGTATCACAAACTATGAATATATGGATATATGGGTGCATGGTTGTGCATAGGCTTAATCACATGTGTATTCTGCTTGAATATATGGGCCTAAAGTTATGAAAAAACAAAATGTATATCTTTAAACAAGCTAAATCCTGTAAGAATATTTTATTAAAACATTTACTTTTTTTCTGATGAGAATGTAGATATTTTTAATTTCTTAACTTTGTTGTCTCTATTTTGTCAATGGTCCAGAAAGATATATATTGTTTCCATAGTCATAACAATATTTTATCGCCAGAAGATATTCATAGAGTTATAGACAGGTGAGAGACTGAAATCTCTCTACTATAAGGAGATTAAGCATTATTCACTAGATTGAATATATGAAGATAGAAATCCAGTTCAGTACTTTTTGTTTTGTTTTGTTTCGTTTTGTTTCAAGTACCCATTCCAGGTGAAACTCTGTAGGTGCTGTTTCTGAAGAACAGTTACCGACATAAATAGAAATTAGTCTCCATCCCATGATTTTAAAGATGGGTTGAACCAAAAGGAGCATAGGATCGACCTTTCGTTAATGAGAAAATTAGTAACCTGGAAGCCTCTATTATGGCAGGATTCTGATTAACTGAGGTTTCACTGTTTTTGTGGGCCATTTGATATTTATAATCTTGAGTTGGCCACCTCACTCTCTCCCAGAATTGCTCAACAGGGCAGACAACTAGAAAGGGAGTCCATGTCCCTTCAAGAGGAGAAAGGATTTGCAATGAACCCAATGGAACCTTTGGCAGGAACATTAAGAAAGATCTTGGTCTTTCTGACTGCCAGATTAAACAAAGTAAAGGATGTCGTTTATTTTACTTAAGTCAGCTCAGTTGATTCATAATACTAGTACTGAAAGCATCTTAGAGGAACAGGTCAGGGATCACTAATCCTTTCTTAGTGGCTTTATTACCTTATTAGGTTTAAGCTAAAGGAAAAACAATCCGATAAGCAGCCAAAATGCTTACAGAGAATTAAAATGCTTTCTGAGATTATTTGGGACCAAACACAGTTTCAATCCTAGCTTAGAATAACAAGCAACTTTCCTTCCATTAAGTTGAATAAAAGAATGCTGTATGTGTATTAAAATGTGAAACATTTGGAATTTATAACCACCTTCACATCTACTGAAATAATCTCTTAATTGGTCTTCCAGCTTCCCAACCATCATTTGCCAGTATATGTCACTCCTGCTCACCAACCTCTCCTGACTGTGCATTATTAACAGCCATAATTCTCGGTGGGTGACATCTGGAAGCCTAGCCTTAGAATTTTCTGGGATGCAAGATAAATAACTCTAGGGACAGGTCCCAAGTCCTCCCTTCCTTTGTTTAGAACCACGGGCCTAGAGACTACTATAGAAATTCCTTAATGTGGCATTCAATGTCCTCCGAAATTTGTCCCTGAGCTGGTTTTCTGAGGTTATTTCATACCATCTCTCTCCGTGCATATTAATGAGCCAGATCCTTCCTTGCTTCCTGATCTCATCATGCTTTCCCAGGCCTATTATTTTCTTCATACTGTCCTTTCAACGTGTATTGTTGAATTCTTTGCTAACCCTCAGAACTTTTTGGATTCATCTTCTGATGTTCTGGCTGCTAAATCCCACCAGAGGTTCCTGTTACCCAGTATCCATCCTTCTGGGACAAAGAGAAAAGATTTTGAACCACTGGACTGCACAATTTAAGGATGCTTGGAGGTGCAACCATTCATGGGTAGGAGTATAAGGTCATACTCTAAAGCTTACACTTGAAACCAACCCCTTTGTAAATTTCTTCTTCTTTGAAGTCTTTAAGAATAGTTGATTACTGGGGCATCTGTCTTCGGCTCAGGTCATGACCCCGGGATCCTGGGTTGGGCTCTCTGCTCAGTGGGGAGCCTGCTTTTCCCTCTCCCTCTGCTGCTCGCCCTGCTTGTGCTCTCTCTCGCTCTCTCTCTCGCTCTCCCTCAAATAAATAAATAAATCCTACAGAGTCAGAATAGTAGAGCAAAAATTAAAAATAAAAAATAAAATAAAGAATTATGGGCTTTGAAGTACAATAGTTCTGGGATTGATTATCAGGACTGCCACCTACCATCTGTATGATTTTGAACAAGTAACTTTTATCTCAGTTTACCTTTTTCTAAAATAGACATAATATTTCAGGGTGTTTAGGAAGATAATTAAAACTTGCAGAATTCTGATTTTTATTTTACATGTGTCTCCACATTGTTATTTCTCAGAGGATAATGTAGGTTCCTGCTCTAAATCGATCTTTAGTAAATGTATGCTAAGCCTTTGATATTTAAATAAACGATTAAGATTTTAAAATACTTCAGGGCGCCTGGGTGGCTCAGTCGTTAAGCGTCTGCCTTCGGCTCAGGTCATGACCCCAGGGTCCTGGGATCAAGCCGGCATCAAGAAGCACTTCTCCCTCTCCCATTCTTCCTGCTTGTGTTCCCTCTCTCGCTGTGTCTCTCTCTGTCAAATAAATAAATAAAATCTTTTAAAAAAAAGATTTTAAAATACTTCATTCAATTCCCTTACAAGTGTTTGCTTTGCAGTTGAAGTTTGGGGCTGTTGTGTCCTCCAGAAACTAACTCTACTACCTCAGAATGTGACTGCATTTGGGTCTTTTCAGAGGTAATGACTCAAAATCAGGTTGTTAGAGTGGGCCTTAATCTCATAGGACCAGTATCCTTATAAGAAGAAGAGGTTAGGACACAAACACATGCAGGGAAAACCATGAGAAGACACAGGGAAAGACGACCATCTACACGCCAAGGAGACAGGCCCAGGAAGAAACAAATTCCCCGACACTTTCATCTCAGACTTTGAGCCCCCAGGACCGTGAGACAGTCAATGTCTGTGGTTGAAGTCACCCAATCTGGGGCACTTTGTTATGGCAGCCTTAGCAAACTAATACACCATCTCTTGACTTGAGTGTTATAATCAGTACACTTGAAATAAAGACTACATTATTGCAATGCCTGTGTTCATTTGTTTGGTATGAACGTAAGATGGCATTATGAAATTAGAGTTTTTACCTAGAAACAGGATAACAACACAATTTTTCTTGCTTAAAAAAAAATATCAGAGCCTTACACATAGTACGTGTCCCTAATGGATGATTCTGTCTCGTGAAGATACTCAGTAAGCTTGGTGAATAAGCTGTATTGAGTGGGCTGGGCTGTATTTCAGTGGATTTGTTAGCAGGGAAGCTTGAGCAGAGTGAATCATGAATGAACTTCACAATACTTGGAGACAGATTAATAGTTCCTGTTTTAATTCAAGTGTGCCAAATAAATGCCCAGCCACATTCCGCAGCAGTGTCTGCTCGATTCGAAATGAATGGAGGTTGCCTAATTGTGTCCCCGAGCAAATATAACCCAATCAATTACATTTGTACAGCACGTTATGGATTTGAATGTATTTTCTCTCACATTTTCTCGTTTGGTCTTTATTATGATTAAACATCATAATTATTATAAACTTAGTGGAGCTACCCAAAGACTTAGAAATATGGTCCTTTTCTCAAGTCCCAGTGCGTGAGAATGTGCAGGAGCTAGAATTTTGACTCAAGATCCATATGTTTCTTTCAGTGCTGTAGCTGCTAAACCATCCTGCTAGTTTCTACTGTCCAATACCCATCCCCTTGGGACCAGAAAGAGCAAATTTTCCACCCACAAGGCCTTGCAATTTCGGGTTGTTTTGGAAAGGCTGTAGCTGGTGAGAGAAAGTGTGAAAATCAAAGAAGCGATACCAAATTCTCTGGCAAAAATTACGACTTTGTTAAGATTCTGCATGGTATAATCTTGAAAGGCAGTTTTTAAAAATCCCATATCATGGATGAAGAAACAAAAGTTCAAAAAGATACTCACCTAAGATCACACTCATACCCGGAATGTGAAGGTAGGTCTGTTGGACTGAAATATTTCTATTTTTCCCATTCTGATACCCAATTCCCACTTGTTCCTTGATTTCTAGAGAATTATCTGAATCTGCTTAATGATGAAAGGCAAAAACTACTAAGGAAACGTGACTGCCCTCATGGAAAACTCCTGGTGCCAGAAAGTTCTGATAAGGGGACTAGAGATTAGCCTTCACACACTGTCATCTTCATCAAGCCTGCCCACTCAGCGTGGCTTGGGATGGTGGTGCAGAGCAAGGAGTCTGGTCTTTAATAAAGAACAAAGCTAAGATCTAACATTTATACAGTTTTTACTAGACACTGTCCTCAATTTTTGAAAATATCCACAAAACTGCTATGAGGTAGATCATCTTAACTTAAAACAGGAAACTGGGTACTAGAAATTAAATAACTTGCCCATATAACAAGTACACAGCAAAACTAGGTTTGGAGCACTATTTTATCTTTCACTTCAAAATAATTTAAAATTATGTTTCAAGCTAATGTGATACTTTACTTTGGTTGTCATCAATTAGACCAGTTTTGAATAAATCTAAATACATTCATTCACTGATTTATGCAAAAACATACTTACCGAGCACCTACTATGTGCTTGGGACAAAGGATACATGATAAACTTTGTTCTTGCTCAGGAAAAAAAAATGTTCTGTTGCTAGAACAAGCAGCAAGCAAATAAATGCATGCTTGTTTAATTTATAAACATAATCAGTGCTATATTGGAAAAATAGCCTATACTGTGAAATAACAACAGAACTAAACCTTCACTTAATGACAAAATTTCCCTTCTTAGTCAGTTAATATACTTAATCTTATAAAAATTCATATTCTTTCCCATATATGTACAATTCATCATTTTTTCTCTCCCATTTTGCACTCATCATGTACTTAAGTTACATCATGAACTCTATTTAAATTACTGTATCAAGGATCTATATTTTTGTTAACTTGGTAATAATGCCCTTATTCATCTTTATAATAGTGCTTTGGGCAGAACTTTGGTAAGAGCCATAAATTACATCAAAGACTGTTTTAAGCAGGTTTCTCAGATGTTCATTTGGTTAATAAGAGGAAGACTGAAATATTTTTTGCCTTCCCAGCTCATTTATATCAAAGGAACATCAGGAGAATATTAACCCCTGGCCTTCTAGGCTATTTCTGCTGTATTATAATTGCATATCAAGACTTTGCCAAGTTTGGAGAATGGGGACAAAGTCAGTCCGTGTGTGTGTGTGTGCGTGTGTGCATGTGCATGCATATGTGAGTGTGTATGTATGGCTAGAACTGTCTTGGTTATGGAATACTTTATTACATAATTTAACTGAACAACTAAGTTCCTCTTTTTAAGTGCAAAATAGCAGAGAGGGCCATGTGGTAAAAGATTAAGGGATTTGAAATCCTTCAAAACTGAATTCAAAGCCAGGTTTTGATGCTTATTAAATATGTGTCTGTAGGCAAATTGATTTATCTGATGCTCCACATCTATTCATCTATCTACCTGTCCATCCTTCTATCTACGTTGAAGATAATGAAAACTATTTCTTAGTATCAACTTAGAATTCAGTGAGTAATTTGTCTGAAGTCTACACAATGCCTGGCACATAGTATGTACCCAGGCTGAGATGACTTTTACTGTAACTAAAGTCTACATATACATTTAAACTGCAGACATTGGTGAAATCAAGGATAATATAGAGAGGCACCTAATACTGGAAGGTTTTCTGATTTTCTTCTGGAATTGGATTTCTTATGTAGTGAAGATGGAAAGAATAGCAGATGTTCATATCTAAATTTTGTAAGCTTTAAACCATTGAAAAAATGCCTCATTGAGCACTAAAAATATTGAGGCTAATCAAGATGCTGGAGTTAGTCTATCACAGTTAAATTAGTATCAAAATTATTCAAGACTTTGTAAAGACATCCAACTGTGCTCTCCAAATGTGAACAGGGAATATCCAATTTACAGAGTATAGCAAGGACAGCAAAATTCCCAGAAACTCTTAAAATGCTTAATATTTACCTGAGGTTGTCAAATATGACAGATTGATAGAGTCATTTTGAATAAAATGACAAGATATATTAAAACTATATAACTATGAGTAACGGATGAACTCACTTAAAATTATATAAAGAAATATTTGGAAGGGTTTCTATGGTATTCACAGATCTCTGGACATGTGGACTCCTGGACTATTAAATCTGTGAAAGCTCTGTGTTTATTCATTTTGTCAGGAAATACAAATGTGTAAGGCGTCTTCTCATGTTTAGGTTGTTTCACAAAAAGTGAAAAATTGTTCTCATTCACTTTGCATACATGCATTCATTCATTAATTTAATAAATACATATTGAGCATGGTCATAGGCATGAGTGTTATTGGGATGAATAAATATGACCTCCAACATTCTTGCTGCTGATTGTTTGATGGATATTTCAACACAAAGACTCATAATTACAGCACAAACTGTTATAGGAATAATGATGAGGAAATGACTAATGCATTATAGATGAATCACAGAGGGCTTCTCAGAGGAGGTAATAATGAGTTGAATCTTAAAGAAGAGAAGTCTGGCTGCTGAAGAATAAAGAAAAGAACAAGGATATCTATATTATTACAGACAGAATAAAAAAGCATATATTAAAGTGAGGAGGAATGGTATGAATGGCATTTACTGTATGGGATGGTGTGCTGTATCTGGTAGTGTAGATTTCAAGGCAGGTTTGGACCAAATCATGATGGTCCTTGTCTGCTAAACCAAAGGGGTAGTCTCTTGCCTTACCGTCCTTCTTACCTAGTCTCCCACACTGCCCACTGAGCACTTTAACGTGCCAACCACTGTGCTAAGAGATGTACTGACTTAACGTAACACTGGCAACAACTCTAAAAGCAAATACTAAAATTAACTCACACAAGAACTGACATTTAAAGCTTAATAAGATTGGGGCGCCTGGGTGGCTCAGTTGGTTAAGGATCAGGCTCTTGATCATGATCTCAGGGTCATGATCTCAGGGTCATGATCTCAGGGATGTGAGATCCAGCCCCGTGTTAGGCTCCTTGATGATCATGGAGCCTGTTTAAGTTTCTCTCTCCCTCTCCCTCTGCTCTCCCTCCATTCACGTGGGGCCTGTACTGGCTCTCTCTCTCTCTCTTTCTCAAAAAAAGAGAAAAGACTAAAAAAATGACTTTAAACTTAATAAGATTAAGTAATTTTGGCTTAATTCAAATAGTCCAGTTTCAGAGCCCATGTTCACAACCTATATGTATATGTGTTTTCAATATGATTTTTCGAATAAAACAAGGAAGTTATATAAACAGAGAAAAATACAAAAGCAATTCCATCAATAATGTTTTACCTGATTGAGCCCTTGGAATTGACTTAGAGATATGAATTGTTTAAGTTATAAAGACATAGATGAAAAGAGAAAGAGATTGAAAGCCCACCACGCGGGTGCTGACTAAAATTTACGGGAGTAAAATAACAACGAGTTTCATGAATAACTAATATGCTAAATCAATTATAAGAACATTGTCAAGTTCTGAATCAGTGTCTATGAGAGAGATCATATCAGTATGAACTGGAATTCCTGTTCTAACTTGGTAGGGAGTAACAGCAAATACCATTTTCATTATGTGGCTACTCATTTTTCTTTACGGGACAGATGTTGGGTGTTTGTATTTTCAAAAATATCTGCTTTTCATCATACCACTTAACTACCACTTGATATCTGTATTAATTTTGCTGCTTAACAACCTCATATATTTATAAAGTCTGTGGGTCAGTTGTGGCTCTGACTTAGGATCAACTAGTCTTGGCTCTGAACTGTGGGTTGGGTTCAACTCTGTTGCTTATGTTTTCTAATAATAATTTCTTGATCAGAAATTATTCATGTCATGTTCTTATAGCAGGTCATAGGAGCTCATAAGGGCAAGGCAAACTATACCCACATGTTCAAGCCCATATCATGTTTACTAACATTACAGTAAGCCAGGAGAGTCACATAGGCAAGTCCAACATCATGACTCTGGAAAATACAGTCCCCCCATAGTAGAAGCCATGCAGAGTTACATGGAAGAGGGTATAGATGTAATTAATCTCCACAATGCCATAAAAAGATCAGCAATTGAAGCACCTGTGCTTTTTAAGTTAAATAAATTACATAATTTATCTTGAAGGTTGATTATTCTCATAAGTTCTTTGCCACAAGAAGACAAAGGAATTTTTTAAGTTTTGAAATATCATTTTGTAGTCATTTCCTATGCCATGACAAAGTAGATTATTAAAACATAAAAGTATTTAAGATAGTACACTCTGTAAATTGATTTAACTATTGGTAATTTAACCATGATGCGTATTTTTTTAAAAAGATTTTATTTATTTGTCAAAAGAGAGAGAGAAAGCACAAGCAGGGGAATGGGCAGAGGGAGAAGCAGGCTCCTCATTGAGCAAGGAGCCTGATGTAAAACTCAACCCCAGGACCCTGGGATCATGACCTGAGCTGAAAGCAGACACTTAACCCAGGCGTCCCAACCATGACGCATCTTAATGTGCTGAGAGCAAATGCAAAAGATGTAGTTATCCCAACTACTAGACTCTCTGCGAGGTGAAATCTCCATTTGCTATAGTCTGAATACCTGTGTTTCCTTAAAATTCATGCATTGAAATCCTAAACTCCAAAGATGGTGGCATCAGGAAGTGGGGCCTTTGGGAAGTAGGTGTTCAGGCCAGGAGGGCAGAGCCCTCATGAATGGGATTTGTACTGATATAAAAGAGGCTCCAGAGAGACCTTCTGCTCTTGGACAATGTGAGGACAGAGAGACAAATTGCCAGCTTGGAACTAAGAGGGCCTTCACCAGAATGTGGTCATGCTGGCAACTTGATCTTGGACTTCAAACCTCCCAACTGTTGCTTATAATTTGCCCAGTCTGTCATAAATTCTTATAGCAGCTGGAAAAGACTAAGACACCATCTTTACCTCAGGACTCATCAACATACCACATGCACTATTTTGATTTCTGATATATGAACCTGATACGAGAGCTAAAGTCAATTCAAAGTAGATATTTATAAAAATCAAAGATTATGGTAATTTTCTTATGAATCATTTTTTAATACCATTTTGGGGACCTCCTTATAGAGCAATAGTTTAAAGGGCACACTCTGTAGGCCAGTTATTTAATATTTTGGGGTTTTGTTTTCTTCTATAAGATGGAGACAATAATACCTAGCTCTTGGGACTACTGTATGGATTAATTGAGATAATTTCTGTAACAGACATATCACAGTGCCCTAAAGATAGAAACAGGTTAACTACTATAATTTTGTCTATTATAGTTATTATTTCTCTGAATCTCAATTTCCTCACCGTACAGTATAAGTACAATAAGACTTATTTGTGAGCATTCCAAGAGCTGTGTATAAGCCAACGACTTGGGACTTTCTGATTTTTTTTTTTAACCAAGGAATTTGAAAGAGAAACAAGTATCATTTCACAGAAACACAAGAGAAGCAACTATTGGAAACCCAGAAGATAGAATTATAATAAAAAATAAAACTCAGGACATTCAGGCAGGAAACTGTAGAACTGAAGGAAGTATTAGAAGAGGCAACAAAGTGAGAAGGAGTTTTACAAAGAGAAGGAAGCTGTATATGCAGTTGAAGATGGAAATCAACTTCATTCCTTCGGGAAGACTGGTAGGATTTTGGCAGCATTTTTTTTTTTTTTTGAATAGTTGGGATAAAAGATAAAAATTATGGCTTTTAAAGAAAACTATAAATATATTACCAAAATTCCCACTGTCCAAAATTATCTCCCAAAGGAAACTAGAAATAAGACTGCAACTCTTTTCTCATGAATCTACAGCCTTTGAAAACCTTTCTAATGTTACCATTGAAACTTGTTTTGGATTCATTTAAAAAATATATCAAATCTGCTATCATTTCTTCCACAGATAAACTCTCTCAAATAGAATATGTGCCTTCTAATGACTGTCCTAAAATTACTAGCAAATTGAATTTCCCAGGTCCAGGGTTTGCTTGAGCACTGTCACTTTTGAATTGTGAACAAGATACCAACCTTTCCAAGTTAAAATTCCATTTACCAATAGCAAAATACAATTTTCTGTTATCTAAGAAAAACATTTTATCTGTGCATTTATTTTTATCCTTGCTTTTTTTATAAAGGGCTTCCAGTATATTGGGACATCAAAAAACTCATAAAAGTCATTTAATAAATAAATCAAAATCATAGCATCTAGTGTTGCTTTGAAAATGACAGAGAACAAACAACTAGGGGGAAATACTTAGCGTGAGAGAAAACTCAAACCTCTCAAAAAATAATTCAGACCATACTTATAAACTTATGAAAACATTGGTATTAGTGTGTGTATGTGACAATAGGCATAGGATAATTTTTACTAGTGAAATATTTTAGGCTTTCAAAAGTATCAGATCATGATATGTCTATAATATATCTGTGTGTATAGAAAGACCTTATGTGTATAAAGATATGGCTAATAATTATAAAGACACATCTTTATTCATTATCACAAATTATTAAATAAAAATAAGTTGAAAGGACATGTAGAACAGATCAGGGTAAAAAACATTGTTTGATATAAGCATTTCCTGGAAAAATGCTTTCTCCTATTTTAGGAATTGTTTCAAGTATTACCTTCTCTGCAGAATATTCTCTGAGGTATACATTTAGATTTAATCCTGTATTCATCGTTTGGGTTGTTAACAAATATTTCAGTTCTCCAGATCTAAACACATTGTGCTTCCCTACTTCCTCTGAAGGGAAGGGTAGTCGTATGACTTACTTGTACCAAAGAAACATAAGAAGAAGTGAAATGTGTCACTTCCAGCTGGAAGCTTTAAGATTCAGTGTGTGGTTTGTCATGTATGCTCTGGTATGGTGATTATTAAAGTGTGTGTAAGATCAAACCTTTGTTAGTTTGACCTCTGGGTGTCTATAATAACTGGAGCAATGTGCCCATCTGCATTCAACATACAGAATGAGAGAGAAATAAAATGCAGTTAAGTCCCATTGATTATGGGGATTGTTACTATCACATCACTTAACCTATCCTGACTAATATAATTGCTCTTAATGTTGTGATCTAATATATATTATATATATATATATATATATAATATATATATATATCTTTTCCCAGCTGTCAGCTCATCACACTGCATCATCTAGTTATATGTCTGTTTGTTCATTTAACTGCAAATATTTTTGGAATCTGGCTCTTGTATTTTCTTTTAGACATTACAGGCACATAGTAAGAACTAAATCTATTTTCTGAATAAATACTAAGAAAAAATAGTGACTCAATAAATGCTTACTTCATTAACTTTTATGTTCTGAAAAATTATAGAATTTGCATATTTTCTGAACATTTAACAGCAGCAGAATAAACAAATGTATCATTTTTACCTGAAATAGTAAGCAATTGGGGAAAAAATAAATTGATTAATTACTACTGAATGTTGATACTTACAGCCTGAAAATGAAACCACCCCCAGTCCCATCTAACAGTCAATAGAATACAGTTTTAGATTTTATATTGTCAGAATCGGGGCACACAAAATATGTGGAACTAGAAATAGGAGCAATGGTATCAATAGCAACAAATTTAGCTTAGGGTAATCAGATGAAGGTCAAGTTTCTCTAGCATAAAAATGAACTCAGTCTATTTCCAGTGAAGTGTTTCCTCTATATCTTTGAAAAAGAACAATTTAATAAGTCTTAAAGGCAGGTCATATGTATTCCCACATAATGCATAATTTCCTTTCCTATTAGTTAAGTTTTTTCCTTACACTTAAAAAAAACTATTCTCCACACATTTCAACCCCAAACATCCCCACTTGCTTTCCTAATGAAAAGTTCTACAGGTTTATAAGACACTTCTAAACTGGACTCTTCAATTTATACATAACACACTGGAAAGTATCCAGAAAAGACATCTGACAAAAAAAAAAAAAAGACTAAAATTTGTGTTGCATGATTTCATAAAATTGAATTGAAATTTTAGAGTGTAATTATCCATGCCTCAGTCTTTGTTTATCCCGAGTCCATTGTGGAATTGGAGACTGGGAAGAAAAAGTCCTTTAAAAATGTAAAGCTGATTTTATGAATGTGTGGTGCTGGTAATAGTGGTTTTAACTTCTACCACCCTTCACTTTTTCCATTTCCTGTTATTGAGACTTTGGGCTATATTCATATAACCACACCTAGTTTTTGCCCAGTGTAGTGAAAAATCAAATCATGTCAGTGCAGAACAGTGACAAACAATGGAAGTTATTATCTGGGGTCATGTGAAAAAGCCATGAGTTACAGACCTGAATTTTTCATATCAGCTTTCACTTATAAAAATACAGCCTTTGTGTTTTATATTTTCATGTTACTTCATGATACCTGCCAAACAGGGGTACTCTGTAAATAATTGTCAAGTGTTACATGTGATGTATTCAATACCTTCTTTGTCAGCAAGAAACAGCACTCCGGAGATAGATAATTGATTAGTTTAATAAAGGAGCTATATTCAAGGCTGTGGATGGGTTTAGAGAATAGAATATGGATTGGTACAATACTCGGGGGGCTAATAACAGCAGGGAGATTTTCCTACCTTTGGGTCTGAAGAAATAAGTAGAGAGGGTGGTTATGGAACCCAGCTAGAGAAAGGTATGGAGAGGATCAGGGGTTGATGAGAATTATGGTAGAGGTACACCTCCAACTGTGGTGACCGAGGAGGAAGGAAGCCAGGGTAATAGATGCTCTGACCTCCTTCTGATGCCTGCCTATACTTCACATTGACCACACCCAAATGAAAGCCAGACAGCAAGAAGGGAATTCCTGGATGCAGTCCCTAAGTGTAGAACCTTAGAGTATAGATTGGATTCAGAGGGCAAGCGGAATGTATCAAACACCTCCTCCTCCTTCCCTTCTGTAAACTGTAGTACTTTGAACAATGTAGCCAACAAGCAACTCAGTACTTCTCCAACATAAAATGTGCCTTATCCAGTTAAGTCACCATCAATTGTTTATTGACAACTTGTTTTGACAGAGCTAAAAATTTAAAAAGGATATTATAATGCTAAAGTTTCTTCCTTTAAGAATTTCATCATAGCATAGGGAACAAAGATATGTTAAAAATCCAAGATTGTGCATATTGGTAATTCTAAATAGTGGCATAGATACGGATGAACAGAGGAAAGGTAAATGAATCTTCCTGTAAATAACTCCTTTAAAACACTGGATTAGATTTGCCCATTAAAATATAAAACAAGACCATGAAAAGATGCTTAACATCACTCATCATCAGGGAAATGCAAATTAAAACCACAGTGAGATATCACCTCACACCAGTCAGATTGGCTGGTGTCAAAAGATAAGAGATAAAACAAGTATTAGCAAGGATGTGTAAAATGGGGAACCTTCATGCACTGTTGGTAGGAATGCAAACTTGTGCAGCCACTATGGAAAACAGTATGGAAATTCCTCAAAAAACTAAAAATAAAAGTACCATATGATCCACTAATTCCATTTCTGGGTATTTCCCTGAGGAAAATGAAAGCACTAATTTGAAAAACTATATGCAACCCTATGTTCACTGTACACCTGAAACCAATATAATAAGATATTAATATAATATAATATTATAATATTATGTTAACTATACTTCAGTTAAAACTTTTAAAAAGTTAAAAAATAAAAAAGAGGGGCACCCGGGTGGCTCAGCCGGTTAAGCACCTGCCTTCAGCTGAGGTCATGATCCCAAGGCCCTGGGATCAAGCCCCATGTTGGGCTCCCTGCTCAGCGGGGAGCCTGCTTCTCCTTCTCCCTCTGCCTCTCCCCCTGCTTGTGCTCTCTTTCTCTCTCTGTCAAATAAATAAATAATAAAATCTTTAAAAAAAAAGAAAAAAAGAAATTTAACTAATTTGGATTGTTTAAAAAACAAAATAAAATAATAAAACAAGAAATACTACCAAGATGGCGAAGGTCCAATTCCAGTCATATACAAGTCAACTATTTGATGAGAAATAGGAATTCAAAAAGGCTACAATAAAACAAAACAGGCCTTATTAACTATATATCAAATGCCTTAATAACATGCCATATGTTACCCTGAGAATGTGGCTTTCAGGAGATTTTCCTGTTTACTCAGTAGGTGCCCTAAATCCCCCTTCTCCCTTTCGGTCTCACACTGGCATTGGTCCAGGCAGCATTCTTTCCTTTCTGTAGTTATACGGTAATGTTCCTCATATTGGTGATTAGAAAGCCAATACCCAGAGTAACAATTTAAAACTCAAGGATCTGGTCCTGTTAAATACCTCTGCACACCTGACCCCTTAAATACAAACTTACTTAGATGACCAGTAAAATGAAGAATGCTTTTATTCCTCTTTTCTTAATGGGATAGGCTGTTATTTGTCAGATTTTCCATTCATTTGTCGGTTGCATATGTGCCTATATCTGTGTTAGGGGCTGAAATAACTCGGAGTGCTCTAACAAATAGGACCACTCCAGGTTAGAGCTCTTACACATCAATGAGACCTAACAACCTTTCCCGTGAGAATGCTCTCTGAGAATGAGACTGATTCTCCTTTGTTAGGCTACTTTGGGAGCCAATAGGATGTGTGGGGAGGTGAGAGTGTTTGGGAGCTAGACGTATCTGTACTTGAACCCTTGCCATCCTCTTATCGGCTGTCTACATTGGTAGCAACTCAAAATTTTGAAGATCCAATTTTACTGCTTTCAATTTTTCTGAAGGGTACCACAGACCCTTTGAAGGGAAAATATATGCACATAAACATTTATATAAGAATAAATGGGGGCGCCTTGATTTTGGCTCAGGTTATGATCTCAGGGTCGTGAGATCGGGCCCTGAGTCAGGCTCTGCACTGAGTGTGGAGCCTGCTTGGGATTCTCTCTCTCCCTCTCCCTCTGTCCTTTCACCCCCTCTTTCTCTGTCTCTCAAAAAAAAAATTAATAATAAAAAATAGAATAAATAGCAAACTTTCCAAACCTTAGTTTGGAACTTCATCTAAAGTAGGGTATAATACCTATTTTTGATTTATCATGAGGTTGAATAAACTTGTAGATATGGGTAGGAGAGATCCACAGGTATGAGGAGTATAAACCAAGACCCTGTCATTGCTAACTAGGTGGCATAACTGCACAGTTTACTCTTTGGTAAAAATAATAATAATAATAATAATAATAATAATAATAATAGTGACTATCAAATCAATGTGTTGTCCACTTGAAATGAGTTGATGCAGTTGAAATATTTGTTACAGTATCCAGGTAATAGTAAGATTCAATAGGATTCCCTCCTTACATAAAAGTCTTGGTAAAACTTTTTGAATGCGGGCTTCCTAAAACCCTGTGAGCACCCTTTAATAGTTTTATAGGAGCTTGCTAAATCAGGGCACTTGAAGAGAGGGGAAGTTGTTGCTCACTCTTCTTCCTGTCCCTCCCTTTGTGATTCCCCACACCCTGCCCCCCTTCACTGTCTTTTTTTCTCTTAAGGATTTGTTTTGTCTAGCAAGGAGCTATAAAGGATGTGTAGCAAAGGAAGACTTAAAAGTGCCTTTTGGTGACAGTGCATATATGCCAGGGGGAGGCAAGCTGCCACCAAGATCTCAGCCAGCTGCCATGGGAAACTCATACCTGCATAATCAGCCTAGATGAAAGTGGAGAGCTTCCTTCCATGATGCAAGGGGAGGGGGGTGCTGGGGCTGTGGGGAAGCCCGCATTCAATCACAGCTGGAGAAGAGGAACACACACACACGGAGGCCAAAGCGTTATTAACCCTAATTGTGATTGAAAACCATGGAAGAGTTCAGGGGTATTGAGGGGCTCCTGAAATGACCAAACCTGGAGCCTACAAAGGAGGGCCCAGAGAAAGCCGGTGTGATACAGTGTTTCTTTATCAAGGCTGTAGTTTAAAAACAAACAAACTGGTAATAAGGCTAATAGCTATAATTTCCCCATGCAAGATAAAGATTGTGTAACTAACTTGCAGATCACAGAAAGCTTGCTCCGCAGATTTTCTTGCTGGGTAACTTGTGGGTCAGGATGTGCATGTTTTGCACACCATGCTCACCCTTCAGGACAATTTCCCCGCGCTTGTTTTTAAATCTTTATGTATTACATAAACTTGTGCCTGTTTAAGATTCTATTTCTCTAGAAAATACATAGAAGAAGTGTAAGAAAAGCCCATGAGACTGTTTAAAAGGGAAAAGGGTAAGGAATGATGAAAAGTGTGAGTTAAAATGAAAACATGGCAAAGCAACATAAACAAGGAGATCCATGTATTTGTATATATGTGTATCTGTGTATATATATGTATACTGGGCAAAGGTAAAGCCCAAGAGTTTTCATTTCTTTTAGTGAGTAGCAATATGAATGTATGAAGGCTAAAACATGAATATAATTTTGTTTCCTTCCCAGGAATAATGAATTTATCTTCCTTTTTTTCCCTTCTGAGAAAGAACTTTGATGAGTTTGTTCAAGGGATTTGGAGCAGACCTAGGAAAAAAATATGAGCACAATAAGCAGTTATACCCAACAAGTTTTATTGGGTAGCACTTGGACAGGGTTGCACGAGAGGGAAAGTCCCTTAGGGGACCACCACCTGGAAGGAGAGGAGGTCAAGGGAGCTCCTGGGGGATGAGGGAGATCCAGAAGGGGCTCACCCATCTAGGGCTCTAGCCCAGCAGCAAGCTGGGAATCTCTGGGTCAATAAACTCAGAAGGGGCAGCTTGGGACTTTTATAACCACGAGGCTCTCTCTTACCAATGGCCAACAGATGTGAGGTGAGGGTTCAGAAGGTATGCAAAGGAGGCAGGCTCTAAATGCCTAAAAATCGACTTGCTGGGTTACTTTTAAAATAAGTGAATGCATATAAATTTGAGTTTGGTGCCAGCAGGCTTTTGAGCTAATGAGTCTCGGCCTGCAGTGAAGAAATAAACACCTAGGGCCCAATGCATGAAGGCCATCCTTGGCTCATTTATATGACATAGTCCCATTTACCATAGTTACTGAGAATGTGGCCTGGAATATGTGCTAAATGGTCCTGCCAGCCATATCCTCTGCCTTGGACCTGGAAATCATGCCTATCTAGGCATTGAGGAGCAGGGGTGATGGAGGAGCTGAACTACAAAGTCAAGGTTCTATGTGTCCCTCTAGCCCATTCTTCCTGACTGTGGCCAGCAAAAGCTGAGATAAAGCCACAGTAAGGATGAGAGAGTGTTTGGATAAAATGAATACATATATTTGAACACCCTAGGAATACAGAGCCTTCCCTGTCCCTTTCTTAAATGGAGTAAGTCAGCCCGAAAGGGAAACTGAGTGTTCCATCTCAGTTCAGTAGATGTTGCGTATGATATAGGGATGTCATTTGTATTCAAGGCACCCTCCTGGGAAGCAAAGGCAGGAAAGGAGCCCTGGCTCTTAGGTTTCTTGTAAGCTAATAAGAGGAATAAGACCCACACACAATGACTGTAGAATCGGGTGTGTGAAATAGGAGTGGTATACACAGAGTGTCACTGGGTTCAAAGAGGATACAACCACATCTCAGGAAGTACAAGCTTCTCAGAGGAAGCAGAAATTGCTTCCCAGAATTAGAGTCTAATTTTGTTCTAAGTCAACTTCATAAAGTGTCCAAAGGATGCTATTTTCTCTACAGAGAATATGTGCTACTGTGTCTTTTCCTCAATACCTTAAAATGGTATCTCAGCTTAATTACATGCTTTGTATATATTACATTAAAAGAGTATGCTGAATACTGTTTTTAAAATTCTATTTAGCTCAAGATTTTAATACAGTAATGAACAAGTCAGACTTCCCTCTGTGCTATGGTTACTGTAGGTTTAAATGAGAACCATTTATTCAAGCATTATGCATGCATTTGCCATGCAAAAAATATATATATATATTCCTGGAGGATCCACAATATGCTGGTTCAGACTGATGCATGATGGAGACACAAAGGTATATATATTAGACAAACACCGCCTCAAGGACTTCAGAGTTATGTTATGAAATAAGCATAGAATCACTTAACTATTCATTCATTCATTCATTCAGTAAATATATTCTTAGAATATACTTTGTGCTAGGTACTGTTCTAGTTTCTGGGACACCAAGTAATGGTACATGCTACAAAGAAAATTAAAGCAAGGGAAAGAGATTGTCAGAGTTTTTTTTAACAAAGGTCATGGGAGCAGACCGGGTTGGAGAAGACCTAGGGCTTAAAGTGACAAATAACTATTTAATGATAATAAAGGGACACCCAAATTAATCAAACAGCATATTCTAGGTTTTATAGGGATTACTGAGTAAGCTAGGATTAGAACCTGTGTCTTCCAAATCTTAGTCAATGCTTACTTAATATTCATAAGACAGTGGGGGAAAGAGAGGATACAGAGGAAAGTGGGAGGTATGGCTGGTCTAAGTTAGGGTCCGGTAGACTCTAGTTTGGACAGTGCATAAGGTTGTTATGTGCAGTCAGTGGCATAGGGATGGAAACATGGATTAAGAAAAGATTGTGGAGCTATGGAGTGCTGGGCTAAGCAGTTTGTCTGAAATTTCCTAGGCAACGGGGAACATTGGCTTGAATATGTATTCAACTCTCACTGCAAAATGAAGCAATTGAAAATCTCCATATTCTTCTCATTCATTATTTAACTCATTCAACCTTTATGGAACACCTGCCATGTGACAGGTCCTTTGATAAGAGCTGTCCACAAGGAGCCCACAGCCCAGTGGGGCAACATACACAAATAGGTATTATGCCAATTGAACTTGACAAGTGCTGTGATAGCACTTTCTCCTTCTCTCTCCCTTCCCCCTCTGCCCTTTGTCCTGTGATGGAGGTATGCACACAATGCTTATCAGAGCTCAGAGGAGAGCACCTAACCAGTTTGGTGGGTGGCAACACGAAACCTATCCAAATGAAGATAATGCAAACTAATTCTTAATTGATAGGAGTTTTCCAAGGGAAGAATATACTGGTAAATAGAAAACAAGCTGATATTAGACATTCATCACCACAGCAATAAGTTTGGCATATGATAGAGGGTCAATGAAATTTTTTCTGCAATTTTTGTGATCCTGAAGGTGAGTAATGGTAGCCCTAAAATATTTTAATAAGTTTCTCGCTGCCTGAAGTAATATCTCCCACTCCCAAATAAAATCTGACTAACTCATATCTATTCCTCAAAACCAAATTCAAACATCCTCTCTCCTTTAAAGTTTATCTCAAAAGAATTACTTACTCTTCCTGGACCCACATAGCCCACTGGACTTCCTTCAATCATAGGGCAGCTCTCACACTGTTATTCTGCCAATTCTAAACTTTGGACAACCTGAAGCACAAGACCACTTTGATTAACACTGGGTTTCCACTAAAGAGCACCTCAATAGGGTAGGTGGATTAAATGAATAAAAAGGATTCTGAATGGCTCCAGAAAAACTGTTAAATCACTCAGTGTGTTTTTATGTCAATTATGCTTGGTTGTACACTGATTCGTTGACAACCCATAATACCTGGACCATATTTTACTATAGGTGTCAATTACTAATAGAGTAATATTCAATTATGGACCCTGTGCCTGGCACAAAAAAATGCACAATAAATATTTTTATTAATGAATATTGATTCAGTAAACCAGATGTCTTATTTTGCCAATTATTTTAAGATAAAATGAATTCACAAACTACCTAACGACTCTATGAAATTTATCATGTTCAGAAATGAATATTTATAAAATCCTGTCACTTGAGTTAAAAATACCTACTTCATATATTTATTTTTTCCCAGTGATGTTGCCTTTATTTCTTCCTGTTTTCCTTTTGTAGTTTCATTGATTTGAGTCAGCACACTCTGATGCTTTTCACATTGTCCATTTTCCTGTCGGGTTTCTTTGCTCGTGATCCTAATCTAATCATAAATCCAGTAAGCGAAGGTGCTAACTGATACTGCTCTCAGGGTAATTTAGACATGAGATAAATGTAATTGATGATAGGCTCAAGAAATTATGAGTACAAAGAACTGTTGCAAGTCTGTAATTGCAATTATAGCAATGCAAACTGAACTCCAGATATAACAGTTATTTACAAGTATAGTTACTTTGTTAGACTCACGCCGATGAGCCACTTTAAAGAAATTTCACTAGAGATTCTTTAAACTAGTTCTGGAAAAAGGATACATAGCTAAAGAGAACCTGAAACTACCATGTGCTAGGCTTTAAAACTTAATGTTGTTATCTCCATTCTAAGCATAAAAACACGAGGGCTCATAGAAGTTAAGAAAGTTGCCCAAGACTATTGCTGTGCAAAGCAAAATATGCACCTATATTTACTTAACCCTCATATCATCTTACCCATACTGTACTCTTTCTACTGTTCCATGTTGGGAGTCCACACCACTGAAAACATTTCAATTTTTATCCAAACCAAAATTTAAAAATCCAAAATAAATTAACAAAACTGCTTAAATGGATTAAGCACCATGCTTTGTTTTGTTTCAAGCCCGATGAACACACTTAAGAGGACTCGGCTAAAGTTTAAAGATGTAAGATCTTACCTCCGATTTGCATTAATACTTTTATGATTTGAAGAAACTACCTTATCCCTCTGAACTTTGATTTAAAAAAATAATGTTGATAATATCTCCCAAGACTGTTTCCCAGGATCATGGTCAACAAATGAAAATAATAGTTTACAAACTATAAATCAAAATCTCATATTTCTTTGTAAAACCTCCACTATGCACAGTCACATAGTGACTACACATAGTTCCTGGGAAATACAAAGATTTTGTTTCCCACTCATAGAGCTTGGATATAAATAGGTAGAATATAATAAAAAAGGATTATTATCAGATGTGTGTCCACATTTCAGGCTTTGTACTTACTGGCTATATAACCTCAGTATATCTGAAATGTTATGATCCCCTTTTTTTTTTCTATTTAGCTCTGTAGACATATTCCCCTTGTGCTGAAATGTTAGAGAAGCTGCTCAAGAAAATTTACTTTGACTCGGCAGCTTGATTTTACTTTGACTTACAGTTTACTTTGACTCTGTATTTGATAGACCATTCAGAGTCTGTCACTGATGGAACGTTTTTCTCCCTCTCTTTAAGTATATTTTTTATTTATATAAGTAATATATGAGCACATGCAACTTGTACTAAAAAAATAAAACATTACAGAGAAGGTCGATTCTTTTTTTTTTAACATAGTAACTTTGTTTTTTTTTATTATTATGTTCAGTTAGCCAACATATAGTACCATTTTGGGTAAGGTTGCCAGATTTTCCACTGTACTGAGAATATTCTAATTTTCTCTATTTTCTTACTCAAATCACTGCTAGTTCAAAAACCAAAATTTTATCTTGCTATTTAAGATGGAGTAATGAGTCTCTCTTCTGAATTTAAATATGCTTTACACTGTCATAGAAATAAAAAGATTCTTAAATACAGCTAAGGTGGGCTTTACTTTTCTTCTTTGTGGGTCTTATTTCAAAATGTGATAAAATATTCAAAGTTATATTATCATAGCACTATTAACTAAAATGATGTGCAAGTATGAATTTTTTCTATCCATGTTATATTGAGTATATATTGAGTTTCAATCAAATCAAATCTAGGTTATTTTTGTTTGAACTGCCATTGAGCAACTTTCCCATACCCTACATTTTAAGAATTACTTAACCTGTTTTCGTATTTATTAATCTCCACCTCTTGAGTTAGCAAGTACCTATTGTTTCAACTTGATGAGATATTTTCATATCTTGATTTTATTATCCGGTTACTTTAGCATTTTATCCTAGTTGTATTATCCACAAGCTTGTTCATCCTATCAGTATATACCAGTAACTTGTTGATAAATTTTTAAATGGAACAAAAGTAAATAAAAATCCTGGTGATGGGTATTAAAAAGGGCATGTATTGAATGGAGCACTGGGTGTTACATGCAAACAATGAATCATGGAACACTACATCAAAAACTAATGATGTACTGTATGGTGACTAACATAACATAATAAAATTTTTTAAAAAGAACAAAAAAGAAAAAAACTAACGATGTAATGTATGATGATTAACATAACATAATAAAATAAAATTAAAAAAAAATCCTCTGAACTCTATGAACTTTTCCAGGAATTAACAAGAAACAGAAAACTAAACAGTAATCACTAGAGTCTTTCCTGTTGGTGTTGGAAAAACAATTTAAAATGTAAATTGTAGATTTACTAGCTAAGAAGAAGGTATAGAACTCAGGATCTATGATAAGCTAGTCAGTTGGATATTTTAACAGTCAGTGCGGATGGTTCAAGCTCAATACTTGACATGCAGTCAGTTTGAATCATGTAAGTGGTGAAATAGTTCAAATAGCCAACTGATGACGCAGTCCTGGCTGGAGTTATCAGACCCCATTTTTTCTATTTCATGTCTTATAAAGAGACAAGAAACCCAACACTTGGCCTTGTGAGAGCCACAAAGATCTTGGAACCTCAGTTCACCTTTCTTTGAATTAAGTTGAAGACATTTTAAAGTGATAGCTTCTTATTCTAAAAGCTTATGCCGCAATTATAATCTACTTATATTTACTAATCACCTACTTAGTGTTACATTATATAATCTTATTTGAAGCTAGACCTGGAGAATTGATGTGTGTGTCCTTTTTCCCACGGTATATTCCATGGAATTTGGAACTTACAAAGTCTGAAGATATTAAGAAAGAATCTCTGGTTTTCAACACATTTTGTTCACGAAGCTATTGTAGACTATTCAGTAGTTAGAAGAGGCCCTGATACATCAAGCCACTGTGGACCAAACTAGATCCACTGCACACAGGACCTGTGGCTTGGTCTCAAAGCAACCACAAAGTCACCCCCAAGTAATGTTTTGTCACTTTGGAGTGTTTATACCAGTGAGGTGTGCACAACTCCCACATGAGAATCCCAGCACTCCCGAGTCTTCCTAGTCTCAGGGAATGTAAATCTTTCCCACTAGTGTTAAGAAATTCAGATATTCTCTTTTTCCCCAGCTTCTTCAGCCTCCAGCCTTATCCATCCCCCCATTAATTCTGACCTAATGCCTCTGAGTGTCCTATCTTCTAAAATCTGAAGTTCCTTTCACACTCCTAAAACCATCCACATTAAACAAAAGAAAACAAAACAAAAAATAAGCAAAGAATTCAGACCATGGTAGATCATGAAAGCCTGGATAATCACTATTTTTCTAAAAAAAGGAAAAAAGTGAAAGATGCATTTTAATACTTTTATTATTTAATCTACAGCAGCAGAAAGAAGACACAGAAATCTGTGTCTAAATACTCTATACTCTTTCATAAAATAATGGAATTTAGACTCCTGGAAAGACACTCATGATCACCATATCTTGGGTGCAATTGTTCTTGTTCTAACTTTTCATTTCTAGGTTAGACACCCTTATTTTTATTAGCTCTTCATGTGAGTTGTCTCGAAATATTAAATAAATAATTGCAGAAATAATAATAATTATTTAACACAGCTTTTGCCTTAGATATATTGCTGAGTAGCTTACAAAATAACATTCTAATTAATGTAGGTCTAACATTTTAATATGAAACCTGAATACGCTCCTTGAAACACATATCCATGATTATAAACAGAAAAATCATAGTACATATGTTGTTTCTCCCCTGTTTTTATTTTTTTTCATGAAACAGTATCTCACAAACCTCTTTCCGTGTCATTGTACACACATGGATTTTATTTATTTTGGACTGCGTAGTATTTCATAATGTCATTGTCCCTTCATCCGCTTATGGAATATTTAAGTTGGTCCAATTTTTTTTATTATCACAAAGAGTGCAGCAATATATATCTTTTCATATAAATGGCTAAAAACCTGTTGGTGTCTCAGCAGGATTGATTCCTAATCATGCAACAAATACATGAAAGAGTAGATGCATCTTAAAATGTCTCAGGCGCTTCCTAAATACTGTCCCCAAATGTTGCCCCAATTGTACATTGAGCAACAGCGTGAAAGAATGATCCTTCCCTCTGCTCTACTGATGCTGGATATTCTAAATCTTTTACAGTTTTTTTTCAATTTAGCTCGTGAAAGATAGTAAATACGTTTTTATGTAATCACCAGTGAAGTCAAGTGTTTTTAACATGGTTATAATGTATATTCCTTTTCCTCTAAATTGCTTTTCCACATCCTTTGCTCAAAATTTATTGATGTGTCTTTACACTGTTTTATGTACTTAGTATATTAAGTGAAATGAATAACATTTACTCAATTTATTGATGAATAAATTGAGAGCTAAAAAAATTAGGTAACATGTCCAAGTGTCATATATACAATTTTAATCTAATCTCTTTGCTTGACTTTGTAGCTACACTATTAACAACTACACTAAATTATTTCCATAGCATCTTTCCAGTATTTACACTCTTCACCTAAAAATCTATTTCCTTAAATCTTGTTTAAACAGATATCATATCAAAATAGCAGACATTTACAGATATATAAATAGACACTGTTTTTCTTGTGAATAGTTATATAGGAAAATGAAGCAACAGAGAAGTCCTTTCTTCATTTCAATTAACTATTACGCTTATGATCATAACTTGGTGAATAATTTTTAAAGTAAGTGTACTTAGCCATAAATGTTCTCTTTCTCTTCTTTGACCTATGATGTAGTTGCCATGGAAATGAGATTCTGTTTCTTTAGCATATTACATATGTGGAAAAAATCGCTTTTTTTCTTTTTTCTTAGATGTTCATCAGTTGTATATTTAAAAAAACAGCACTTTTATTTGTGGAAATCTGAAAATACATTAAACTGAAAAAGGGATGTGATAATTACTGATTTCCTGCATTCAACTAAATACAAAATATGTTGACCAGGGAGTAAAAGAGATAGTTATGTTTTTTATACTTTCAAAGAAGCAAATTGACTGATAAGAATTGATGATTATCTTCCAGTTTAGTGTGTATTTCCTTTCATCTTTTAGGTTCTGTGAAGCAATACCTAATTTAAAGTTTAATATCTTTCTTCTGCCCCCATGTGCAGCAGATGGCTGAGGCAACTACCTCCTACTATCTAATTCCTTAGTGACATTCATTATTCATCAGAAAGGAAGTTAGGAAACATTATCTTCCCAATTCTTGGCTTGCTTAATCAAATAGATTAAAGAAAATATCCTGTAGTTAGCAAAGGAATTATATTTAAACCCATAAAATCATTAAAAAGTAAAACCTAGTGGCCACCCATTGGGGACACTTGACTATGACTCCTCCACATAGATAATTTGGTGGGAAAATGCAACTAATAAAAAAACAAAATGATAAGTGCCTTTGCAACAGGGCTCAGTTTTCAGAGGTATTTAGTTTTGAACCACAAAAGTCTGCCCTAGGATGAATAAATTAGCCCCTTGCCCCTCTCTACTGGTTGCCAAACCCTCCCTGTATCTAACTTGAAGCTTACAGATCACATACAGGTCAGGGAAAATAAATTGAATATGGATTCCATTTGCATTTTTAAAATACTATTATCCTATATGTTTTTCAAAGTCAATACCAGGGAACAAGGTTATTTCTATATTGGTGAGGAGGGAAAGACACAAAGAAATGGGTTTAATGCCCACAGGACTTCAGACTTTTTCTGATGCAAAGGTGGAAAACCCAATTCGTGCTGGCTTAGACCACAGGGAATTTTGTTGACTCCTGTAACAGCAAAGATCAAAACAAGTTCTGGGTTCAGACTCTGCTGAATTGAGTAACTCAAGCAATATCATCAGCATTAACTCATTTTTGATTTTTTGGCCTCCATTCCCTGAGAGGGTCTCTATATTCAAGGCAGCTTTCTTGTCAAGATAACATGAGGGCAGTAGCAACGTGAAGCCTGGGTCCTGTTTTCTTTACAACTGCAAAAGGGAGGAAGCACCTCTCTACGTAACTACTCACTCCAGCAACGCAAACATGATGGTCTCTGAGTAAACTTCTTTCATGTATTCTCTGAATCAGTGACCGAAGCCAGGAGGATTGTGTGATCAGATTAGTTTAGGGTCAGGTTGCATGCTCATCCCTGAAACTAGGAAGAGATTTATCACCTCTGCAATCTAATTTCCTTTGAGATATCTTTTTTGATTCACGGGCTATTGAGCAATCTGCTGTTAAATTCCAAATATTTGGGAATTTTCCAGATATATTTATGCTATTGATCTAATGATTCCATTGTGGGCAGAGAACATACCTGCCATGATTAATCCTTTTAACTGTATTCAGACTTGTTTTATGGACCAGAATAGAATCTATTTCATTGAATGCTCCATGCATACTTCAGAAGAATATATATTCTGTTGTTGTTGAGTGGAGTGTATTATAAATGTTTATTGTTCAAGTTATTTAACAGTTTTGTTCAAATCTATGATATTTTTACTGATTTTCTATGTATTTCTTTGTCAAGTACTATACATGTGGATTTCATCTATTTCTTTTTTCCATTCAAGTTCTGTCATATCATTTGAGGCAAACACATTTAGAGTTGTTATACCCTCTTACTGAAATGACCCATTTATCATTATAAATGTTTCTCTTTACCCCTGGCAATATTCTTTGTTCTGAAACTTAATTTGATTCTTATTAATAGAGTGTATAGCCACATCAGTCAGTCATATGTTCTTAGTGTTGTTTGAATGGTATTTTGTTTGTACTTTTGCTTTTAAGCTATGCATGTCTTTATATTTAAAATGAGTCTCTTCTAAGCAGCATATCGGTCTGGCTTTTTTTCAATCTGAGAATATCTCACTTCTACTTAGAATGTTATACCATTTGCTTTAAAATATTTATATGGTTCATCTTAAGCCTACCATTTTGCTGTTGTTTTCTATTTGTTCCTTCTATTCTTACTTTTTATTTCTTTCCTGACTTCTTTTGCATTGTTTTGTTTTACATTTTTATGATTACATTGTATAACTCACTATTAGATTATCTGTATACCTGTTCTACTTTTTGACAGTTACTATAACTCTTATATTTGATCCTCTGTGCATAATGTTCCCTCTTCCCTCTGGGTACTTTTAAGAATTTCTATATAACTCTTATTTTTGGTAATTTGTATATGATGTGGGTTGGCATTTAAAAAATATTTATTCCAGGGGTGCCTAGGTGGCTCAGTTGGTTAAGCATCTGCCTTCAGCTCAGGTCATGATCTCAGGGTCCTGGGATTGGAGCCCAGAGTTTGGTTCCCTGCTCAGCGGGGAGCCTGCTTCTCCCTCTCCCTCTGCAGCTCCCCCTGCTTGGGCTCTCTCTCTCTCGCTTGCTCTCTCTCTCTCAAATAAATACATAAATAAAATAGAATAATAAAAAATATTTATTCTGTATGTCATTCCCCCACTTCTTAAACTTCAAATTTTCTTGTTATTGTCTCAAAGCTTACTGAAACTCAGGTTTAATTTTTTTTCTATCTGCGTTATTTTGAATGGTTTTTAATGCTATATGTTCAAATGAAGTTAACTGATATTTTCCTGTTCTATCTAATTTGTGGCAAATCACATCCGGTGTATTTTTCATTTCTGATATTTTATTTTTCATCTCTTGATTTTCTGATTGGATGTTTTATATCTTCTATCTCTCTCCTAGTTCTCTTAAGGTGGTGTTTTCCTTTACCTTATTCAACATACACAGCATTTTAATAATAGTTGTCATAATGTCTGTATCTTCTAGTCCCATTACTTATTTCATTTCTGGGTTTGCTTCCATTCAGTATTTCTTTTCCTGTTCATGGATCATATTTTCCTGCTACTTTGTACATCTGGCAATTTTTATTGAATGCTGGAGTTACAATTCTTATATTGTTGGTCGCTGGATATGTCTGCATTCCTTTAAATAGTATTTTATTTTGTCTTTGTACACTGTTAAGTTTCTTGGAATTAGTTTGATTATTTCAAGGTTTTCAAATTGGGTCCAGAGCAGTATTTATCCTAAGGCTAAGTTAACCTCATGACTAAGGCAATACCTTTCTGAGAATTCTATCACATATCTCATTTATTACTGTGTCTTTGCACTAGAATTGATGGAAACACAAATTTTCCCACCTCACATCATGAGCACCAGAATTCACTTTGTCTACTCTTTTTAAATAAGTTTTTTTTTTAAGATTTATTTATTTATTTATTTGACAGAGAGAGAGAGAGAGCACAAGCCGGGGGGGGGGGGGGGGTGGGGAGCAAGAGAGGGAGAAGCAGGCTCCTGCGGAGCAGGGAGCCAGATGTGGGGCTCGATCCAAGGACCCTGAGATCATGACCTGAGCCGAAGGCATATATTTAACTGACTGAGCCACCCACGAGCCCCTGTTTACTTCTTTTAGATGACTCTTTCTCAGGTCTCACAAAGTTTCCTGCACACATTCACTGATAGGTGTCAGTCAGCTTAAAGAGAAGTCCCCTCTGTAAGTCTTTGGAGTTCTCTCTCTCCCTCAAATATCGGGCTTACTTTGTTTGTTTCCCTTTTCAGAGATCACAACCCCATGCTTCCAGTTTTCTAAGTCTAAAAATGGTTGTCATATACTGTGTCCATTTTCTAATTGTTTAAAGTAGAAGGGTAAATCCATTCCTTGTACACTGTGCTGGTTCCATGGGACATTTTTTAAGCTTTTTGGATTACTTAAGGTGAGTACCTACTGTAAAAATAATATACTAAGTTCAGTGGCTTAGCACAATAAAAGTTTATCTTTTGCTCATGATATAGTTCAAAGCAGGGGTATTGGATCAGGTCATTCTCCAGGCCAGCTGGTCCCTACGCCATCTCTCAGGACTGAAGCTCCTTCCATTTTTCTATGTAGTATGCTCTAATGCCTCCTACTTTTCTTATGAGTTTTCTGCATTCATTGGGCAAAGGGTGAAAGAGAAAGCATGGAAATATTGATGGACTAAGCTTAGAAGTATCCTATTTCACTACTGCCCACATTCCTTCAACCTGAACTCAGTCATATAGTCTCACCAAATTGCAAGAGACGCCAGGAAATGTAACCTAGCTATATGTCTAGAGCAGTTCAGTCCAATAGAAATAAAACGTGAGCCACATATGTAATTGTAAATTTTCTAGTAGCCGCATTATATTGTAAAAAGAAACAGATAAAAGCACTTTTAATAATATATTTTATTTAGACAAATTTATTCAATTAGAGCAATTGAATTAGACCAATATATTCAAAACTTTATCATTTCAACATGTATTCAATATAAAATTATTAATGACATTTTACATTCTTTTCCATACCAAGTCTTCAAAATCTGTTATGTATTTTATATACTTTCGGCACATTTAAATTCAGATGTTAAATTTTAATCAGAAATATTTATTGCTATTTATATTTCATAAAATTTTCAGTTAGAAAAGCAGGTTTACACACCCAGGTTCTTCCAAATGCACCAAATTTTATAATAAACGAACTAATAACTTTCTTTTTTGAAATTTAAAATAAAAATGAATAATAGGGAGTTGGGTGGGGAGATGGGTTAACTGGGTGTTCGGCATTAAGGAGGGCGTGATGTGATGAGCACTGAGTGTTATATGAACTAATGAATCATTGAACATTATATCAAGAATTAATGATGTACTACATGTTGGCCAATTGAATTTAAATTAAAAAAATAGGAAAATTTAAAAATAAATAAATAAATAATCTAGTTCTTTAGTCACATTAGCTACATTTCAAATGATCAATAACTATATGTGGCAAGTGGATACTATTGGACAGTATAGATCTAAAGAAGCGGTTGGCAAACACTGGCTCATTGGCCAAATCCAGCATGCAGCCTGGCTTTGTATGGCCAGAGGGCTAAGAATGATTTTTTACTTTTCTAAATGGTTGGAAAAAGAATCAAAAGTAGAATAATATTTTGTGATAAATGAACGTTATATGAAATTTGAATTTTACTCTCAATTAAAAACGTTTGCTTGAAACACATCCAAATCCATTCATTTATTCATTGTCATTGGCTGCTTTTACACTGCAAAAGCAAAATTGAGTCATTGCAAGATAATGTATGGCCCCATAAACCTAAAATATTTACTTTCTGGCCCTTGACAGAAAACCATTGCCAACAATCGGTTTAAAACATAAGGAATCAAAGTTTGTGAACACATTGACTACTTCTTCCATCTTTATAACTGTGAACTATATTATGGCCCATGGAGTCATTAGGGAATGCAATATGGAGATTATTTTGTATTCATGACAAATGCCACTTAGTACATGCTGAATGTTGAAGAACAGAATTTGGACTTCTAGGGAAAGGAATACAATATGTCAATGGGAAATGGGTTAAAGAATGAATTTTCAAAAAACACTAAAATAATGGAAAATGAAAGGGACATTTTTATAAGACTTACACCACACCCTTAGAATCATGGAACGACTGAGGAGTGACTTAGGAAAAAGGACAGCTATGGTTGTACTCTACTACATCTAACAAAATTACCTGAGTGTTCCTGTGTGTCTCCTTAATTTTCCTGATCACTTCTCTTTACCTTGAAAGTCCTCTCTTCTTGCCCATACCAAATAAACTTAAGCTTTCTCTTCCTCACTTTTGTAATTCTCACTTTACATGCTCTCCATGAATCTCTCCGACTTCTGTCCGATGCCAGCTAATCCATTCTTGCTCTTGCTATCGATTGCTAAGTCTATGCTCGTATTTTTGGCATTGTCCCTCTTCTGGCCACCTGGCATCCCAGTGTTCTACACAGGCTCTCCTGTGGTTAGTGTTGCTGAAATTATGAATTTCAGGAGCTAGATTCTACAGTGGCTTCTACAATCTAGCTATACCTTCAACATAGCTATATCTCTGAAACTGCATTCTATCTTGAACATATCTTTTATAGTCTTTCTTCTGAAGCACGAATGTAATTAAGGAAGAAAAATAAATTGGAACAGATGGTGTAGTTATACTGTGCTTCATGGAGCAAAAAAGAAAAGTGAAAATATACAGAATTTGGAAATCCTGCCTAGTGTGCCAGATTGACTACTGACATCTCAGTACCACTGCCTCCCCCTCTATATTCTCATTGCATCACAAGGGCTGGACACCTGAAAACCACATTTTGCTGACTGCCTGGCTAGTTGGGTTATAGCTTAGGGTCTGACTGTAAGAGACACCTACGTGAGATTTGGAACATAGAGGAGAAGGAGAAGCCATGGTTGTTCTCCTATGGCAGAAGCTGGTAAAAATGTGGACAGAGGGCAATGAGTAGGTTTTCCAAAGATTCCAAGTGAGGCTTTTCAAATCATTGGCAGGGTCTACAGTCAATATCTACATATTCTGACTTCCTGGAAGTTAATAGGCTCTCACTGACTCTTGGCCACACAATCCTTCTGATTGAATTTTAAGTTACTATTTCTGTTTTAAGTTTCTTCCTGTTAAAAATACTTCTAGTGGTTGGTCTTTTATAATATTTTGAAATTTGGTTTTTTAGCCAGGACATTGGCTTCTTTCTTTCTTATTCTTGAATTTGCTATTCATGAATTTGAACTGCATGGCAGTGTTATCCCCATTCAATGAACTCATTAAGTGAGTTCATGAATAAATATTTAATGTGTGTGTGTGTGTGTGTGTGAATTTAGAGTGAAAGAAAAAAAGAAAGAGGGAAAGGATGAGAAAGAGAGACAGCCCCAAGGAAAAAGACTTATCATAGATCTTGTAGAGATTATCTACGTTGCTACTGGTCCAATATTTATATGCTATAGTCTATTGTGCTCAGCACTGGGGCAAGCTCCTTTTGTAAAGGACCATCTTATAAAATACAAGAAATGTATCATCCCTGCCCCCTCGCCTACTAAATGCCTACAACACCTTTAAATCATTGTGACAACTCAAAATAGATTTTCAAAATTTCCCCAATTGTGGGCAAAACCACATCTGAATCACTATTTTCATCTATTACAAATTCACCTATTTCTAATACCCTTAAGTACATGTCTTTTCCATTTTATTCACAAAGAGCCTTTGTAAAATGATTTTTGAAATGCCAATGTATTATGTCTCCAGAAATCCTTTGCATACCATTTCTGTGATGCTGTCCTCCAAAGTAAACAATGTCAGTGTGGCATAAATTAATGTCACGTAACTTATAACCATAATCGCAGCCTGACTCCTGATGAGGAGTACTTTCTCTTTTAATGCTTATAATTCAATATTTTAAAATTAAATTCTAATCTGAATTGAAACAAGATGCCATTTCTGTCTATAAAATGAAAAGGGGCAAGATTATTGTTAAGTGGGAGAGGGTAAGAGTAGAGATCTGGAGTCTCAAGAAGAATGAGAGATTTGAAATAAAATTCACATGGAATGAAAAAAATGATTCAGTAAGGGATGGATGAGAAAATCACTGGGAGACAAAGAAGGTCCATTCATACTGTCCTTGTAGGGACAATAGTGTCCCTACTTCCTGGACCTTATCAATCCTATACACTATTCCCTGAAGTTGCTTTGCATTTGGGAATTTCAGCAGGAACCTGAAAGAAGCAACCAGTGGCACTTCCAATGTGAATTTCTTATTTAGTATTTAGTTACTTATTTTTATCAAAGAAAGATTCCTTTAATTCTTGTCATATTTACTACTTACTATCATTATTTTTATATATAACTATAGGTTTAATGGCAATCTTGTTTACTTCTGTTTATTTAGTAATTAATTCATAGACCTTTGGGCCATACAAACATGATTTCAGATCCAGGCTCCATTGGTACCAGAGTTGTTGTGACATTTGAGTTACTAGTAATTAAGCAGTAGATCTTAATTATCATCAGCAGCATTATTATTAGGAAATAGATACAGAACAAGGAGAAACACAGTAAGAAAAAGAGTAAAGGGATGTTTTACAGAGGATGAGAAATGTGATGATCTTGGGAGAGGTACCTCATAATAAATAAGTAAATACGTAAGTAAACAAATAAAATGATTCTCTGGGAGTTTGAATATTATCAGGCAAATCTGGTAGCAATTGTATGCCTTAAAACTGCTGGGAACATCCGAAACACTACTGAAAGTGATGTAGAAATAACCTGAGTGGCATAACGGAACTGTGATTTAAATTTGGAAGTGGTAAACTAATGATTTCTATGGGAGAAAGACTGAATTAAAAAGGAGGGTTGCCTGGAAGAACAAGAGAAGGGCATTCCAAAGAACCACCCAGTGAACAAGTGCATCCAGCCCCAGAATGTCTAAATATGAAAGATACTTTTCAGCTGCCTTAGAGTGGTACCTACTCATCCAGCGAAACCCACCTTTTGCCTTCACTTTGTTTCCATGCTTTCCAAGCAAAAAAATTTCAAATAGTCATCCAGTTTCCCAGGAACTATAAACTGGGATGAGAATTTTCTAGATGAGAGAGACAATAACTCTGGTCATTTGGAAAGAATGTCCCTTTTGAAATGAAGTTACTGGTGGTTGGTTTACAGGGTTCTTTCTCTTATGTGTTTAATTACTGTGATTCAGGGATTCCAATATTTGTGAATGTTGCAAGGCTGACATGAACGTTTGAAGACACCAAGAGAGTATTATCCTATGAGGTTTCTTGTTGAAAAATTAATTAGCCTTCACTTGTCACCCCTGATTTACCTCCATTCTCTGTCTCCACCTAAAAAATCAGTCATCACTGCCTTTCCTACAACAAGCAAATTATAGATATCTATAATCCTAAACTGAGATGAGTAAACATAATATTGAAAATCTGTCTTAATTGTCAGATTCCCACCCAAACAAATGTAAAATTCCAGACAGTTATTATTCTCTTGATTGTCTTGACGTAATATGAAAACATGATGGGTGGTTAATAGTCTTCATGCACACTGTAGCATTATTTCTGAGATTCATTTGTCCTACAATGACACCTATTATTTTAACTGCAATTCAATTTGGGTATCTCAAAACCAGCATTTGTTCTGTGATTTCAAAATGTCATGGCATATCCTGCATAATAAAGAGCTGTAATATTAATTTACAACCCCAAACATACGCTATTCACCAAGAAATACAAGAGCCTTCCAGGGAGTGTCATGGTCACAATACTAGTGGTTTAATTGTTTGGTTTTGCTACTTTATTTTTTCCTACATGTTTTTAAACATCTGGGGGTTGTGTAAATCATTAGCAGTTTTGAGTGGGTTGTGTGGTTTACAAAGGCACGTTGCATGAAAAAAAAAAGGCTTAAAAATAAAATTGGAAATGGGGGAAATTTCACCCATAAAAGGAAATCCTTATAGTCATTCAATGGAATGAACACATTAATAATTTGTAACTTTCCCACCACATCACTTAATCTTGGCACTGAACAGAAATGCCAAATATAATGTTTCACAACCTATTTTTTCCATAAACATTCATTCTTTTTACACTTGGAGAAAAATATTGTCATTTATATGGAACAAAAAAAATCACTAAAATAAAAACATCTGGTAAAAATAGGCCAATATGTTAAGATCTAAGGGGAAGCATTCCTGCTTATTGTATTCTGCTTTTTTTTCAGAAAAGGTCAAAGTCTTCATAGAACTTCATATATTTATTGTACATAGTATTTTAAGATAATAATATCTCTACTAAATTATGATTTCCTGTGCATTGCCCTGTGGTGGAGTTTTCTTATACCATTAAAACTTTGTAAAAAGTGTAAAGGGAACATACAACATGAGTTAATGCCTGGCATGCAAGTCACTGCTTCTGAGACACTCTAAGAACTTACTAAATCCATATTTGAACATTAAATGATGTCATGTCTCTTTGGGGGCAATTCAAAATGCATATTTCATCTCTGGTTAAATGCAATTTCATGGAACAGAACACTACTTCATAAAAATCAAATACATGTTTAGTAGAGAACGTATGAAAAATACATGCCACTCAAGAGTCAGTGGATTTTTTTGTAAGATAAATTTGAAAAAAAAAAAGAGGTAGTTCATCTGCTCTAATTTATTTAGAATTGTTTACAAGATTGAATTTGGTGTTTTTATCTTTGAGTGCTTACTTAAACTTGACAAAGCTAAGACAGTTTTTCCCTATTGAATGAGTAGAATTGATTATTTTTGTTGGATAGAAACAAATACTTCAATAGGTTTCATATGGGATTGAAAAACATTTCATTAGAAAGTTTTCCTCTTCAAAAAAAAATTCAAGAGTGGCTACCAAAAATCCAAATTAGAAAATCATACTTTATGGTAGTGATGTTTTTTGAATCCTCAAAATCCACTCCCTCCCAAATGAATTGTCCATACTAGTAAAAATAACCCCATCCTCTTGCTAGGAAATAATCAATAGGCATGAGTATGTCTCATTTCTGATCAAAGAGACAGGAAACACAGCTACTAGGTTTATTCTAGAAAATATTTATTTATCAAAAGAATGAGGCACTGGAAAAGATAGTCACTTTATGTCTTTGACCATTACCGTGTCACCATGTGATGTCTGAAACTGATGCAATATATTGGGCCATGCAGCTATATTGGGCCATGAGGGTAAGCGGAGCTGACCTGACAGTACATAAAACCAACTCATTAAGGAAGTCAGTATAGAAAGAAATTTGGTTTTCTGCATGATCCAAGTTGAAATATGTTTCCCTGGGCTCTTTATTATATGTTCCAAGGAATTTCTTTATTCTTTAAGTTAATTTGAATTAGAAATGTCTATTACTTGGAAGCCAAGGCATTTTGGCTTGGTAAAATTTTTCAAGCACTAAGGCTCTAAAATTTGCTAAGTACTTTATGAACCTTAATCTCATTTAATTTGCAAACAGCCACTGAGGTAAAGATTATTACTGTTATTTTATTAATACTAAAATGGAGGCTTAGTGAGGGCAAATATCTTACCCCCTACATACATAAGTAGAAAGTGATGGTTCTGGATATGAAATCAGATTTTCTAACTCCAAACATCTTACCTTATGCTTATGAAGGTTTTCTTAATTTACATGGAAAGTTTGGGATAATTTCCATTACTAAGTAATACCAGGCAAAATAAAATTTCCCTCTGTGTAATTTCTCTTTATCTGTAAAACCCACAACAAATGACAAAAACAAATGAATTTTACTAGGTAGGCCCATTTTTTTCCATAGGAGCTGATCAATCTTATCAATCAATCCAGTCTATGTTATATACAAACTATACAGTATTTACTATTTATCATATGTCTGGGATTATTCATGCCTGCATAATGTGGGAAGGATACAGATAAGATAGTCACATTCCTCTCTTTCAAGGACAACACAGTGATGTATCTGGTGTATTAGAGTTGTACACGTGGACTTCAAAGAATTCTTTCCTTAGTCACACATTGATACTGCTTTCCAGTATTGCCTCTTGCATGGTCTTCTGGTTCTCCTTTACCAACCAGGTGTCATCCACCCCTTTAACCATCTAATTCCTATACTACTTTGTGTCCCTTCATATATAGCCAGACATGTGGAATTATTCTGTTCTAATCAGCCTTCTGCTACAGACTGAATATTTGTTTCCCCCTCCAAATTCACATGTTGATATTTAAAGCCCATTGTGATTATATAGGACAGAGGGCCTTTGGGAGGTGCTCAGGTCATGAGAGTGGATCCCTCGTAAGTGGGATTTGTGCTTTTATATAAAAGAGATCCTCCAGAGCTCCCTAGACTTTTCTGCCACGTGAGGACATAGTGCAAACAGGAAGTGGGTTCTCACCAAACAACGAATCTGCCAGCACCATGATCCTGGACTTTCCAGTCTCCAAAACTATTAGAAAGGAATGGCTGTTATTTATAAGCCACCCAGGTTATAGTATTTTTGTTATAGCAGCCCAAACGAACTAAGACACCCTCATAATCATTTTTAGAAATTCTTGAGTGTCAAAACAGCATCTTATTCATATTGGTATCCATCAGAGACCCTAGCATTCATTCATTAAAAACTATTTATTGGGTGCCTAATCTGTACTAGGTATCTTGGTAGGGCTTGAAGATGCAAAGATGAATATATAAAGTACCTGAGCCCACCCTGATAGGTCCTTGGGAAGTTTTGCTGAATTTGATTTACTGTATCCCACAATAATGCAGGAGTGAGCCTCTACTGATCATCCTAAGAATGGGGGTCATATAAAACATAAGGCTAATGACTAAATAATGGAGTTAAAATTTAAGGTTAAATGCCAAGCTGGTACACTGCATTATGTAATTTCCTCACATAATGAAGATGGGTCATTAAGGATTCAACACTTTCAAGCTTAACCTAAACAACAATGAAAAAGAATCTAAACACAATTTTCCAGCTTTCACATGGATGAAGTTAAATTGGGCAAGACAGCAAATAATGAGGGATAATAAGGAAGAACTCAAATCATCCAGTACATTACCAAAGCTGATGTGCAGTTAATACTGAAAAAGATGTATCACCCTGCCGCTATATGAGAAGCAAGAAGATAATCCTTCCTAAAGGGGCAACAGAAAACACACCCACACATCTCTCCATGTTCAGATAAAACCCTTTTTTCAACACTCAGTTCACAGGTCATCTTTCGATACTTCCTTTTCCTGCATACCCCGTGCCCAATGTTCTATCTACACTTCCTTTGTGTGTGGTGGATTGTCTTGTCACCCACGTAAACTGTCATATCTCTAAGAACAGAACACATGTCCACAGAGTCTCCTCTGATCTAGAAACTGAGCTGAGCATTCTGCATATGCCATCTCACCTTATCCTTGCACCAAATCTATAAGGTCCATTAACACAAGAGGAAAACTGGAGCGTCGATGCCCTCATTAAATTTCCTGAGGCAACAGAAGTGAAAAGCCAAGCTGGACTTCAGACTCAGGAATGCTTGACTGCAAAACCATTATACCTCCTGCAACCCTAAACTCTCTCTTCAGAGCAGGGTTGTTACTTAGACAGAATGTCCATATAGTGAATGCTTGATAGTGTCAGTGAATTCATTGGATAAAACGGCCATAAACAGGTGAGGTAATTAATAAAGCATTTCTATCATAAATTAATCTTATGTCCTCAACAAAAGTATTACTACAACTGTACATTGATTCAGAAGTGCAATCTTAATTGTTTAAAAGCTTTTGTTAGCTTAAGTGACCATTTCCACCAGTGAGAAAACACACAAAAAATTTCCAAGCTCTTTTAAATTCTTGATAGGTTATTCTACATAATGTTTCCAGTTTCACTTGCTTGGCATGGAATATCACTGTTTTTCATTTAACTGAATCCAAATAAGAAAAATAAACAATTTTTACCCTGTTTTATTTTGTTTTGTTTTGCTTTTCCCCAAAAGAAAGAGGCTAGTGACATCTCAATAAACTGATGCTGGGATTAAAAAATGGTTTTAGGGGAGCCTGGGTGGCTCAGTCGGTTACGCATCTGCCTTCGGCTCAGGTCATGATTCCAGGGTCCTGGGATCGAGCCCCACGTCAGGCTCCTTCCTCAGTGGGGAGCCTGCTTCTCCCTCTCCCTCTGCCTGCAGCTCTGCCTACTTGCGTTCTCTCTCTATCTTTGTCAAATAAATAAATAAAATCTTAAAAGTAATTTTCTGAATATACATTTATGGCATTTAAATTTCTGTCCCAGTCTTAATTTATCTAATTTCTGACAAAGGAATGAGGCTACATGTAATGTTGACATTAGATATGTCAAGCACACACCTTACTGTGCTTGGCCAACATTTCAGTTACTGCAGAAAGAGAAAGACTGTGTAAACAAAGTTTCTATCACACTCAAAGAAATGGCAGAACATTTTTTATAATGAACTAAGTTACATAAAAAGCCAGTTTTTAGATTTTTTTTTTAATTTAGACTTCCAAGTACCTTAAGTTTGTCAGATACAAACATAGCAGGCATTTTGATTAAAAAAACAAAAACAAAAACAAAAAAAACTAAATTTCCATGAAAGCATCAAAGCTATTGTAATTGTTCTTCCTGTTTGAATAAACCTGGTACTTGCTTAACTCACACAAAATGAGCTAAATTCTGCTTGACGTGACTAAGAACTGTCATACAGAACTCCACATTTGAGACTGATTTTTTTTCAGCTATCTTCACTAATGGTGTATCAGCTGGGAGTGCTCTTGGCTCCAAGGAAAGGCAGGTAATAGTAGCTTAAACAAATACGAGTATATTCTTCTCAGGTAGCAAGATGTCTGGAGGCAGCTGATTTCCTGGCTTTGCTCTCGTTGTCCAGTGATTGGCATCAAGGATCCATCTCTTCAGGGCTCTTGGTGGGTGGGGCAGACAGAAAAATAAGTAAATTAGTAAAATGTATACTGTATTAAAATAAAACCAGCTGCTAAAATACACCTTAAAATTTCAGTAATTTAACATAATAGAGGTTTACTTCCTTCACAGTTAATCGAAGTGGGTGGGTGAGCAGTTAAGCATACCTGCTCTTCTCTATAAACATGTCTAGAGACTTAGGCCAATGAAGGCTTTGCCATCTTCAACAAATGCTTTCTACTGTCAACCCCTGTTTCTTTTGCCTTCCAGCCTGCAGACACAGAGGGCAGCTTGAGACATCTGATGCTCTGCACAGAGGTCGTGATGCCTGGATTGTCAGTATTGGGGGGGTCTTTTCAGGAGCATACCGATTTTGAGACCCCATTGCCCTCTTTGGTGACAAGCATGGTCTTGTGCTGAGTAAGGCCGAAGGTTTCTCAAATTCTTACTTCTTCTGAGAATTATGTTTAGTTATCATTTGCCTACTTCTCTCAAGAAAGAACTCTAAGTTAAAATGACTTCTGACTATTAATGTTCTGGCTGTTTAGATTCTAGAAGAGAAGCAGAGTTGGTCATATACTTTCTTGTCCCTGTGCATTTTTTTTTTCAGATTGTCACCTGTTTTGTGAAGGCTTTTTATATTTTGAAGATTTATTTAGTTATTTGAGAGAGAGAGCGAGCTCACAAACATGGGGGAAGGGGGTGAAGGGGAGGAAGCAGGGAAAGGGAGACAGATTCTCAAGCAGACTCCCTGCTGAGCATGGAGCTGGACACGGGGCTCCATCTACAACCCTGAGATCAAGACCTGAGTTGAAATCAAGAGTCAGATGCTTAACCGACTGAGCCACCGAAGCACCCATGTTTTGTGAAGGCATCTTATACGTCTTACAAGTCTATGGGAAAATAATAATTTGTTAATGCATCTTAAATAATTATCTTTTCTTTTCACTGAGCATTACCTACTTCTGCCTCTGACCTGGGTGCTTTTGCATCCTTTCACTGGAATGTTCTAATATACTCACCAGGTGTGAATGTCTACTTCAAACATGAAAAGCTGAGGCTCAATGGGGTGAAGTAATTTGCCCACGGTCCTCCTAATTCTGAAGTTAGAAATGATATTACTTTGACAACTTCCTCTCCCTCATGCCCCCCAAATACAAGCCATTGTAAAAATTTTAGTCAGATCATCTCTTTCATATTTCTCAAATTCAGTCAAATTTTTTTTGCTATTCCTTTAACCATCAGATCGATTCAGTCACTACCATTTGTCATCTGGGTTACAGCTGCATTCTCCTACTTGGTTGTTCCCAACTCAAGTATTCTTCCCATACAACACGTTGTACTGCTGCTAAAGTAAACTTTCCAAAATGGAAACAAATACTTGAACTCTGGGTTGTATATGGATTTAAAAATTCCACCTTATTCTTTATCATAATCATGACTGGTATCATCATTCAAGTTGTTCCTTCCTCCTCTGAGGGAAATAAGAGGTTAACATTTTCTTACTCTGTCTCAAGTCTCAAAGGTCACAAAACCACTTTGCAAAATCCACAAGAATTACAGTACCACAGGAAACCTCAGGAAGGCCTTCCAAAGGAGACACATGAGAGAAAGGACATATTGTTCAGGAAATTAGAGCGCAGCAAATATCAGAGAGACCATTTCCCATGACTACAATGAATTAGCTGCAACAAACCAAAACATACAGATAATTCTCCACCAACATGTGGCTCTGTCATTAGGAGCAAGTTATTTCTTTGTAAAGAAGGAATAATGATGAGACAGGACTCCTGGGATTATGCTTTGAAGGCAAGCTATAGAGGTTGTGTTCATGGCCAGAGGTAGTCTTCCAGATATCTCTGAACAATGCAAGAACTTACCACATTTATAAAGATCCTGGACTATCACATTTCAATGAGAAAACTGGCATTATAGCTCAGAGTTTAAGAGTGTAAGCTATGTAGCCAAACTGCCTGTGTGTTTCGAGCTTGATTCTGACATTAATTGGCTATGAGACTTTGGCCAAGTTATTCTGTTTGATTCTCTGTGAATCATTTTCCTCATCTGTAAAATGCAGATAATAATGTTACCTAACAAAAAAAGACAAGTATGAAGGTTACATGAACTGTGTGTGCATGGGTGCATGTGCGTGTGTGTGTGTGTGTGTATTGCCAAAAACACTGTCTGGCATATATTTTCTGTTATACAGTATTATAATTTATATCTTTCATCCTATACATGCATTTCCTTATCTCAAATTTACCTCAGCCTGCTTCTCATAGAAGGAGAGGAGAAGAAAACAAAGCTCTGATCATACTTCATTATAATTTGGAAGAAATTTAGATTTCCCCTCCTTAAAATCCCTCATTTTATACTTTAGGAAATAGAAACCCCAAGATGCTTTATTTATTGAGGAACTTATCCCCCAAAAGAGGATAAATTTAAATAATTTGGCCTGGGCAATTTTATTCTTGGTTTGGTGTTCTTTCAAATAAACTATATTATCTTAGCAAAAAGATGTTCAACATTTTCTTGAGAGTAAGTGGGAAGAAAGGACTATTTTCCCTGAGAGAAAGCCAAAAAAGCTAATAAATCAGATGACTTACACAAAAAGACCTAGAAAAGAAACTGAGATTAGAACTGCAATCCATGACTCCTTTTCTGAAAGTTATTTCCCGGCCTACAAAGTGATGAGCTATGACTTTTGGTGATATTATACAAAAATATGTATCTTTACAAGTTCAAGATAAGTCATAATCTTACTTTCAAATTTATGGTCAACAAACACAAATTTGCACCACGTTATGATCAAAATCCTAATACTTTTCTCTATTAAACTGGTCTAAATATAAAAGACTGAAGACATCTTGCATAAGTTTTTCATTATTCTTGGAACATTGTACTTCTAATTCAGCATATCAATATGTAACTGGGGCAAAACCATTATTTCAGAGAGAAAGGGAAAAATCATCTGTATTATCTACTATTAGGTTTTTACATCAAGCAGAGCCATTTCCTTAGCAAAAGCTATGTATCCACAAAAATATATCAAATATTTGAAAGTATAAACAAAGAGAAAATTATATATAAGTCTGCAAAACTTCAAAGGAAGAGTGGAATTGCAAAAGAAAATAAAACATCTCACAAATTTGGCTCAAAATCCTGACTCTCTCTTGGTATCTGAAGCATCTGAGATCTTTCAGAAAAGCCTGGTTTCTAGAAGGTTAAAAAAACATAAGTGCAGGGTATTTTCATGTCTTTTTAGTTTTTTGTCAGTGAATCCTATGGGTGGGTATGGGGAGTTCCGAAGCACTGGTGTTTCAAAGAGTTTAATGTCCAGATAGTTTGGGGGTTTCGAAATTGAAGAAAATTTATCTCCTAAAACCAGAGGTTGCTGGAGACTATTTTTTTTCCCCACTGCAACCCACAAATCACTGTAGGATGCCCCTCACATGTAGTAGTGCATGTATCTTGTCTCCTTTGGAATGTAAACTGCAATGTGTGGAGACAAGCCAACATTGTTTGCGTGTCTGATTGCCTGTCACTGTCGATCTTGTGGGTAGTAGAGAAATCACTGCTAATGACTTCAGAGTTTGCATGTCCTGTGCTTACTTATTACTGGAAAGAATAAAATATAATGAACCTGATATGGACAAGGAATGCAAGGAATAAAATATTTCTTTCAGACTGTCGGCAAGCGATGGAACAAATGAGATTTATGGCAGAACTGGATATGTGATTTATAGTTTTGCTTGTTCTTCATTTAAAAGAGGAAATTAAAACCACACTTGCATATGATTCAATCTTTGATCACTAGAGAAGAGCTGCTGTGAATTAATTATTATAAACCCATTACCCCTGTTCACCCCAGGTGCTGCATCTGTGGAACCTTCCATCTAGTGTCCCAGGAGAAAGGGTTGATTTTTTCTGGGGTTACTTTTTTTTTTTTTTTGGTGAAAATTCTGCAGGAAAATTACCTGGTATTTTGGTGTTTAACTGAGAGTCATTTATTCCTCAGCAGCTGAAAAATCTCATGAAAGAAACATAGTTAAAAGAAAAGCCCAGATTAAATTCTTATCAGCTTCTTTCTTACTGGCTCGGAGAATGAGTGTTTATTCTCCTTTCATCACCTAGAAGCCCAGAATCAAGTACTTAATTTTATGCATAAAGATTCTCAGACCTTCAGCTCTGATAATTCCCATTTACTTCTGTAAGTAAGTGTGAAAAATATTTATTTCATAAAAAGATATTTTGTTCACTTGAGGCAATAAAAATATTTTTATACAAACATTACAAGACAACAAAACATAACAACATTGGGAGGGCTCTAAGATATGGCACACAAAGAATCTGTTTAAAAGATGTTAAAATAAATATCTTAATGAAAGTTAAATAAAGTGTATACTGTAATTGTGTAATTAATCATAAGAAACCAGTACCCTTTGAAGAGAATATTTAGAAAACTACTGATGGTATAAAATACAAATTGTGAAAGATGGAAAATATCAAGAGTTAAGAATGTAATCAAATATTGAAGCTAGGGAATGTAAAATCTAAGGTGTTCCACATATTTGAACCTGTGAGCTGAAGGTTGGTGGCCGTGGAGCAGTCAAGTATGATCAAGGACCTAAATGATAAAACAGCACAGGTCACGTTGCTCTAACAGGGTGGGCTGGCTCTTTAGATGTTTTCCCAATGGAAACATTTACACTTTCCTTTTCCTTCAATTCTCTCTGTAGAGGCTAGGTTTATGGGTAGATGAGGAACAAACCTGTGAGGCACTTGAATAAGAATGAGGAATTAGGATTCTTCAGATTGCATGGGATAGAAATGTAACTCAAGAGAGTTTAAACATAAATAGAAAATGTAGTGTCTCAAGTTATTTCAGACACAAATGGATCCAAGAAATTAAATAAAATAACTGAAATTATCTTCCCTCTCACTTTTTCTCTCTCTGTCTATTAATCGTTCCCTAACCATTCATTTCTCCAACTCTCCGCACTGTTCTCTGGGACCGTATCATTCTCCAGCAGGATGTTTCCTATGTTGGCGAAGATAGGACCCCGTAGCTCTAATCTTACAGCACTTAGTATTGGTAATTATAGGAAAATGTGTACCCCTCTTCTAGAAGTTTCAACAAAACCCTACGAATTCTTGACATTAAACTGAGTTGGCTCTTATTCCATCTCTAGATCAATTCCTGTTTCTGGAAATAAAATAAAATGACTGACTGATGTGAGTCCTGTGCCCATCCCCATAAAAACCCCAGAGATTACAAATATAGTACAAGTGGTCCCCAGAGAAAATCAGGATGCCATCTCCAAAGAACACAGAAGGAATCCCAGGCAGGAAAAAAAAAAACAACAGATGTCCACTACAAGCAAATTAAGAAATTTTCCTGAGTATGATACTTTTATATCTGTTGCCAGTTGAAGTGATAAGAAATATGCAAGTCCTGCCAGGAAAGAAGATAAACCCATTAATTTTTAAACTATTAATGAATTTATGCCTTTTACAATACAGTTACATGTTACTGCTATTTTGTTTTATATATATATATATATATATATATATATATATATATATATAGGGATTTTTTTGTACATATTTTGTGGAACTTGTGAATAGAGGGCTTTTCATTATAAAGTAATAATATTTTAATAAACTTATTTTTAACATGAGTTTATCACATTTTGAAATATATTAAGGAATATAAAATAAAAGATCATTATCCATAGCTCTACTACCCCAATATTTTGGTATCTGTTTCTTGAGGATTTTTTTCCCACTGTTTTCTCTTACTCCAAGTTTGTGGTTGTTTGGATTTTTTTAATATATAAATTTTTACTAGGTGTTATATGTAATTTTATAGCTTACTTTCTTCATGTAACACTACAGTAAAAGTATTCTCCTTGTTATTATAAAGTCTTCATTGGAAGAAGTTTAATGGATGAATAAAATCCCTTCCACAGTATATCCTTACTTCTATATTTGAGAATTTATATTGTTTTCAATGCTTTATGCTTATAAATAATGCTGCCATGAATATCATTTTTCCAAAACTATTTCTGAATTTCAGATTATTCCTTAAGAAAATTTCCTAGATTTGGGATTCCAGAATACAGGTTTACAGATATGTTGGATGAGGATCGTCTTAGCTCTTTATTTTTTTCTTTGATTGATGATTCTTCTGAAACGTACCTCAGATCTCACCTTTAAAACATGCTGAAACATTGAACTTAGTATATATTTAAGAAATCTTTTTGGAACACATATTGGGTGTCCTAGAGCACCATGTAGGTATATCTCATCAGGCCTTAGGGAGGAAGAGAAGGCTTCTAAACAGAAATGGCATGTAAACTGATGAATGAATAGGAATCAAGAGAATTAGGTATAAGAGAAAAATGCATTTCACACAGAGGAAATAAAATGAGAAAATGTATGGTATGCTCTGAAAATCACATGTACTTCAGGATGGCTGAAGACCAGAGAACAGAGGGATGGCTGGAGCCAGACTGCAAAAAGTCCACCTGCAGGGATTGAGGGAGCTGAAGAAGGGTTTCAACATAGTGAGATCTTGCACAGCCTCCGCTCTCGACTGTTTCATTCCATAATCTCTCAGATTTTTGCCCTCAATTTGGTGAATTCTTCCGCCTGACACAAAATCTGAAAAGTGCTATTATTTTATAGCACAAAGGATGGGTTGGAAGGGAAAGAGCAGAGTGTAGAGTCTTTGATCAATGTCCTTCAGTGCCTGCTTTGGGAATATGAATAAGGAAACATCATTATCCTAGGCCTTTTTTTCTTCTCCCATCGCAGAATGATCTCCAAGAATTTCCTTTAGTAAAAGGTTATTAAAGACTAGCTCACTGAGGCCTACAAAGCTTAAGGAGCATATGCATATTTCCTAGGAAGTACACAAGAGTAGAGTGAATACAATAGAACTTACTGTTCCACCCTGTGCCCATTTCAAATTTAAGATTGCAAAGAGACCTGTTCTACCCTTTGAAAAACTACATTAACGAATCATTTTAATAGGGAGAAATTGAGTTCTATGAGCACTGCTGATACTTCAGTTTCGGCTTCCCACGGGGCTGGCTCATTCTGGCCTCATCCACCTTGAGATGTACAGCTCTCAAGCTTCCCCTCAAAGGCAGTGACACTGGACATAGGCAGATATGCATAAATGAATGTAGCCTGCACATCTGTTGTCACTAACTCACCTGCCAGAAAGCCCAGACCATGCTTTTAAGAATTCCTTAGTCAGGAAGTTGTAAAAGTGAAACAGTGGTGCAGGGGATGAGGAATGGATGGGCTTTTCCGGAGATCTGGGTCCTTTTTCTGTCTTTCTCCACAACTCATTAGAGAACTTAATTGAACTACTTTCCTGTCACAATCTCTCCTGTCTGTGAAATAAGGACAATTACTGCTGCTCTTTCCTTTGCCCTTTGATAACGTCACAGGGGTGTTCAGAGATACTATGAAGATTAATAAGCCAAATGCTTGTAGAGTGCTTTAAGCTTTCCACAAGGGAGAGAGCTGCAGATTAAAATCCATTGCTCCAAGAGCAGGAGAATCCAGATATCAGAGGTCAGTAACCAGAGCGCTGACAATCCCAAGCCCTGGCTCTTTTGTGAGTGGAAGAGGGGGTCATTTTTGCTGTGTCCACCAGCATCAGCCCTGGCCCATATATAATGGGACATCCATCTCCTATCCCAACATCCCTTGCGAGGTCAACCACAGAACTTAATTTAATTGACCAAAGCGTGAAGTATTCAATGCACATTTTTTTTTTGGTTGGGGGGGGCACTGTAGGTGTGGTAGACTGAATAAAAGCCCCCTAAATATATCCACACCATAATCCCCAGAACCTGTGAGTATGTGACCTCAAATGGCAAAAAGGGCTTTGTATATATGATTAAGTTGGGGATACTGCAGTGGGGTGATTACTCTGGATAATATGAATGGTCCTGACATAATCACAAGAGCACTTGCAATAGGGAGGTAGTTAGTAGTAGGAGATATGATGATGGAAACAACAGTTGGCAATGATGTAAGAAAGGGTGTTGGGCCAAGGAATGCAGGCCACCTGCAGAAGCTGAAAAAGGCAAAGTAGCACATTCGCTCCTAAAGCCTCCAAAAGGGATGCAGCCCTGAGGACAACTGATTTTAGACTTCTGACATCCAGAACTATAAGACAGTAAAAGTGTTTTGTTTTTAGCCACTAAGTTTGTGGTAATGTGTTATGGCAACAACGGGAAACCATTCTTGTAGACATGGTGTGGTGGGTTGAATGGTGGCCCTCCAAAAGACACACCCACATTCTAACACTGAGAACCTGTAAATGTTATTTTATTTGGTGAAGGTGTTTTTGCAATAATGTTAAGGATTTGGAGATGAAATTATCCTGAATTACCCAGGTGGGTCCTGATTCCAATGATACCTGTCTTTATAAGATGTCAAAGAAAATAAGACACAGGGAAGAGGTGAAGGCATGTGAAGATGGAGGCAGAGACTGGAGTTACTCAGACAAGCCAAGGAATGCCTGGAGCCACCAGAACCTGGAAGAGTCAAGGAAGAATTCTCCCTTACAGGGGGTGCATGATCCTGCCAAGATTATTTTTGGAATTCTGGCTTCCAGATCTATGGGAAAATAAATTTCTGCTGTTGTTGTAAGCACTGACAGTCTTTGGTCAACACAAGAAGAAAGAAGGCAGAATCAGCTTTATCTTTCCCTTTTTAGAAGAGACTTCTACTTTTCTATTACTGCCCTGAATTGTGCCATGTAACTCCCATCTGTTGCAAATCTGAATGAAATGAGAATGATCTTTAACAAAGAAACTGGATGAATGAATATTGGTTGGGTAAATAGAAAGTGTCTGACACACTTCCCCTTACAGAATTCCGTTTGGAGAGTATTTGTCAGCTACTAGATGAAGGGGTAAACACCATTAGCCTTGCTGAGTGTCAATGATTCATATATCAAATGGGAAGAGAAATAGATCTTGACCATCCATAGGGTAATGGTTAAGCTAGAATAAAAAAATTGATGTAAAAATTACTTGCAAACTATAAAATGATCAGAAAGTAAACTGAATTTTTCTGATAATGATAATTGAAGTGAGTTAGCATTAAAAAAGTTTGATTGCCAGAAAAATAGTGTTTATATTTCAATAACGACTTGCAAAATGTTATGCCAAATGCATGATTAATAGACATCCACCATGGCCAGGATCCTGACTATTCATCAGCTTAGCCCTGCGAGTGAACGAAGCCTGGGCACAGGTGTATTGGAGATACTTTGTGTTCACCAAAACCCAATGAGCCCCCTAACCCCAGGGTACAGATGAGCTTCATATCTCCCAGCTTTCCTTACAGTGACATGTGCCATCTTCCTGAGCAGAATTGAGAGATGCCACTCACAAGCCTGACTGACAAGATCTTCATGCTTTCTCTTTCACCATCTATAGGCTGAATAGGGAGAATGGGACCTAAAGGGTACAGAGGCACAGGATAAAGAGCTTAGATTTCTAAAAGACTGCATGAAACTGAGAGCCCTTTGAAGAACTATATTATACTGTGTTGTGACAGATAAATTGTTATTGTGCAAAAAGAATCATTTGATTTTTAGCGGTATTTACCGTTAGCAGCTAGCTTTGTCTAACACACATGGGTGTACCAATGACTGGGTAGCTATTACCTCTCAGTGCGCAGGAAAAGAGTGGTGATGCATTATGGGTCCAGAATTTAAAAACAATAATAATAAAAATCAGTCTGTTTTATCACCATATTCTGACAAACCTAAACAATACTAACGATAAAATGTTCCTTCTCATGTGCATGCATGAGGGAACAGAGGATAGGAGACAGAAATTGCTCTGTTCTCACTGCATCCCTGCTTGGTACATGACTGCTATGGGGAAGAAACAAAGCCTATGCTTGAGGATAGAATAAATGGCTCTGAGTTTCCACTCTGCCACTTCAGAAACGAGGCTCTCTGATCATTCCGTCTGGGAAGTGGATTTCATACTTAATTCATTGAGTCCTCTGAGGCTCAGATGAGGTAACAGTTGTGAAAAAAATGTGTAAATTTTATAAATATCATAAGAATGAATACTGGTATTATTTTTAAAATTATTTTTACATTCACTCAGCACAAGGTATTCTCTCTCTCAAAAACGTGAAATCAGTGTTACTTCGTTGAATAAACTACCTCTTTTTCATATGTACATTTCATATATACTTACATGGGTAGGTAGTAACAAGTAGACCTAAAAGATTGAAATGTCTGTTATAGACAAATATTGGCTTCTTGAAGTACCATATTGTTTTAGGGGAGGAGCCTTTTATACTTCTTAAAATTACGCTTACAAGAAAAGAAAATTAAAAGAAAATATTTCTACTGTTCAAGTTGCTTTTGTTGTTAACTTTCTTCCCTCCATCCATTCTGCAGAGAATATTCCTTAAACATGTTCTGTACTAACGAGATCCTGGTGTCCAGATGAATAAGGCATGATCCCTACTGTCACAGGGTCTAGAACTTGCAGAGAGACATTCGTCTACATAAAAAAGCATTTGTAATAAAGTGTGGACAGGTGCTACAGCCAGATATGTGGATTTTATAAAGCAGTATGTATCTAAATAAATAAATAAATTTAATAAATATTTATTTAGTAAACAAATAAATACTTGAAAACTCAAGTTTGATTGCTCACTTTTGATTTTGCCAAATCGAGGCATTGAGAAAATCCAATCACTTTACATTTTCATAAACTATGAAACTATTTAACATCAGATATGTAAAAAGAACACGCTCTCAGAATAGTCAGATTCTTAAATTGATATATGGGGCTTTATTTAAAAAAAAAATCCAAGTTTTTCTTATTTTTTATGGTTTCGCCACAGACAGGGTACAGGCCCCGGCCTTCAGACCTTCGTGCTGAAATGGGGCTCTTGGGGGACACATAGGAGGAGGCAGGCCGCCTCTAGGAGGATCCAACCAGAGGATTCCACGTGACGGGAGTTGTGCCCCTAGGGAAGAGGAGTGGATTCTGTGAAGGGCGGGATGGAGCGTGAAGGTAGTCAGAAAACTATACTTACTGCACATTATCCAAAGGCTAATCTATAAAAGCTAAAAAGGCATTTACAGTTGGGCGGAGGGTGAGAGAGCTGGAAGCGGCCTTCTCGGCAGGGGAAGCAACTTGGCCAAAGGCAGAGAGACGTACAATAGTACAGTACTGAAGCCGCTCACTGGGAAGGATGCGTGGTGGCTGAGAGACTGCAGATTTACGGTCCCAGTAGAGGACAGAGATGGACACATGGCACTTGTCATCCCATTTTCTGTATTCTTTCTTTTCAGGATACTGCCTTCCATTAAAGTGGAATTGATTGTTATGATATGTGAGATAATTGTGTCACCTTTTATTATGATAGTAACACTTTTAGACAAATTACAATTTCAATGCCAATTGTGATGCCAAACACTAAAGAACAACACTTTTTAAACATTCTCTGTATTAATTGTGAGGGGTGATCTTTTCCATCACATGTTGCAGTGAAGAAAAAGAAAAATAATTCCAGAAATAAAGATATGGTCATGAAACCACCTCCACAATGCAACTCATGTTCAGAAAGGAGACAGTGCACTTTTAAGTATTAAGATAAAGCATTAACAATTGCTAGCAAGATAGTAGCCCTCCCCTGCAAGAGAACTGTTCCTATTGTTGTTATTTTAAGATATCTGAATTAACAAGAAAGAAATGACAAGTTATAACTCATGGTCCAGACCAGTTTTTGGCCTCTTTTAATCCTCCATCATACTAAACTAAAGCTCCTACCACACCTTACTCAGCAGCAGAAATCCTATAAGACATCAATATCTGTGCAGGAGGCTAGGGATTTCAGAACCATAAAATGGAGGCAAGGCAAAGAGCCCAGCTGAGGGACCAAAAAGAAGTAAAGATCAAGGAAACTGGCTAATTTAAATGGAGGTTGGAGGTCAGGCCTTGCTATAGGAATATCTTTATGGGGTGACGCAGAGTTACGGCCAAAAAGTTCTGTTTCCTGGGTACATACGTAGGAATGAGTGTGCCAGACTTGAGGTAGCACATCTGACTTTTTTAACATCCCCATAACCCTCTCTTCAGGTGATGCCACTCTTGAGATTGGAAGGAATAAGCTAACTAAAAATTCTTTGGGTTTCCATGTGTGAGTTTGTAAGCTGGAGGAAAAAAGAAAAGGAAAACCTGCTTGCCCAGCTGCTGTCACCACTAAGAACAACAATGTATTTGAGATAGTTCAGTAATAAAAATGAGATGGCCACATCCCTTGGTTATTTACCCAAATGAGTTGAAAACTTATATCCACACAAAACCTGCACTCAGATGTGTATAGTAGCTTTATTCATAACTGTCAAAACTTGGAAGCAGGGGCACCTGGGTGGCTCAGTCGGTTAAGCGTCTGCCTTCGGCTCAGGTCATGATCCCTGGGTCCTGGGATCGAGCCCCATATCGGGCTCCCTGCTCAGCGGAGAGTCTGCTTCTCCCTCACCCTCTGCCTGCCTGTCTGTCTGTCTACTTGTGCTCTCTCTATATCTTTCTGTCAAATAAATAAATAAAATCTTTTAAAAAAAAAACTTGGAAGCAACTAAGATTTTTTTAGTAAATAGATAAACTGTGGTATCTTCAGACAATGGAATATTATTCAGTGCTAAAAAGAAATGAGCTATAAGTCATGAAAAGACATGGAGGAATCTTAAATAACTATTACTAAATGAAAGAAGCCAATCTGAAAAGGTTACATATTGTATGATTCCAATTATATGATACTGTGGAAAAGCCAAAACTATGGAGACAGTAAGAAGTTCAGTGGTTGCCAGAAGTTAGGAGGGAGGGAGAGAGGAATGAATTTGCAGAGCACAAAGGATTTCTAAAGCAGTAAGACTATTCAGTATGACACCGTAATGGTGGATACAGGTCATTATACATCTGTCAAAGCCTGCACAATGCACAACACCAAGAATGACCCCTAAGGTACGCTCTGGACTTTAGGTGATAATGATGTGTCAGTGTAGGTTCTTCAGTGGTAACAAATGTACCACTCCAGTGAGGAATGTGGATAGTGGGGAGGCTATGTATAGATGGGGGCAGAACTATATGGGGATTCTCTATACTTTCTACTCAGTTTCGATATGAACCTAAATCTGCTCTAAAAAATGAAGTCTGTTTTTTGTTTTTTTTTTTAAATGAGGAGGCGAGGCTAAGAGTGATAGTCACCTAATTGGTAAAACTGGATCCCCTGCCTGTTTTGATTATGGAATCTAAAACACACCTGCAAAAACTGATGCGATTCTTGAGTGGTTTTTGAGTGGCATTCTGTGAATGGGCAAATACAACACATTTGTCCTTATTTACTTGTTCCATAGACCTCTCCTGGCTGCAGAGGAAAGAAAGACTCCCAGATTTCTCTTGTGGCTTTCTGGATCAATAGGCACATCTATATCACATGTTCTGTGCCTTGCTTTGTAAGTACCATGGCACATACAAAAGAAGGAAGGTCCCTATCCTTAAGAAGTTACCATAGACTGACTAGTTTGAGTCCTGACATTGGACTAAATGAGAAGCCAATGAAATGAAGAGGAAATTTAGTGAACAAATCATCACCAAGCACTGGAGATGAGAATGATGAACTCTACCTAGGTGATGTTGACTAAGCACAGAGGGAAAAGTTTACTAGTCAAAATAACACTTGCTTCTATAACAGATGAACCTCCAAATCTCAATGACAAAAAAAAAAAAAAGTGCATTTTTTTCTGTGGTCACAGTATAAGGTGGATGCTTCTAGCTGAGCAGCCATCGACTGATCATTCAAGGACCAGCATTCTTTCCAACTGTGGTTTCACCTCCCCCTGGGATGACCCTCAGTGGACTCTCTATTTAGTTGGTGGCTGGGAAAGAGAGGCTTATGCATGAGATGACAGGAGGTTTTAATAGAACAGTTCTGGAGGGGGGCACATTCATCCTACTCATGTTCCATTAGCGAGAACTTAGTGGCCACACTGTTGGCAAGAACTTAGTCAGTGGTGACACATTAGTGCAAGGGAGACTGGGAGAAGCAGCATAACTGTGTTTCCAGGAAACAAAAGGAAATGATTTTGACATACAACCAGTTGGTCTCAGCCACCCAAGGAAATAATGGATCAAAGTCAATTACAGTCTGTGAGCAATGGTGCAAAGGCTGAAGACTGACTTGGAAAGGAGGGTCTGAGGTGACTTCACGAGAAATAAAACCCAGAAGGACTAAGTGGTAAGTTCTTGACCACCTAAGGACAAGTTGTTGAAATACAGAATATTATGAAACACTATAGCATGTAGAGAAGGAAAAAAAAGCCAACATGACTCAGAGAAAAGTCCTTTCTCTTTCCGTGTCACTGGAAAGCTATAGGAGAGAGTGGTATATTTTAAAATGACCCCAGGAGATGAACACACACTGTAGGACACAGAGAGACTACACTTGAAGACCTAGAGAAAATGAAACATCTACGGTTTGGGGTTGAGTTACAGAGAATTTAGTCTTTTATAGGAAAATCTCTCTCTCAACTGACCTATGTATGTTTGCACATATTGATTAAATGTGTACTCTGATAACTCAGTAGGTACTATTCTCTTCTCTATAAGTTGTATCATTAGTTACCTAGAACATAGCTACCCACCCCCCTCAATCTCAGGCATCCACCTTCAGTACTATTACATATAAACTATAAATCAGAGGCAGCTAACATCTGGCTGCCTCTGGAATTACTTAGTGGCCTGATTCCTACTTCTTTTGTTCCATCAAGTCTTATACATAATATCTTTGAAGCAGATCTGTTTATGTTTGGTTTGCTTTGGATAATCTTCAGACTTAATTGACCTGATACCTGCATAGATATGAATACTTTTGTTTGTTTTGTTTAATGAATCTTCACCACATAACAACTAGCACTTCTTTATAGGTTGTGGTATTTGTGATGAAAACCAACATTAAGTTCTAGAATATACTTAGGGTTTCTAAACCTGATGCCCACTGCTGCTGTGGATAAGAGCTATATAATTTCCTTTTCTTAGAGATTACCTGCCTCCTGTCCACCTAGAACCACAGGTATGGGGGCGGGGGTGGTCATCAGCAAGAGAAGGAACATTAAATATGCAAAGTGTTTTGCCAATAAAGAAGTGCATAGATATGTGGAAGAATCTTCCAACACTTTAAAATGGGATGCAATATGGTTTGGAATGGGAAGAGAGAGAATTTCTGATAGTAGGGGTACAGACTGGGGTCTGGGAGGAGGCAGAAAGCAGGAGATGGCATGCCACCTGTACTTTCTACTCAGTTTTGATATGAACCTAAATCTGCTCTAAAAAATGAAGCCTGTTTTTTGGGGTTTTTTTTTGTTTTTAAATGAGGAGGCGAGGCTAAGAGTGATAGTTACCTAATCCGTAAAACTGGATCCCCTGGCCTGCTTTGATTATGGAATCTAAAACACACCTGCAAAAACTGATGTGATTCTTGAGTGGTTTTTGAGTGTCATTCTCCTCATTCACTTCACCTCTATTAATAACTTGACTCCTTCTCCCTTTTCCCCTACCACACCCCTTTTCAGTGAAAAGTCACCACCATCTACAGTAGTGGAGGGAGAAGGGCCACTTATATAAAGATGGATACTTTAATAAAGATGGGATATCTTTAAAAAAAAAAAAGGAGAGCAAATGATAAGACTATTAGATTTAATTTTAAGTGATTCCTGGAGGAGATAAATAAGTCAAGGATAACTATTCCGTGAAATTAATTTCCTGTGGTAGAACACCCAAACTGAGTTCCCAGTACAGAATTTTCATCCTGTTGATCATGTCTTCATTTACCTCTCTTCTTTTGTAAAATTTATACTCCTCTTTGTATTCTGAGAATTGTCCCATAGGACCTGTCTTCTTAAGTGCTCTTACTGAGCTGGCCTGAATGACTGCTCTAGGAAAGGCTACATGATTCATGATGGGCCAATCAAGGATCTACCCTACAATTTTTCAAAGTGCAAATGTTGGGCGGAAAGTCTTTTCCATTTGTGTGACTAAATCGAAGATGTATGAGGCCAGGAGGCTGTACTCCTGTGGGAAATGCTAGTCTAAGGGGATAAAAATCTGAGTAGATGGAGAAAGACAGCATGCCTTCTTACTCATGACTGAGACTCCTGATTCTGTGATTTGGTTAATTGAACTAATATTTTCAACTTCCCTTTTCTTCTTTTAAAATTTTATTGAGTGTGTGTGTTTCTAAGCATGCATAATGCATATGATTGTCCAAGCCAATTTGGATTGAATTTTGATCAAAATGGCAGCAACAACAAAAGAGTCTTGATTAAGCTATCTAGGGAATTTGTGTATGAATGTGCATAGAAGAATGGTTTTGTTACAGTTAACTCAAAAGTGGCTTTTATGGATAAGCATTGCAGATCCCAAAGCCTATTCATGCTTAAAAAATATAAAGTACTCATTGATAATCCAGAGAAGTTACCAACTGTTCAAGTTTCAGTTTCTCACTCTTCAAGATGAAAAAATGAGTTTATAAGCTTGGTACACATTCCCCAAAATAAAATATATGAGCTATCTAATAGTTGAAAATTTTGCTGATTATGTTCTTTATCATGAATAGACTATACTCATGGACATTATTTGAATTGAGGAGCATGAAAGCTATTTAAAGTTAGGCTTAAAAGGGAGAAGAAAACATCAATTCAGTAAAAAAGAAAAAATTATCTTTTTTGGCATCCAGTTTTTCTTAATGGTGTCTGAACTCCCAATGCAAAGCTGAAGGAGAGTGGTTTGAGTATGTTTCCAAAAACACTGAGCTCAAATTTACTAGATGATATAAAAACACTAGAATAATCTATTAAAATTATGATCTAACTTATCAAGTAATTTGTAAAGAAAAATTAAATTTGCTTTAAGACTGCTGGAGCCCTGCATTTCTGATTTGAAGGCCTTCTGTGACCCCAGCATAGAATAGAAGATTGTCCTGAAATAGTTTTCATCCCCAAGGCCCCAGGATAAAACACAGCAATGCAAGTGCAAAACTGACTAGGCTCTTTAACGTAAAACAGGCAGCTTCTGTTGGGCTTTTTTAAACTGCCCCTTCTTCCTACAACACCCCAGAGAACTAAACATCAAATACCACTGAAAACAAAGGAGATACCTTGGGAGTGAACTTAAATATCCTCAAATTCTCCTCACTGTGACTCACATACAACAGAATTTTGAATATCTGAAAGTAATTCACTAATGTGTTCCACATACAACCTTCTAAAAAGACTGTTAGGTTGGATGTGTACTGAAGATTCACCAAGTATTTACAATAACATTGAATTGCATTAAAAAAAAAAACTAAGAAATCCACTTAAAATATATAACATCTCTAACACTTTGACATAGGGCAATATCCAACCCTTTGTCCAATTGTCCTGTTCATTTTATATGTCATTGTGAAATTGCAGAAACTAAACAGGCGATACACACATATGCACATGCATGTGGATGGGTGTACTATGTGCCTGTACACACATACGCACATGCATGTGGATGGGTGTATCTGTATGTGTCTGACTACATATATATACATATATACACATGAATGTGTATATATACACACATATCTATACATGCATATATATGTGTATATTTTTTATATGCAGCTTTGGAGACTTGGATAAATGTAATGCTTTTAAGCAATGTCCACAATAGCCAAACTGTGGAAAGAGTCAAGATGTCCATCGACAGATGAATGGATAAAGAAGATGTGATATATATATATACAATGGAATATTATGCAGCCATCAAAAGGAATGAGATCTTGCCATTTGCAACGACGTGGACGGAACTGGAGGGTATTATGCTGAGCGAAATAAGTCAAACAGAGAAAGACATGTATCATATGACCTCACTGATATGAGGAATTCTTAATCTCAGGAAACAAAACTGAGGGTTGCTGGAGTGGGGGTGGGGTGGGAGGGATGGGGTGACTGGGTGATAGACACTGGGGAAGGTATGTGCTCTGGTGAGCGCTGTGAATTGTGCAAGACTGTTGAATCACAGATCTGTACCTCTGAAACAAATAATGCAATATATGTTAAGAAAAAAAAAAAAAGAAGAAGGTAGCGGGAGGGGAAGAGTGAAGGGGGGGGAAATCAGAGGGGTAGATGAACCATGAGAGACTATGGACTCTGAAAAACAAACTGAGGGTTCTAGAGGGGAGGGGGGTGGGAGGTTGGGTTAGCCTGGTGATGGGTATTGAGGAGGGCACGTTCTGCATGGAGCACTGGGTGTTATGCACAAACAATGAATCATGGAACACTACATCTAAAACTAATGAAGTAATGTATGGGGATTAACATAACAATAAAAAAATTTTTTTTAAAAATAATGCTTTTAAGTTACGATTTTTTATTTTTTTAAAAGGTAGCTTCTGGAGTGAATCTACTTGAATCTCCGGGAATACATTTTATAATATTAGTAAGTCCAGACAATTTGAGGACTCAAACAATCTTTATGGAACTAAGCCAGATATTATTCAGACTTCTATTTTTACATTATATACCACTACCAGGATTTAAAGGAAATCAAATTAAGAGAAAACGCCAAGATACTGCTCTGTTCTGTGACAGGATTCAAAATGTTAGGTATTGATTTTACCCACTTTCATTTTTTTTTAACAAATGGCTTTTTTTTTCTTTTCAGGACTTCAGCAATAATTTGGGGACTTCAGAAGCCCCTTGGAAGACTCCAACCATCTTTTCCTATCTTACTTTCCCTGCATTCCCCTATGAACCCCACCCTGCAACCAAACAGACCTAATTTAGATCCCTTTCCATTTCCCAGTGGTCACAGATAGGACTGACCTCACATAACCAGCTGTCCCACTTGAAACTGTGAAACTGGGCCTCTTTGACCCAGTTTCCTCATTTTTTTTTTTTAAGATTTTATTTATTTATTTGACAGAGAGAGAGATAGCGAGGAACACAAGCAGGGGGAGCGGGAGAGGGAGAAGCAGGCTTCCCGCTGAGCAAGGAGCCCGATGAGGGACTCAATCCCAGGACCCTGGGATCATGACCTGAGCTGAAGGCAGACGCTTAACGACTGAGCCACCCAGGCGCCCCAGTTTCCTCATTTTTAAAAGGCTATTAATAATTACACCTGCCTTGCAGCCTTATTGGAATATTAAATTTGGAAATGCCTAGTATATAGAAGGCACTCAAAAACATCCTTTATGTTTTTTTATATTAATGCCTTCTACTTCTCCCTCTAGATTATGAGTTATTTGGTAGTATTTTTTTTTTAAGATTTTATTTATTTATTTGAGAGAGAGCAAGAGCGAGAGAGACCATGAGCAGGTGAGAGGCAGAGGGAGAAGCGGACTCCCCGCTGAGCAGGGAGCCCGATATGGGGCTCGATCCCAGGACTCCAGGATCACGACCGTGCTGAAGGCAGACACTTAACTGACTGAGCCACCCAGGCACCCCATAGACTGTGAGTTATTTGGGAACAACATCTTATAAACCTTACATCCTGGACACTTCAATAGAAAGTACTCAAATTATGTTTGAGTAATCGAATAAATGTATCTCCCTTCAATCTGTGTCACTCTTCCTTTCCCATCACCCTTTACTGCCTTTTCATATGTTACTATCTTGGCAAACCCAATTCATATTCCTCATTTTTCATGGGCATCTCATGCCCTGGATCCTTCTTCTATGTTATGCATTAGGAATTCTAATTTTATATAGCTATCAGAACATATCATATAGTTTAACCTTAATTGTTTGACATGTTTTTTTCCCTTTGCTTACAATGTTCTCACTTAAAAACTAAGCATTTATTTTATTATTTACTGAGCACCTATAATGGAAGATTAAACTATTATGGAAGATACTGTGAAGTGAACAGCTTTGAATAAATCAGGCATGGTCCTCTCCCATGATGTAATCATCTCTCTCTCTCTGAAAAAGTTCTGTGCACTCTTCAATAGTAGTGTGAGGGGGTGAAGTTGGGGGCAGTGGGAGAGTCTGCCCCTGCAGGGAAGGGTATTTCATTCCTGGCATTGTTTAGAACTTCTGGCTCAGAGTAATAGGAAAAAGAAGACTTTCAGCCAGACTCTATTATTATGTTAAATTACCTACACATAATGCATTACCTTATTACCTGCATCCAGGGCACATGGCTCCTCAGCACCCTCAGAAATAGTAAAAGGGGGACTTTGGTAAAAGAGTTTAAATCATGAGAAGACATGGTCATCTTTGAGTTTGATAAAGGGCAGAAGATAAGCTGGCAGTTAATTAGCATTCACCATTAAAAGCATCTAATGGCATCTTAACACCTGGATGCCAGGCTACTGTGAGGCACTGATTGCCCCCAACTTCTTTCCAACATCAGGATCCAAAAATCCGATTCTTATCTCCTACAGGAAATTATGGACAATAACACAGGGCTCAAGAGGAAGCAAACACTGACATGTATTCAGAGAATTGGGTGGGTTGTGGAGGGTGAAAAAATGAGATTGATATCTGTACCCCAATGTTCCTTGCAGAATTATTTACAGTAGCCAAGATGCAGAAACAACCAAAGGGTCCGTCTACGGATAAATGGATAAAGAAAATATGGAATAAACACACACAAAATGGAATTATTACTTAGCCATAAAGAGAATGAAGACTTGCCATTTGTGAAAACATAGATGGAACCTGAGAGCATTATGCTAAAGTGAAGTAAGTCAGACAGAGAAAGATAAATAAATGTATAATCTCCCTTATATGTGGAATCTAAAACAACAACAAGAACAAAAACAAAAACAAAAAATAACCAAGCTCACAGAAATAGAGAACAGATTGGTGGTTGCCCAAGGGAGTGGGTAAACAAAATGGGTGAAGGGAGTCAAAAGGTGGAAGCTTCCAGTTACAAAATAAATAAATCATGAAGATGCAATGTACAACATGGTGACTATAGGTAATAATATATATTGCATATATAAAAATTACTAAAAGAGTAAATCTTAAAAGTTCTCATCACAAGGAAAAAAATTGTAACTAGGTATGGACTTATTGTGGTGATCCTTTTGCAATATATACAAATATCAAATCATTATGTTGTACACCTGAAACTAAAATACTGTTGTGTATCTATTATACCTCAATAAAACAATTTTAAATACATTTTAAAAATGAGATCGACAATGAGAGAGGGCCCATGGGGATGAGGGTGAGGGTGTCCCCAAACTGAGCAAAGCTACTCCAAAGTATAGAATTAAACACAAGCAAAATAAGTTTTGAATGTAAATTTAAGAGTTGACAAAATCCTCTCCTGAAACTCGACCATCCTGTGTGCTTTACATGTTCAGGACCATTATTTGGACTTAAGGTCTGATGGTATAAGTACTTTGTGAATGGCTTACCAGCAGTCACTAGGACTATGGAATCTGGAATGTACCACAATATAGAGTTTAATGGTGGGATTATGTATACACACCTACCACAGTTAACGAACAAAAATAACTTTCTGACAATCAGCTTTCTACCTCCTCTCTGTTGTTACAGATTTGAGTATATCAGCTCTTTTGCATGGTTCTGGAACAAAAGAGGAGGGCCATGTCTCCCTCAGGGTTCATGTTGATTGCTTCCAGAAACTCTGGAAATCTTTGTTGACATATTTACATCCCACTTCTACTGAGCAATGGAAGGGCCAGGTTAATTCACCAAAGAAATTGTCATCTCGGGGAACACTGGGGAAAAAAGTATCTCATTGCACAAGTGAGCCATTTGTTTCTTTTACATTTTGCCACCCACTTTGCTAGTAAGGGTGGAGCAGCTAGGTTGAAAATGATGGATTGCCCTAAATGGGCAGCTACCGAAATCCTGCAACTTCAATGGGTCACACTAAGCAAAAGATAACTTTTCAGGCAACAGAATAAATTGTCCTCATGTGGCACAGTGTTCACAAATAGCCCTGCTCTCCTGTCAGATGCAAAAGCCCCAAACATTTCTCTTTGATTTTCTTTCTTATTTTCTCCCAGGTTTATTCCTCTGAATAAATTTGATCTTTTTTTAAGATTTTTTATTTATTCATTTGAGAGAGAGACAGAATGAGCAGGGGGAGGTTCAGAGGGAGAGGGAGAAGCAGACTCCCTGCTGAGCAAGGAGCCCAACATGGGGCTCAGTCTCAGGAACCTAGGATCATGATCTGAGCCAAAGGTAGACATTTAACCCACTGAGCCACCCAGGTGCCCCTAAATTTGATCTTTACATTCTGATCTTATCTGTTTTCCTTCACCTCAACATTCTATAGCCTTACTCACTGATTAGAAATCAACCTTGCTGAGAAATCATGTTTCATTTTATATCTGCATATATGATAAATATCAGAAGTCCTGTTACCTGTCCTGTTAAGAAGCTGTTTCCTTTGCTTCCTCTGCCCCTCCCCTATAGTGCAGAGTTCCATTCATTTATTCAACACACAGAGCCTGGATCCTGCAATAGAGATATATATGAGAGATGATTTCTGACCTCCAGGAGGGTCAATGAACATATGAGCAGCTAATAGATTTACACTCTGATAAGTGCAATAACCATGAACTCACAAGGGTGAGAGTTTCACTGCTGAGTGTTAAAGGAAGTATGCACAGAGAACGAGGGTCTTCCAAATTGACTACTGCAGAAAGATCCAGTAGGGATTTGTCAGGAAATTCTCCCTTGACTAAAAAAGTATGGGCTCAAACATTCTTTCTTTAGTAGCAGCTTTCCTGGAATATAATTCATTAAATATAACATTTATACTTTTAAAGTATAAATAGTTCAGTGGTAAATTAGTATATCCATGGAGTTGTGCAAGCTTTTTCACTGTCTAATTTTAGAACATTCCCATCATTCCAAAAAGAAACACTGTATTCTTTAGTAGTTGATCCTCATTCTTCTTTCCCTGCAATACTTGGCAGCCACTAGCCTACTTAACGTTACTTTACACTGACCTACTTTGGATACTTCATATAAATGGTGTCAGACAATAAATGGCTTTATCTGACCAGTTTCTTTCACTTAGCATAATATTCCAAGGTTTATACCTGCTGTAGCATGTATCAGTGCTTCCTTCCTTTTTTATTGTCAAATAATATTCCACTGTATGGCTATGCCACAATTTGCTTATCCATTAATCAGTCAATAGACATTTGACTTGCTTCCATTTTTAGCTAATATGAATAATGATGCTATTGAACATTCATGTCTAAGTTTTTTATGTAGACATAGGTTCACATATTTTCAATTTTATTGAGTGTATAGCTAAAAGTGGAATATCTGAGTAACAAAAAATTTACATCTTTAGCTTTGAAAGGATAGGCCAAATTGTTTATCAAAGGAGCTGTGGGAGGAGCAAGATATCAGAGGAGTAGGAGACCTAAATTTCATCTGGTCCCCGGAATTCAGCTGGATAGGGATCAAACCATTCTGAACACCTACGAACTCAACAGGGGATCGAAGAAAAGAATAGCAACAACTCTCTGAACAGAAAAGTGACCACTTTCTGGAAGGTAGGACATGCGGAGAAGTGAATCCGAGGCGATATTCGGGAAGATAGACAGCGGGGGAGGGGGCCTCCATCGGCCGTTTCCGGCAAGTGATAGAGCCGCAGAGCACAAAATCGTAAATTTTAGAAGTCGGCTCTGCTGAGGGACATTGCTCCAGTGGCTAAGCGGTGGGGGGGAACACTTGCTGGGACAGTGTGGTCTCAGGACCCTCGGGGTCACAGAAAGACCCAGGGTGCCTGAGTGTGGCAGAGCTCCCAGGTATCAGAGCGGGGAAGCCGGCTGCAGAGACAGAGGCGAGGAGCGGGCTCTCAGCTCAGGGTTGCCATAAACTGAGATCCGTGGCACAGTCGGGCCACTGCTCTTCCAGCAGGGACCCAACAAGCGTCAGATCCGGGAGACTCCTCTTCCTCCCCGGGGAGAAATGGCGCAGGAGTGCACGGCAGGGATCTGCTGGGTTTGGAGACTCCACATGGGGTGGTGTGCCAGAGACAGAAATGCTCGGTCACAGGCCGGGTGAGCACGGAGTGCGGCCAGAGACCAGGGAGACGAGAGTGACTGACTGCTTTTCTCCGGGGGCTCACTGAGGAGTGGGGCCACAAGTTCTCGGCTCCTCCGGGGTGGAGACTGGGAGGTTGCCATTTTCACCCTCGTCCTCCAAAGCTGTAGGGAAAGCTTGCAGGGAACAAAAGCTACGGGGAGCAAACCCGAGTACATTATTTAGCCTGGACTGGCAAGGACGGGGCAATTCCGCCTCCGGCAAAGACATTTGAGAACCACTGCAACAGGCCCCTCCCCCAGAAGATCCGCAAGAACAGCCAGGCAGGACCAAGTTTACCCATCAATGAGAATGGCAGAACTCCAGCACTAGGGGAATACAGTACATAGAAGACATGGCTTTTTTCCCATGATTCTTTAGTCCTTCAAAGTTAAATTTTTTAATTTTCTTTTTTTCTTTTTCTTTTTTTTTTTAATTTTTCTTTTTCCCTTTTTCAACCAACATCTTATCAATTCCTTTTCTAAAAAATCTTTTTTAATTTTCAATTTTAGAGTCATATTCTATCCCTTCATAGTAGTTAACCTTATTTTTGGTATATATATATAAGTTGTTCTATCTTTAAAATTCTGGGATACAGTTTCTTCTAACAGACCAAATATACCCTAAATCTCAAGTGTATGGCTTTGTTCTAGTCTCCTGCCTGATCACATTCCCTCCTTTTTTTTTAAATCCTCTTCTTTCTTTTTTCAACCAACTTCTTATCAATTCCTTTTATAAAATGTTTTATAATTTTCACCTTTACAGTCATATTCCATCCCTTCATCCTATTTACCCTTATTTTTGTACACATATAAGTTTTTCTTTCTTTAAAATTTGGGAGGGACTTTCTTCTAACAGACCAAAATATGCCCAAAATCTAGTGTGTGGCACTGATCTATGCACCAGCCTGATCATATTTGATCATATACTGTTTTTTCTTTTTTTAATCTTTTTCTTTTTCTTTTTTCTTTCTTTCCCTTTATTTTCCCCTGGTTTCAGGTCTCTTCTGATTTGTTTAGTGTATATTTTTCTGGGGTCATTGTTACCCTGTTAGCACTTTGTTCTCTCATTCATCTATTCTCCTCTGGACAAAATGACAAGATGGAAAAAATCACCTCAAAAAAAAGAACAAGAGGCAGTACCAACTGCCAGGGACCTAATCAATATGGACATTAGTAAGATGTCAGAACTAGAGTTCAGAATGTCGATTTTAAAGATACTAGCTGGGCTTGAAAAAAGCATGGAAGTTATTAGAGAAACCCTTTCTGGAGAAATAAAAGAACTAAAATCTAACCAAGTTGAAATCAAAAAGGCTATTAATGAGGTGCAATAAAAAATGGAGGCTCTAAATGCTAGGATAAAGGAGACAGAAGAGAGAATTTGTGATATAAAAGAGCAAATGATGGAAAATAAAGAAGCTGAGAAAAAGAGAGGTAAACAACTACTGGATCACGAGGGCAGAATTCGAGAGATAAGTGATACCATAAGACGAAACAATATTAGAATAATTGGGAACCCAGAAGAAGAAGAGAGAGAGGGGCAGAAGGTATATTGGAGCAAATTATGGAAGAGAACTTCCCTAATTTGGGGAAGGAAACAGGCATCAAAATCCAGGAGGCACACAGAATCCCCCTCAAAATCAACAAAACTAGGTCAATACCCTGAAATCTAATAGTAAAACTTACGAGTCTCAGAGACAAAGAGAAAATCCTGAAAGCAGCTTGGACACAAGAGGTCTGTAACCTACAATGGTAAAAACATTAGATTGGCAACAGACCTATCCACAGAGGCCTGGCAGGCCAGAAAGGACTGGCATGATATATTCAGAGCACTAAACGAGAAAAATATGCAGCCAAGAATACTATATCCAGCTAGGCTGTCATTGAAAATAGAGGGAAAGATAAAAAGCTTCCAGGACAAACAAAAACTAAAGAAATTTGCAAACATGAAACCAGCCCTACAAGAAACATTGAAAGGGGTCCTCTAAGCAAAGAGAGAGCCTAAAAGCAACATAGACCAGAAAGGACAGAGACTATATACAGTAACAGTCACCTTACAGGCAATACAATGGCACTAAATTCATATCTTTCAAGAGTTACCCTGAATGTAAATGGGCTAAATGCCCCAATCAAAAGACACAGGCTAACAGATTGGATAAAAAAACAAGACCCATTGATAATGCTGTCTGCAAGAGACTCATTTTAGACCCAAAGTCACCTCCAGATTGAAAGTGAGGGGGTGGAAAACCATTTACCATGCTAATGGACACCAAAAGAAAGCTGGGGTGGCAAACCTTATATCAGACAAATTAGATTTTAAACCAAAGACTGTAATAAGAGATGAAGAAGGACACTATATCATATTTAAAGGGTCTATCCAACAAGCATATCTAACAATTGTAAATATCTATGCCCCTAACATGGGAGCAGCCAATTAATAACAAAAGCAAAGAAACACATCGACAACAATACAATAATAGTGGGGGACTTTAACACCCCCTCACTGAAATGGACAGATCATCTAAGCAAAAGATCAACAAGGAAATAAAGACTTTAAATGACACACTGGACCAAATGGACTTCACAGATATATTCAAAACATTCCATCCCAAATCAACAGCATACACATTCTTCTCTAGTGCCCATGGAACATTCTCCAGAACAGATCACATCCTAGGTCACAAATCAGCTCTCAACCGGTACCAAAAGATTGGGATCATTCCCTGCATATTTTTGGACCACAATGCTTTGAAACTAGAACTCAATCACGAGAGGAAAGTTGGAAAGAACTGAAATACATGGAGGCTAAAGAGCATCCTACTAAAGAATGAATGGGTCAACCAGGACATTAAAGAGAAATTAAAAAAATTCATGGAAACAAATGAAAATGAAAACACAACTGTTCAAAATCTTTGGGATGCAGCAAGGGCAGTCCTAAGAGGAAAGTATATAGCAACACAAGCCTGCTCAAGAAACAAGTACAGTTTCAAATACACAACCTAACCCTACATCTAAAGGAACTGGAGAAAGAACAGCAAATAAAGCCTAAGCCCAGCAGGAGAAAAGAAATCATAAAGATTGGAGCAGAAATCAATGAAATAGAAACCAAAAGAACAGTAGAACAGATCAATGAAACTAGGAGCTGGTTCCTTGAATGAATGAACAAGATTGATAAACCACTGGCCAGACCTATCAAAAAGAAAAGAGAAATGACCCAAATAAATAAAATCATGAATGAAAGAGGAGAAATGACAACCAACACCAAAGAAATACAAACAATTATAAGAACATATTATGAGCAACTATACGCCAGCAAATTAGATAATGGGAAGAAATGGATACATTCCTAGAGATGTATAAACTACCAAAACTGAACCAGGAATAAATAGAAAACCTGAACAGACCTATAACCACTAAGGAAATTGAAGCAGTCATCAAAAATCTCCTGGCTTCCCAGGGGAATTCTACCAAACTTTTAAAGAAGAATTAATACCTATTCTTCTGAAACTGTTCCAAAAAATAGAAATGGAAGGAAAACTTCCAAACTCTTTTTTATGAGGCCACCATTACCGTGATCCCAAAACCAGACAAAGACCCCATCCAAGAGGAGAATTACAGACCAATATCCTTGATGAACATGGATGCAAAAATTCTCACCAAAATACTAGCCAATAGGATCCAACAGTACATTAAAAGGATTATTCACCACAACCAAGTGGGATTTATCCCTGGGCTGCAAGGTTGGTTCAACATCCGCATATCAATCAATGTGATACAATACATTAATAAAAGAAAGAACAAGAAACATATTATGCTCTCAATAGATGCAGAAAAAGCATTTACCAAGGTACAGCATCCTTTCTTGATCAAAGCTCTTCAGAGTATAGGGATAGAGGGTACATACCTCAATATCATAAAAGCCATCTATGAAAAACACACAGTGAATATCGTTCTCAATGGGGAAAAACTGAGAGCTTTCCCCTAAGGTCAGGAACATGGCAGGGATGTCCACTCTCACCACTGCTATTCAACATAGTATTAGAAGTCCTAGCCATAGCAATCAGACAACAAAAAGGAATAAAAGGCATCCAAATCGGCAAAGAAGAAGTCAAACTTTCACTCTTTGCAGATGATGTGCTACTTTTATGTGGAAAACCCAAAGACCCCACCCCAAAACTGCTAGAATTCAAACAGGAATTCAGTAAAGTGACAGGATATAAAATCAATGCACAGAAATCAGTGGCATTCCTATACACCAACAGCAGGACAGAAGAAAGAGAAATTAAGGAGTCGATCCCATTTACAATTGCACCCAAACCCTAAGATACCTAGGAATAAATCTAACCAAAGAGGCAAAGAATCTGTACTCAGAAAACTATAAAATACTCATGAAAGAAATTGAGGAAGACACAAAGAAATGGAAAAACGTTCCATGCTCATGGATTGGAAGAACAAATATTGTGAAGATGTCAATGCTATATAGAGCAATCTACACAGTTAATGCATTCCTTATCAAAATACCATCAACTTTTTTCAAAGAAATGGAACAAATAATCCTAAAATTTGTATGGAACAAGAAAAGACCCTGAATAGCCAGAGGAATACTGAAAAAGAAAAGCAAAGCTGGTGGCGTCACAATTCTGGACTTCAAGCTTTGTTACAAAGCTGTAATCATCAAGACAGTATGGTACTGGCACAAAAACAGACACATAGATCAGTGGAACAGAATAGAGAGCCCAGAAATGGACCCTCAACTCTACAGTCAACTAATCTTCGACAAAGCAGGAAAGAATGTCCAATGGAAAAAAGGTAGTCTCTTCAACAAATGGTGTTGGGAAAATTGGACAGCCACATACAGAAGAAAGAAACTGGACCATTTCCTTACACCACACACAAAAGTAGACTCCAAATGGTTGAAAGACCTAAATGGGAGACAGGAGTCCATCAAAATCCTAAAGGAGAACACAGGCAGCAACCTCTTCGACCTCAGTCACAGCAACTTCTTCCTAGAAACATCACCAAAGGCAAGGGAAGCAAGGGCAAAAATGAATTATTGGGACTTCATCAAGATAAAAAGCTTTTGCACAGCAAAAGAAACAGTCAACAAAACCAAAAGACAACCGACAGAATGGGAGAAGATATTTGCAAATGACATATCAGATAAAGGGCTAGTATCCAAAATCTATAAAGAACTTATCAAACTCAACACCCAAAGAACAAATGATCCAATCAAGAAATGGGCAGAAGACATGAACAGACATTTTTCCAAAGAAGACATCCAAATGGCCAACAGACACATGAAAAAGTGCTCAACATCACTTGGCATCAGGGAGAGCCAAGTCAAAACCTCAATGAGATACCACCTCACACCAGTCAGAATGGGTAAAATTAACAAGTCAGGAAACGACAGATGCTGGTGGGGATGCAGAGAAAGGGGAACCCTCCTACACTGTTGGTGGGAATGCAAGTTGGTGCAGCCACTCTGGAAAACAGTATGGAGGTTCCTCAAAAAGTTGAAAATAGAGCTATCATATGACCCAGCAATTGCACTACTGGTTATTTACCCCAAAGATACAAATGTAGGGATCCGAAGGGGTACATGCACCCCGATGTTTATAGCAGCAATGTCCACAATATCCGAACTATGGAAAGAGCCAAGATGTCCATCGATAGATGAATGGATAAAGAAGAAAGGGTATATATATACAATGAAATATTATGTAGCCATCAAAAAGAATGAAATTTTGCCATTTGCAACAACGTGGATGGAACTGGATGGTATTATGCTGTGCAAAATAAGTCAATCAGAGAAAGACATGTATCACAGGATCTCACTGATATGAGGAATTCTTAATCTCAGGAAAGAAACTGAGGGTTGATGGAGTGGTGGGGGCTGGGAGGGATGGGGTGGCTGGGTGATAGACATTGGGGAGGGTATGTGCTATGATGAGCGCTGTGAATTATGCAAGACTGTTGAATCACAGACCTGTACCTCTGAAACAAATAATACATTATATGTTAAAAAAAAAAAAAAGAAGAAGAAAAAGAAGATAGGAGGAAGGGAAAAATGAAGGGGGGAAATCGGAGGAGGAGACGAACCATGAGAGACTATGGACTCTGAGAAACAAACTGAGAGTTCTAGAGGGGAGAGGGGTGGGAGGATGGGTTAGCCTGGTGATGGGTATTAAAGAGGGCAAATATTGAATGGAGCACAGGGTGTTATATGCAAACAATGAATCATGGAACACTACATCAAAAACTAAAGATGTAATGTATGGTGATTAATATAATATAATAAAAGAAAAGAAAAAAAAACAAAAAAAACCCCAAAAAACAGCTGTGCCATTATACATCCCCACCAGAAATTTATGAGGTTTCTAATAGGTATCCTAGTGGGCGGGAAGTGATATCTCATTGTGGTTTTGATTTGTATTTTCCTAATGACTAATAATGTTGAGAATCTTTTTATGTGTTTGTTATAATTTTTATTATGTCCTTTTGGAGAAATACATATTCAAATCCTTTGCCTATTTTTTATTTGGGTTTTTTGTGGAGCTGTAATAATTCTTTGTACATTAAGGATACTAGATACTTATCAGAAATGTGATTTACAAATATTTTCTACCATTCTGTTGGTTATCTCTTAACTTTCTTGGTAGTGTCCCTTGAACCCCCAAATTCTTATATTGATCAAGTCTGATTTATTTATTTTGTTGTTGTTGCTTGAGCTTTTGGTGTCATATCCAAATCCATTGTCAAAAATATTTACTCCCGTGTTTTAAGTGTTTTATAGTTTCGGCTTATATATTTAGATCTTTGGTCCATTGCAAGTTGATATTGTAATTAGTGTGAGGTAGGAGTCAAACATTCACATATTCATTCATTCATTCACTAATTCATTCATTCATTCATTCATGTATCCTGTTGTCCCAGCACCATTTGTTGAAAGCACTGTTCTTTCTCCCAGTGAATGGCCTCAGCAACCTTGTCAAAAATCAACTGATCATAAGTATAGGGGACTCTCAATTCTGCTTTATAGGTTTATGTCTATCCTGTGTCAATGCTATACACTTTTGATTACTGAAGCTTTGTAGTAGATTTGAAATTGGGAATTATGATTCTTTCAACCCTGACCTTTTTTGATTATTGTTCTGGCTATTCTGGGTTCCTTGCATTTCCATATGAATTTAGGATCAGTTTGTCAACTTCTGCAAAAAAAGCAACTGTGATTTTGATAGAGATTGAATATGGAGGTCAATTTGTAGAGTACTGCCACCTTAACACTATTAAGTCTTCCAGTCCATGAACATGGGATGGCTTTCCCCTTATTTAGGTCTTCTTTAATTTCTTTCAATAATGTTTTGTACTTTTCCAGTTAACTTGCATTTTTTTGTTAAATTTATTCCTAGGTATTTCTTCATTTTTATGCTATTGTAAATTGAATTTGTTTCTTAATTTCATTTTCTGATTATTCATTTTTAGTGTATAGAAATTGACTTTTTAATATTGATCTTGTATCCTGTAAACTTGTTGAACTGGTTTATTAGTTCTAATAGTGTTTTGTGGATGGGTGTGGGGAAGAGGATTCCTTAGGATTTCTTATTTACAAGACATGTCATCTGTGAACAAAGACAGTTTTACTTCTTTTCAAATCTGAATGCCTTTTATTTCACTTTCTTGTCTAGTTGCCCTGGCCGGAACCTCCAGTATGTATTTGAATAGAAGTGGTCACCACAGACATTTTTGTCTTGTTCCTCATATTAGGGGAAAGCAGTTACATTTTCACCATTAAGTATAATGTTTGTTATAGTGTTTTTATACCATACGAGAAAATACGCTTCCACTCATAATCTGTTGACTGTTTTTTATCATGAAAGGATTTGGATCTTATGAAATGATTTTTATGCATCTATTTAGATGATCATCTTATTTTTGTCTCTTATTTATTAATATGTCATATTACACTGCCCAAGTTTTTCAATGTTATACCAACCTTGAATTCCTGTTATCAATCCTACGTTGTTGTGGTATATTATCCCTTCTACATGTTGTTGTATTTGGTATGTTAAGGATGTTTGCATTTATATTAATAAGATAAATTAGTTTCTAGTTTTCTTTTCTTGTGGTATCTTTGTCTTTTTGGTAAGAGAGTCATACTGGCTTCATAAAATAAGTTAGGGAGTATTCCTGCCTCTTCTGTTTTTTGGAATAGTTTTTATGTGCTCTGACAAAAATGGGATAAAATTAGAAATCAAAAGCAGAGAGAAATTTTAGAAATTCACAAATATATGGAAATTAAAAATATACTCCTAAATAATCAATGGTCAAAGAAGAAGTCACGGGTGCCTGGGTGGCTCAGTTGGTTAAGCGACTGCCTTCGGCTCAGGTCATGATCCTGGAGTCCCGGGATCGAGTCCCGCATCAGGCTCCCTGCTCAGCAGGGAGTCTGCTTCTCCCTCTGACCCTCTTCCCTCTCTTGCTATCTGTCTCTCATTCTCTCTCTCTCAAATAAATAAATAAAATCTTAAAAAAAAAAAAAATGATATTATCCTAAAAAAAAAAAAAAGAAGAAGTCACAATATACCAAAATGTATGGAGTTCTGCTAAAACAGTACTTAGGAGGCATTTATAGGCATAAATGCCTACATTAAAAAAGGATGATCTCAAATCAATAACCCAAACTTCCAACTTAAGAAACTAGAAAATAAAAGCAAATTAAAGCCAAAGCAATCAGAAGGAAGGAAATAATAAAGATTAGAACAGAAAGGAATAAAATAGAGAACAGAAAAATAGTAGACAAAAATCAACAAACTAAAAGTTGGTTCTTTGAGATGAACAACAAAATTGACAAACTTTTAAACTGACAAGAAAAAAGGTCATTCTTCCAAGAAACAGATAACAATTATCATAAGGAATTTTTAAAACAGTTAAAAAGTGGACATTGATAGAGTTGATGTTTATCCTAGAACCATTTTATAGTAGCAGATACTAACTTAGGGTAACTGTTTTTATTGTTCTTAACCTTCCTGACAGGTGAATATTTTAATTTGTCAGTATATTAAGTATGACTAACTACTGATTTCAATAGAAGTTCAAAAAATCATTTTTAAAGGAAATAATGTGATAAATGACTGAGAGTAACTACTTAGCAAACCTTGAATTCCTCCCTCAGTTCTCTGCACATGCCCATTCCTACTGCATTTCCACAATTTCTCCAACACGGTAGGTTCTTTGTCTAACTGACCTAATGAAGTATCTACTCAAAGTATTCACAGACTGACTCAGGAAATTCATCAGGTGATATTTAACTCTGTTATATATGATGATAGCTTCTTGGAGTCAGGAAGACTGTAACCTCCAAACATCATCAATTCTGAGAACATGAGCAGGTGATTTGATCTCAATGTTTCTAAGTACTATTTAGACATCTGTAAAACTGAGATGAAAACAAAAAATACACCAAATAATTGTTGTGAACATTAAATGACTGGATATAATTTAACCATCTCACACAGATCTGACACAGATTAAGAGTTAACAGTATTTATTTCCTATCTCTTGGTATTCCTCTTCCTTTTTCTGGTGTGTGTTTTTATATATGCTTAAGTGCCACAGAAAGTAAAATTCCATCAAATGAACACAAGATCCACTGAAGCTGAAAAATGAGCTTTTCTGACATTCTGGTTATAGTCATAGCAATTTCCTCTGAAAACTGTGCCAGTGCCCAGAGTTAAGCAGATGTTTAGCTGACCTCACCTTCACTCATGAGAAAATGATTGCTTATTTGCTCATCTATTTTCTTCCAAAAGAAGTAAGCCAGGAAGGAAATTGCTAGCTTCAAGGCTTTAAAAGAATCATTGGTTTCCCCCATCTGTATATTAGTCTCCATTCTGAGCCATATCATGGATATGACTTGAAGGCTAGAAGGTATACCACTATGGTAAGGGTTAATGGTTTTGTATCACAAACCCCCACACACTCAAAAATAAAAACAATTTTTAACAAAAGAGAACATATGGGAAATAGTTACTTTAATCAAACAGGTCTTTTGAGTTGCCTTTTACTAGCGAATTACTTCTCATTAGCTCATATTATGTGATGCAGTAAGCATGGCAATGATCTTCCTATTTCATAGACGCCATAAAACATATGGAATCTGGGCAGCTGTGATGCCAGAGCAGTTGTCAGATGACTTCTATCTCTAGCAAATTTGATCAGGTAGTTACAAAGCAAAATTTGATTTCCATTCTGTCCCAGAACTGTTGAACATTGGAATGGGATGAGGCAAAACTTCAGAATAGCACTGTTAAATAGAATTTTCTGTGATGATGGGAATGTTTCATACTCACACTGTCCAATATAGTAGTGACTAGTTGAATGTAGCTCTTGAAAACTTCAAATGTGGCTAGTGAAACTGAAGAAGTGAATTTTAAGTTTTATTTAATTTTAATTAATTAAACTTTAAATCTATATAGCCACACATTGCTAGTGACTACCATATTGGACAGTGAATCTCTTGACTGATTGGAAAAGTGACAATTTTCATACTGAAATTTGAAGAATTCTTGTAACACACTCTAACAAAAACATTTTTTTAATAAGAAAAATGCTGTCTAACCAGTTCTTACAGGGCTTGAAATTCTATCAAAATTGTGAAATTAAAAATGCCTTAAGGAATGTAAGAAGAATAGTTACCACTGTCATGTTCATAACCCAGATGTTGTTATTGCCAATAATTTTCCCCTCTCCATTCTTAATTTGTCATGATTGCATTCATCAACTGCCACCTCTTTTATTTTCATTTCTCTTCCTTTGGCTCACTTGTCTCCAACAATTTCTATACCCACTTGAGATCACCAATCTACTTTCTCACTGTCACTTATCTCCCTTACCTCCTTTACTTCTTTGTTCATAATTCCTCATTTAAAGCAATTTCTTGCATAGACTTTTAATTCCATCTCCTCTCTTTCCCTTATCTGGAGAGGGCCTAACCTTAGCTTAAAATCCAAGTCCCCTTCCCATAGGAACAGCTGAATGTGATGGGAGAGAAACACATATGCATACTAATCTCATTTTACATCCATGCCATTCATATGACTAAAGGATGTCACCCTTTAGTTCTGATTAATTTCCTTATCATTAAGTCTTCTATATATTAAGGTGTGAAAATTGGGGCACCTGGGTGGCTCAGTCGGTTGGACGTCTGCCTTCGGCTCAGGTCGTGATCCTAGGGTCCTGGGATCGAGCCCCGCATCGGGCTCCCTGCTCAGTGGGAAGCCTGCTTCTCCCTATCCCACTCATCCTGCTTATATTCTCTCTCTCGTTGTCTCTCTCTCTGTCAAATAAATAAATAAAATATTTTTAAAAAATAAAATAAAAAATTTTAAAAAAAGGTGTGACATCTCCAATCCTCCAACCCATGCTCTCTCCTCAATTGTGACCGTTTCTTAACTCAGACAGCATAGAAGGAAACTGAAGAGGACTTGCACAGACTCTTATGATCAAAGCTACTAGCCTGACCCATTGCTCTGACTTCCTCCTATTCTGATGGATAAATTTGCTGTACCTGTAAGAGCAATTCATCCACCTGTGCATTGTATCTTTACTCAAGGAATCACTCCAGAAAGTGGCCCTCCCTGTCCTGCATCATGTCTCCCTATCTATAAGATCACTCATATCTCCATATAACATCTGTAATGTGCTTTCTTAAAATCAACAAAAATAACAAAAAACCAATCATTCCCTGACTCTAAATCCTACAATCTCCTCAGACCAACCGCTATATAAATACACACAGCAGGGACCCTTCTCTCCGGCCCAAGGCATACTTAGTCAGAAACCATCCATGCCCAGAAGGACAGATGCTCCTGGACACAGAGAGGGGACAAAGGCCCCAGGAGATCAGGCCTCAGTACCAGCATCCCTCTTGCTTCTGGCCACCACCCTACCCACTGCCCTCATGGCCTCAGCTTATGCACCCTGGGAAGAGCACGACAGTACTCTATTGCCCACAATAAACCTTCTGTGACTGCCAAAAAACAAAACTCTGTAGTTTCTATTTCCTGTCTTCATACCTCTCCTCTTTCTTAAGCCACAGGAGGCTTTCCCCCTCCTATGTCCACCATAATTGTTTTTGTCAATTATCAATGACTTCCATTTGCTAAATTCAGCAATCATTTCTCTGTTCTTATTTCACCTGACTTAGTGATATTGGACATACTTGAATACTCTATCCTCTCTGAAATGCTGTATACACTTGGCTTTTAGGGAATCACTCTGTCACAATTCTAATACAATGTCCCCTATGGCTCCTTTTCAGTCTTCTTAGCTGTTTTTTTTTTTTCCAAAAAACTGAGATTGACCTCCAAACATGAGCACCATCTCTTACCCCCAGGCTTGGTCCTTGGACTTCTTGTGTCACTTATATTCTTAATGATCTCATCATATCTAATGTCTCCAAATGGCAAATAAACTCATATTTCCCCAAATCCTGAATTCCAAACTCATACCCAACAGCATATTCTATATTGCTACTTGGATATTTAATATGCACCTCAAAATTAAAATGCCCTCTATTAATCATACTTGTTCCTTCACTAAGATTCCCCCCCATAAATAGAACTTCCATTTTTCTACTTACTCTTCCTCTTTCTGCTCCCATCCATTTATTTTTTCCCTTTCTCTCTCCTCTTTCTCTCTTTCCCTTTCTCTCTCCCACCCCTCTGTGTCTCCTCTTTTTCTTTAACTTAAATCAGAACATGCTATTCCTTGCTTACAAATCCCTTGCACCTGGTCCTTGCTGTCTCTGACTTACAATCCTCTCTCAGTTCATTGCTCCAACCTTACTGCCCTAAGAATTCTCCAACCACAATTCCATTGCAGAACTTCTATATTTGAAATACTGTTCCTTCTGCTTAGAATACTCTTGCCCAACATATCTGTATGACTTGCTGCCTTGTTTCTTCCAGATTTGTCGATAGTGCCACCTTATAGATAGTTTATAAGTGAGAAAACTATAACTAGAGACTAAGAGTTGAATGGAATCTGGAGGTTTTAAATTCTGCATGATGTAGAGACCGTATGAATGAACTTGGTTGGACAAAGAGGATGTTTATGAGTTGGGCTTCAGAACACAGTCCCTACTTCAGCTAAAGATTTTCTATTTTTACCTACTTTATATTTTGGGCTCCCACAGACACTAGTGTTAGTGTTTAAAGACCAGATTTCATGGCTAAGGGAAAAAGAATAAGAACAATATAGCCCTAATTTGTTTATTTGTTTGTTTGCTTACTTGCTTGGAATAGCTATTTCTGTTTGGTCAACAAATTTATCATGATTCATTATGATAAAATAAACCCTAACTGTCAATATGATTGCCAACATAGTCTTAGAATTGGCAAAGATTAATCCGGGACCATTTTTTATATTGTGTCTTAAAATTTATTAGCTTTGTTTATGTGATATATGTTGCTTGGGAATTGATAAGTAGAAAAAAATTAAGCAATAATTGAAGACATAACATCAGTTTTGCTTTCGGGTTCTTCAGACAAAGAGGGAGTCAAGTATAAGTGATGAATTAGATGGAGTGTTATTTCAAACACATATATTAACTGTTCTTAATTTCCATAAATCAGTCAAGACATGCTAAAAATAACTGTTAAAGTTTAATCTAGGGTCTAGGAAACAGTCCAATAATTGCTACATTTTAATAGCTCATGTGTAAATAACACTTTGCTGAGATGAAAATTTCAGTGCCAGTTGCTTTGGGTTTTCTTCAAATTTTCTATAAAATATAAATTAAAATAACCATCTACCCCTAAATATATGGTCTGAGTGGCTTTCATCTTTATCTTAGATAACTTGAAATAAATTTATTAGACTTGCTGGAGGAGGTCAGGTATCTCCACTGCTCTAAAACACTCCATTGAAGTGAAGAGTGTGGCTATAGTTCATGTGGTACTGTAAACTTGAGGGACATATCATTAGCAAGTCAGTCTTTTTGATCTTTACACAAATCTGTCTTAGAAACAAACTGTGGACACCTGTAGAATGGCTCAGCCCTCCTAAATCTCCTTACTCCTTAGTATTCAGGTCCAAGAATTTCAAATAAGAATTCTTGGACACTTGTCCACTTTTTATATCTAAAGCTTTTGAGGAGTGGGGGAAGGGAATAACTCTAAATTGTGGGGTGGGGGAAAGGAGACATAGAAATAATTGAGTTTAAGTGTCAGCTGTCCACATCCTAAGGAAATTATAACTCTGGCAGCTCTGTTCTTGAAGATTAGGTAAAACTGACAAGAATGTCATTTTGCTTCCCACACACTATTCTGACCTAATTTTCTTTCACCAGCCTTCAGTTTCCATCAACAAATTCTTAGTGACAACATGCACACACAGATGAAGGCTGTTCTGTGTGAGACAGGCCAGAACAATGTGTAGGCTCTTTAGTAGCAGCATGGTAATGATTCCTGACAAGGGTACCTTTTCCATTCGTCCTCAAAATATGGGCCTTGGGGAGGTAAATTCACTGAAAGGCTTTAAAAATAGGTGGTGGGTAGAACTGAAAATAAATAAATAAACCGATGGATAATCTAAGTGGGTTGAAACCCTTCTTCAAGGCAAAGGAGGGACCTGCATCCATCACACAGTGACATTATAAATCTGTATGCATTGCAAGGCAATGACATGAAAAATTAGACGGAACAAGCCATAGATGCACAATTTGTCAGCCTCAAAGGAAAGGTTAATGCAAGTTAAATATTGACATGTCAGCAATAAGGATTACACCAACTATAAATTTACACCAATACCCACTGCACTTTAATGATTGTGTGACACTGACAGGTCAACATAGGGTGGAAGAATGATAACTAAGAACATCATAGAAATTAGCACACTTGAAAGTTTTAAGATCTCAATTTTTTTCCCCTCTATTTTTCCCTTTGTTATCTATTTATAGAAAAACAGATTTATTATAAGGTATTGGCTCATGTGATTATGCGGGCTGATATGTCCCAAGATCTACAGAGTGGGTCTGCAAGCTGGAGACTCAGGAGACCGGATGGTGTGGATCTGGTGTTGAGGCTGAAGGCCTGAGAACCAAGGGAGTGGATGGTACAGTTCCAACCGGAAGGCTGACAGGCTAGAGTCCCAGGGAGAGCTCATGTTTTAGTCAGAGTCCGAGGGCAGGAAAAAATGCTGATGTCCCAATTTCAAAGGCAGTCAGGCAGGAAGAATTCTCTCTCACTTGAGGGAGGATCAGGCTTTTTGTTCTATTCAAGCCTTCAACTGATTCAATGAGGCCCACCCACATCGGGGAGAGCAATCTGTTTTACTCAGTCTACTGACTTAAATGTTAATCTCATCCAAAAAACCCTCATAGAGACACCCAGAATAATGTCTGATCAAATATCTGGGCATCCTATGGCCCAGTCAAACTGACATAAAATTAACCATCACAACTTTCCTCTGAATTTTTGTGTGAGTAAATACTAGCATCTAATAATTATCAAACACTTCTTATGTATTGGGCATTATGCTAAACACCTTACATTTAAGCTCCTGTAAAGGATACCACAATCCTATGAAGCTTTTGGCATTTGCATTAGTTTCATTTGCCAGATGAGAGGTTAAGTAATTTGCTGGTAAGTGAAGGGACCCAAGATTAAAACCCTGGATGGGAACCTAAACTCATGGTGCTAACCACTGTACTCTATTGATGTTCAAAGACATTCTCACTAATTAGTATTCAAACAAATTAGTGCAAAACTTCTATATAATATTATAAGAGATAAAATCTTCATTTGTAATCAATAGTTTTTCTGCTTCTGCACATCCTTCCTATGGGGGCATTTCAGGGACTAAGTGAAAAACATCTATTGAAATGTAACAAAACTTAATCATTGCAGTTACCCAGAAGGAAAAGAAAAATGTCAATGACTCCGCAGATAAAAATAAATCATCTCTCTTGAAATTTGGTTATAACTATTATTTGAAATAAGTTTATTTTATTAAATAAAGAGCCAGATGTATATTGTGGAATTTTGAATCTCTTGATGCAATGTCAGCAATGGACATTTAAGTGTATTTTTCTGAGACAACCACTGCACCTATCACATGTGTATGCTTACCTTTCTTTTTACTGTCATTGACTGATTTAGGTTACATCAGTATATCTTTTTTAGAAAATAAAATATAAAATTTTAGAATAAAATGATGGCCAATAAATATTTTCAAAAAAGAGGTCTTACACAATTTTGGAGAACTTTAAATGTCTTCAATGTAACTATAACGTGTAGTTCCTCAAGGTATAGAGAATTCCAGAGAAATCACCTTTTGGTAAGGGATAAGATATTGTTAATTCTCTCATTATGTGAACCAAAATGGACAACTGGGAGTTGCCTTGTTTTGATAGCCATCCACAGAAAAAAATAGGATATGTCCCTTAATACTCCATGAAAATTTTTAAAGGGCATGTTGGAAGTAATTGAAAGTTGTATACATATTAACTTTCTATTGGGCACTACCATAACTCATTCAATGCTATTTAATTTTTTTAAAGATTTTATTTATTTATTTGAGAGAGAGAGAACACATGAGTGGGGTAAGGGACAGAGGGAGAGGGAGAGAATCCTCAAGCAGACTCCCCACTGAGCACAGAGCCTGCCCCAGGGCTCAATCCCAGGACCCTGGGGTCATGACCTGAGCTGAAGGCAGACGCTTGACTAACTGAGCCACCCAGGCACCCCAATGCTATTTAATTTTTTAAATCTATTGACTATAACTCATGTACCAAAAATTTTAAGAGACTTACTGACCTTCCATTTCAGTTTACTGCTTCAACTTTTATATTCCTACCTTTAGACAACACTATTATTCAGAGACCTTCTCATGCTTAGAGAAGTGAGAAGTACATACATACATCTACAATTCCTTTGAATTTGATCAAAGTAATCAGTGAGGACTTTCTTAGTGGTTGTGTTTTCAGAGTAACCTTATTTGTGTATCCCTTCCAAAAATCTCCACCTTGTAGCTAGGCCCCACAAGAAACAAATTACTGCCCTAAGCTAGGTCTGGTTTGGGCTACATTAGTGCCATTAAATCCCATTTGAGAGCCAGAGCATGGAGGCAGTTCTAGGTAGGAGTGGAAAATGTGGGCAGTGAAAAACCTTTGATGGTAATGACATGGCTGGCTATCCAACACAGGAAACCAGTCAAACGTGAGAAGAAACCTAACACCCAGATCTTGGTTCTTATATCATTCCCCAAGAAAAGGAACTAGATCGCTTTGGAAAGATGACTGATCCCAGGGTGGGGGCAGGGAATGCACAAAATGAGTCTGAAGAATCTTATGTTGCCAGAAAGTGAGGAAGTACTCAAAGAAACTAAAGGATGAGGGTATGTCAGAGGGACATGAGAACCAAACTGAAAGGGATCCAGATGTCCAAAGCTGGAGCAATTGGAGCAAAAAAATAAATAATATAGTATTAGATTATAATCCAAAGTATAAAATAAGTAAATATCCATGAATCCATATTGATGTAAATAAATTATTGAAAAAAAATAATAAATGGAGTCAAATAGACAAATATTCCATATAGAATAATTCTAAATGGTTTATGTAGTTACCCCCTCCTCAAGGACATGTACTTAAAAATTCCAACTCCTTGAGCATGAGCTGCATTTAGTGACTTACTCCCGAATGATAAAGTATAGAAAACACATAAAAATGACTTTACAGTGGAGAAACTCTACAAATACCACCTCAACCAGCTAATCAAGCCAGGTGTTAATAGTATGTATCCTTGATATAATTTGATAAGAATAGCACTTTTGCTCTGGTCTTCTCCCCAAAACCCATAAACCCAGTGTGACCAGGAGAAAAATGTCACACAAATCCAAATTGAAGACATGCTATAGAATACCTAATCAGTATTCCTCAAAACTGTCAATGTCATTAATACAAGAGAAGGCTAAGGAGACATGACAACTAAATGTAAAATGGTACCCTGGAAAGAATTCTTAAAAAAAGTTCTTTAAAAAAAAAAAGACATAATGATCTACTATTAGGACGCCCTTCAGTCTGGAGGAGGTCACGTCCATGTGAAGCAGTTCATGACCACCCTACTTTGGTCGAGATTGGCTCAGGGGCCAAATCTTCATTCTGTAGGGTATAGAAGTTTCAGACTGTCAGGCCATGAGACCCCTGTGCATACGAGGGTAATGGCAGGGGCACTGAGAAGGACATTGGCAGAGTGAATGAAGCAGTCTTCCCCAGGGAGCCTTGGAGCTCACATGATTGAAACCAGACAAACATAAAGGTGACACTTTCATGAATCATACTCAAGAAAGAGATGGAAAGAAATGAAAACAATTTAAATAAAAGAGAAAAATAAAATTTCCAGTTCAAATGGATTAGGAAATTCAGGATTGAGAAATGAAAATGCCAATGGATAAAAAGCCTTCCAGGATCAATCAATTTATCTATCTATCTATCATCATCTATCTATCATCTATCTATCTATCTATCATCTATCTATCATCTACCTATCTATCATCTATCTATCTATGTGTGTATCTTAAAATAAACCTACACAGACAATCAACATATATTGACCTTTTTCCTAGTGGCTTGTGGGAAACAATAAATAGGGAAAAGACTGAATTATAAAGAGTTCTGTTTAACACTCAATGGAATCCAAATCAACCAATGCTACATACATGATTTTGGTTATCGTTTTCAGTTCCATTTAATTTCCATTTTAATTGGAAAGGTGCACTGAAGAACAAAAAAGATGATAAGCCATCACAGAAGTTATTAATTCCAGGAATAAGGAAGATAATGTTTGTATTTGCCAGAGAAGAGGCAATTAAAGTGAGATTATGATTGAAAGGGATAAGAGGCAAGGCATACAAAGTAGAGGCACTAAAATGTTCAATGGAATAATAGCAGTGAGAGGAGACATGTGGCATTATGATTGGTTACGATAAAAATTTCCAGAAATGTAATGGTCTGTCATATAATTTGTGCTTATGGTGGCAATATTTGCATTAATAAATGATGGTACAATAAAAATATTGTGACATTAGACCCATTGAGCAACATGTCTTAAATTCTAATCTGCAGATGCGTGAAGAATAATACATCTGTGGCATTACAATAGTAGTGATTTTAATAAAAATTATAACTACAATAGAGTAATAATTAATATCATTTACAATTTACCAAACACCTACACTACATCACTTTATTACTTCATCTTTGAGTTTATATATATTTGTATTTAAAAAGCTTTTTATTTGAATTATAAATAAACATTTGAGGTCATGCTACTAAGACACTTTGATCCTTTAAAAACTGTACTGTTTACAAGTATGTAATCCAAATATGGTGTCAAATATTCTATTTAAGATCATAAATGATTCATCTATGGAGGTGGATAAAAAGTGTATTCTTCTGGGTTTACCTATTCCAAAAGTCAGAAAATGAACTATATCTAAGTAAAAAGTAGTTTATTGTTTCATGTATCAGGGAAGGACGCAAGTAGATTCTGGAGCTCAATACATTAGCAGAGCTGAGTTTCTCCCTTTATTTGGCTTTCTTCTCAGAAAGGCTCTGGCCATTAGGTAAGCATATTGACCACCGAGGCCTTTTCATTCTCCCAGTTTTTGCAAGTAAGGGGACCTTTCCCTTAATCTCCACACACCAAGATTGGTCATGTACCCATGCCTAAATCTGGTATATAGGAATACTGCTTCGTCACCAGCCTGGATCATTCCCCTAACCTATCCTATAGATAGTGACAGGATTTTGTCACTGATAGCCCCACTGGGACCACATGGAGTCGGGGGAAATGTCTTCAAAGTCCTTAAAGAAACATGAACATGGATGATGGGAAAGCATAAGCATACAGAGCATACACCTGCAAAATGCCAACTATATTCTGCTACAGGAGGAAAAGTGTATCTCTAAGGAAATATGTTTTCTTTTTATTCCACTTAGAAGTTTTTATGTTTTGTGTCATTTATATCTAATAGCTTTAATAAGGTTCCTCCTTAGCCTTCTTCAATTTACAATGTCACAGATTTTCAATGAAATAACATCTTCAATTTACAGGCACACACACCACCCATATAAAATGTTCCCAGAATTAAAATGGTCTCAGATTTCTCAACAACATCACTAACAGAGAACTATTAAGCAGTGTTCTAAAAATTCTGAGAGATAATAATTTCCAACTTATAAATCTATAACTACCCAACCTAGCAATCAAAGATGTATGCATAATAAGGATACATTCATACAAGAACACATTTTAGGGAAGCTACTACCAAAGGATGAGTTTCAGAAGAAGGAAAGTGAAAACCATGAAAGAGCAAGAAAGCACAGAGTCCAGGAAACAGATGATCCAATCTAGGAGAGAGGCAAAGAACACTTCGGATGTTGTGTACAAAGAGCTGTGCTAGAGGTCTACAAACAGTTGGGATGAGACAGATTAAAAATAAAATAAAAGTAGGACTCCAGAAGAGATGATTCTAAAAAATAAAATAAATCAATATATTATTAAATGTTTTCTAACACCAAAAAATGTTAGTTCTATTGGGAAATTTGGAAATAAGAGTATGGAAGAAGAATTTTAATTCCAAAAATAAGAAAATGTTGCACACTAGTGGAAATATAATTATAGTATGCTGTATAGCACAGGCCTAAATAATATTTGGGTCATTAAAATGAAAAAGCAAATTTTGACTTTACAAATAATGCTATAGAAATTCAGTGGTTTGCAAAATATGTCCCAGACCACCAATGTCAAGATCACCTGAGAAATTGTTAGAAATGCAAATTCTTGGGTCCCCCACCCTGAACTACTGAGTCAGAAACTTTGAGAATGAGGCCCAGCAATCCATCTTACAAGCCCCCCTCCCAGCTGATTGTGATGCATGCTACCATGTGAAAATCACTGCTCTAAATATATTAAAGGGTATGAATGTAGGAAGACTGAAATATAAAGAGTTTCCAAGGGAAAAGATTATGAACTAAACACTCGCCTTCTAGAGTAGAATATTAATGAGAAACAGAGTAATCAGACAGTAATATAAGACTATTCCTAAGAAATATAAAAATAAATACCAGGTGGAAGGGGTAAGGGGGACCAAAAATTAGGGGTAGAAAGTATAGGACAGGGAACTATTACTTTTCTTGATAACACTTTTAATGGTATTTGACGTTTTGAACTAAGTAAATGTAATTTAGTAAAAAACAAATAAAAAAATAAGTGGTAAGTGATAAATGAAAACTAGCAAAAGCATAGATTTTCAAGAAAAATAGAAGAGAGCATGTATATTTGTGCAAGTGAATACTATTTATTTGTATAATATGCAAAATGTGCTTGTATCCATAACTGGCATCAGTGTTTGCATTATTTGCCTGGCCCTAGAGGCATTTGAGTTTGCTACTCATGGATGTATTTTCTGAAAATAGGATGTCACAGGTAGAGATTAGATGAACATCTCAGAATAATTGTGTTAACTTATTAAAGACCTTACCAGTGAATCTGATAGACAATAAAGAAGTAGTGAGATCAGTGTTTAGAAGAAAGAACTATGAGGGTGACATCCAATTGTATGAGGGAGAAAAAGAAAACTGGAGTCAAGTACATCTATGAAGCTGGAGTTTGGGAACTGGAGCACAGCCCTGGAAATTTAAAGCAGAAGTTTAAGAACATCATTCAAATTCTGAGAGCTTCCAGACAGAGATACCCTAAAAGCAAACGGACACTCATATCTGTAGTGTGGAAAGAATTAAGAACTGGGGCTATGGGGCTGTCACCTGTCCATCTCTGTAGGAGTAGAGGTTAAAACTATGCCCTTGATCAATTGAGAGAGAAGGATAGAACTTTCTTGAGTCTCTTGACATTATTGGCATGGTGGATTCTTTATTTTCCTATTCAGACAGTGACAGTTCAATAAATATTGTTGGTGATGATCTATTGCTTTCGTACTGCCTGGGCCGTGTAGTGTCTGATGATATGAAGCTAACATGAAACAGTGATTTATATTTTCTATGATTGCTTGATGGATAACTAAACAAAATGTCTAAATATATACGCAAATGAATTGATTAACTAGTCTCACTTTTCAAATGACCTCTGCTTTGTATTCAGCTTTCACGTAGACTTTTTTGATTTATCAGAAGATTTAACTGTGTACAGTATTTGGGTTTACATAGAGTAGGGTGAATTTTAATGAAAATCATTTATCATCTTCAGGACTTAGCCAATACATGCACAAGTCAAGCCTGTTACTCTCTTGCAAGGTTCAGCATATTACAATGGGATTACATCAACTCCTAGAATAAGGACTTTTCATTTGTACTCAGCCTTTAAAAAATTAACATAACTTTGTTTATAATGATAATGATGACCCAATCTTAAAAATAATGATTATTCTTAAGCTTTTGGGACTCAAACCCAATAATAATTATAAAAATGATAATAAAAATCATTTATTGAGCACCTACTATGTACCAGGTTTTCTATTAGTAATTTTTATACATTAGCTTTCATTTTTTTAAAATTACTCCAAGTTTCTCTACTTCACAGATATGAACATCAAAGTTAAAAAAACCATATGAATCGGCAAAGAAGAAGTCAAACTCTCACTCTTTGCAGATGATATGATACTTTATGTGGAAAACTCAAAAGACTCCACCCCAAAACTGCTAGAACTCATACAGGAATTCAGTAAAGTGGCAGGATATAAAATCAATGCACAGAAATCAGTGGCATTCCTCTACACCAACAACAAGACAGAAGAAAGAGAAATTAAGGAGTCGATCCCATTTACAATTGCACCCAAAACCATAAGATACCTAGGAATAAATCTAACCAAAGAGACAAAGAATCTGTACTCAGAAAACTATAAAATGCTCATGAAAGAAATTGAGGAAGACATAAAGAAATGGAAAAACGTTCCATGCTCATGGATTGGAAGAACAAATATTGTGAAGATGTCAATGCTATCTAGAGCAATCTACACATTTAATGCAATCCCTATCAAAATACCAAACACTTTTTTCAAAGAAATGGAACAAATAATCCTAAAATTTGTATGAAACCAGAAAAGACCCCGAATTGCCAGAGGAATGTTGAAAAAGAAAAGCAAAGCTGGTGGCATCACAATTCCGGACTTCAAGCTCTATTACAAAGCTGTAATCATCAAGACAGTATGGTACTGGCACAAAAACAGACACATAGATCAGTGGAACAGAATAGAGAGCCCAGAAATGGACCCTCAACTCTATGGTCAACTAATCTTTGACAAAGCAGGAAAGAATGTCCAATGGAAAAAAGACAGTCTCTTCAACAAATGGTGTTGGGAAAATTGGACAGCCACATGCAGAAGAATGAAACTGGACCATTTCCTTACACCACACACAAAAATAGACTCCAAATGGTTGAAAGACCTAAATGGGAGACAGGAGTCCATCAAAATCCTAAAGGAGAACACAAGCAGCAACCTCTTTGACCTCAGTCGCAGCAACTTCTTCCTAGAAACATCACCCAAGGCAAGGGAAGCAAGGGCAAAAATGAACTATTGGGACGTCATCAAGATAAAAAGCTTTTGCACAGCAAAAGAAACAGTCAACAAAACCAAAAGACAACCGACAGAATGGGAGAAGATATTTGCAAATGACATATCAGATAAAGGGCTAGTATCCAAAATCTATAAAGAACTTATCAAACTCAACACCCAAAGATCAAATGATCCAATCAAGAAATGGGCAGAAGACATTTTTCCAAAGAAGACATCCAAATGGCCAACAGACACATGAAAAAGTGCTCAACATCGCTTGGCATCAGGGAAATCCAAATCAAAACCCCAATGAGATACCACCTCACACCAGTCAGAATGGTGAAAATGAACAAGTCAGGAAACGACAGATGTTGGCGGGGATGTGGAGAAAGGGGACCCTCCTACACTGTTGGTGAGAATGCAAGCTGGTGCAGCCACTCTGGAAAACAGTGTGGAGGTTCCTCAAAAAGTTGAAAATAGAGCTATCATATGACCCAGCAATTGCACTACTCGGTATTTACTCCAAAGATACAAATGTAGGGATCCGAAGGGGTACGTGCACCCCGATGTTTATAGTAGCAATATCTACAATAGCCAAACTATGGAAAGAGCCAAGATGTCTATCAACAGATGAATGGATAAAGAAGATGTGGTATATATATACAATGGAATATTATACAGCCATCAAAAAAAACGAAATCTTGCCATTTGCAACGACATGGATGGAACTGGAGGGTATTATGCTGAGCAAAATAAGTCAGTCAGAGAAAGACATGTATCATATGACCTCACTGGTATGAGGAATTCTTAATCTCAGGAAACAAACTGAGGGTTGCTGGAGTGGTGGAGGGTGGGAGGGATGGGGTCGCTGGGTGATAGACATTGGGGAGGGTATGTGCTATGGTGAGCACTGTGAATTGTGTAAGACTGTTGAATCACAGACCTGTACCTCTGAAACAAATAATACATTATATGTTTAAAAAAAAAAAGAAGAAGAAGATAGCAGGAAGGGAAAAATGAAGGGGGCGGAATCGGAGGGCGAGATGAACCATGAGAGACTATGGACTCTGAGAAACAAACTGAGGGTTCTAGAGGTGAGGGGGCTGGGGGGATGGGTTAGCCTGGTGATGGGTATTAAAGAGGGCACGTACTGCATGGAGCACTGGGTGTTATACACAAACAATGAATCATGGAACACTAAATCAACAACTAAAGATGTAATGTATGGTGATTAACATAACATAATAAAATTTTTAAAAAAAGAAAAAAAACGTATGAAAGTGGCTATATGAAAATACGGTCATATGGCTGTTATATGAGCATAAAACTCCAATCTAACTTTTCTCCCTCCAAAGTTATTATTTTTTCTCCACTAAAACAAAAGAGATCAGCAAAGAATATAAATTGAACTCACGTTTATCTGTCTTTAAAGCTCACATGTCTTGTGGCAATGCCATAGTGTATCACAAAAGAATTAAAGAAATTAAACAACTTCATCTAGTTACTGCATCATACTTTCATAATGTTGAATAACTGATAAATGAATAAACAAGTCAATGAGTATTTACTGGCATGTACTAAAATCTTGACATACATTAATGCAAACAGAAGGGCTAAACATAATAGCTTTCTGTCATTTACTAGTATTTTACATATGATGAAGCAGGTTAAGAAAAATTAAATCCAGAGAATAAATAGTTATGGGAGTGGGGGATGCAGGGGAGTGAACCCTGGTGTAGCAAACTTCAAAGCCCATTCTTTTAATACTATGTCATGCTGCCTCAAAAATAGAAGCCAATGTTCCTTGTCAAATGTTCCCTGTCAAGAAGAGCATCCTGGTTTAAACTTACATTGTGCAGTGCAAAAGAGAGTGTTGGAGGAATTAAAACATAAGAGAATGTATAACTGTTATTTGCTGAATATCTACTAAATCCCATATGCTATGTATAGTATTTTACACAATATTTTATTTAATCTTTGTCATAACTTTAAGCATGAGATATTACTTAGAGTATAGTAACTGTTATATGAATAGATTGCAGAAGTTACAATGGCTCAAAAAGACTGGAAGTTAACTTCTTGTTCACACACTATTTTTAGATCAGTGAACAGTTATGCAGAGCAGCTGTCTTCCATGTTCATTCAGGGACCCAAGAACAGAGGATTTCCATCTTCAATGTGTGGGATTCAAGATCACCCTTGGGATCACCTCCATTACACCCAGCCAGAGGAGGGGAAAAAAACCTGCAGGAGAGTCATGTGGGAGGTTTATATGGGACAAGCAAGGAAACAGTGTTCATTACTTCAGTTCCCATCCCCATGGCTGGAAGGTCATGGCTGTACCCGACTATAAGGAAAGCATAAAGCACAGGCTTGGCAAGGCAACTATTTCCCAGGTGTAACTTCCATTATGGAAAGGGAAACATGAATTTTTGGATATGGTTTGTCATCTAGAATCCACATGGATATAAGTGACTCCCTTGTTCATATAAAGAAACTAAAGTGTAAAGACATTCAATAACTTGCCCAAGGAGTCAAGGTTCTGGAAGTGTTAGTTCATAGGTAAGCCTCACTGGCATTCAGCAAACTGTGGCCTACGAGCCAAATCTGGCTGGCCACCTGTTTTCATTGATCAAGTTTTATTGGAACCTAGCCATGCCCGTGGATTTATATATTGTCTGTGACTGCTTTCACACTACACTGGCAGAGTTGAGCAGTTGTGACAAAAGACCACGTGGCCTGCAAAGCCTCAAACATTTTCTATACAGAAGAAGTTTGCCAACTATATTGGTTTCCTATTGCTTCTGTAACAAATTACCACAAACAGGGTGGCTTAAAATAACACAAATTTATTATCTTATAGAACTTTTATAGTTCTGGAGGTCAGATGTCAGAAATGGCTCTTCCTGGGCTAACGTCAAGATGTTAGCAGGGCTACATTCCTTAGTGGAAGCTCTAGAGGAGAATCCATTTCCTTGCATTTTCAGCTTCCAGAAATCACCTGCCTTCCTTGGCTTGTGGCTCCTTTCCATCTTCAAAAGCAGCAAGTCTTTCTTAGCTGGCCAAGTCTTTCTCATGATGCATTACTCTGACACTGACTGTATTTAACAACTTTTGTGATTATATTGGGCCCACCTAGATAATCCAGGATAATCTCCCTACCATAAAGTTAGCTGATTAACAATCTTAATTTTTATCTGAAATCTTAATTTCCCTTTGTCATGTAATCTAAAATATTCACAGATTCCATGGGTTAGGAAATGAACATCTTTGGAAGGTCATTACTCTACCTATCACAATGACCCCTTCTTTCTATCACCTTCTTTCCCTAAAAGAGAAGTAAGGCTTTTCTACAGTCTAAAAAAACTGATCAGAGCTTCAAAGGATGTTTAAAATACGGATGAGTAGAAAGGATGGAGAAGAGTACTCAGGTGAGGAAAATATTTGGAGAAATTGTAAGGAAAAGGTCATTGAGTCAGAAATGTGTAGGAATTGATAGGCGTTTAAGGATCTGCATAAAAGGAATGAATAAAGTTGGAAGTTGGATCTAACTGGGTAGAGTCAGATTACGTAGGATTTTAAGAAGACAAAGAAAAATACCATTTTTTATTGCAAGGTTACAAAAGAGAATCTTATTCTAGTTTAAGGAAAACATAAGATACAAGATATACCTCTGAAGCAAATAATACATTATATGTTAAAAAAAAAAGAAGAAGAAGAAGATAGCAGGAAGGGAAGAACGAAGGGGGGGGGGATTGGAGTGGGAGATGAACCATGAGAGACGATGGACTCTGAAAAACAAACCGAGGGTTCTAGAGGGGAGGGGGGTGGGGGGATGGGTTAGCCTGGTGATGGGTATTGAGGAGGGCACGTTCTGCATGGAGCACTGGGTGTTATACGCAAACAATGAATCATGGAACACTACATCAAAAACTAATGATGTAATGTATGGTGATTAACATAACATAATAATAAAAAAAGATAGAAGATATAAAGATATAAAGCGTAAAATAATCTGGACTTTCATTTTTCAAATTTGGAAGTGCTAATAATTGCTACTATCTATTGAACATCTATTCTGTATACAGCCCATTATAGATATAAGTCTGCAAAGAAGTTATTAGTGTTCCCAAGTTATAGATAAGGAAATTGAGACCCAAAGCAATTGTTTTTAAGTTGGAAGAAGCAAAGCCAGTAAATATTGGACCTGAGCTTTCTACTCTGAAATGTCAGAAACCATGTATTTATACTGTACAGTCAGGGTAAATATTGGGAACTTCCATCTGTTTTCTCAATCTCTTAGAGCTAGAAATCTAGATTTATTGTAGGTCACACCAAACCTAGGTGGACATACTTAGGCATAGTTGATGCCTATGATTTGATTTTTCTCTTACTTTTTTGATTAACAAGATTAATAATTAATAACCTGTATGATTAAAAATATGGACATTTAAAAAATGCTCATTCTAATGCATTTGCAAAGTACCATTTGAGAACTGATTCTATGGTTCTACAATACTCTTTTTTGTATTTTGAATTGCAAGTGCCCCACCACCATCTCTGCAGGTCATTGTGAAATTCCTCCAACTGTCCTAAATACTGAAAAGAATAAATTGCATTTTCAGTACCATGGAAATAATTATATTTTCAAGGTCACAATCAATCATCATAAACTCAGTACCTTCCTCTTGGGAAAAGAATGATTCAAATCCCTGATGTATTGCTTTTGTCATTTTGAAAAGAATGTGCCCACTGATATAGCAAGTTATGAAACAATCTGCATGAAAGAAATTCATTGTGCTCTTTAGCCTCTACCTCAATTTATGTTCCACAAAATAATAGCAATGATGATAATACTAGTATATATAATGATTATTTTTGTGTACTTCATTATTTAGAAAATGTCTATATTCAGTGTCTTGTTTAGTTCTAATAATAGTTCTCTGACTCAAGACGATGATGATAATCATTTTTATCTTGTACATCAGCATGGCCACAGAGGTTTAGAACATTTTTCAAGGTCGTGCAATTAGAAGGTAGAAGAGTTGAGAATCAAAGCCAGAGTTCTTAAGAAATGAAAAACTAGATGGCCTTTGTGTGTGTTTTTAGAAGTTATGTAAATCAAACAAAGCAAGATTTTTTTTTTCTCACTAACCTGTAAAGAGAGCTGACCAAAATACAACAGTTAATTTGACTGATTCTGATATTTGTGCTCCTAGCTTCTAGACTTACCTGCCCTTCAAAGTCTTCCTGCCCCTTTGATGCAAATGCTGGCTGTGTTTTCTTCTATCTTTGCTACAGCAGGAAACTACAGGGTAAATTTCTCATCTCATTTTCAATGAAGCACTGACCTCTCTCACCATCTTGGGGCCCATTTCACTTAATACCAGTTGTTTCTTCTCGCTGATTTTGGTTGTTATTTTAATATTTCTTCATGCTCCCCCTTTCTCCTTGACTCCGTCTGAGTCTCTCTGGGAGCTGAAACCCATCTCTTTGATGTCCCAGTTGAAGTTGAAATAAAACATTTCCCTGACCTGAGAAAGACTGGAAAGACTGGAATGGGGGATGGAAGAGCAAGGAAGACCTAGAAAGGATAATTAAAAATGGGTACAAATGGACTTATGGTATGGATTTGTTCTCCTGAAATGGAGTGGGGGGGGGACAACTTAGAGAGTCTCCCATAACCCAGGAAAACAAAAGGGCCCAGAATGTGGGGAAAACCAGGACTAGAAGCCTCTGGTAGGCTCCAAATGTTCTGAGTCATTGGGTCCATAGACCTAATCTGACTTGAGAACAGGAAGAGGTTTCATTTGTGAGGGAATATGAAGTGCATGCATTAGTAATAACTATGCTCAGCAGTGCTCTCCTGGGTCAGCTTGTAATACTCAGCCCTTTTGTCCCTCCTTGAACCGCTTGCAAATCAGAAAGTGCTTCAGTGAAGTCAATGGGTTAGAGCTCTTTGGACAGAAGCCATCTTGCTCAAACTGACGAAAACTCAGATACAGGTTTTTTTACTAATTTAAGAAAAAAATGTAAATAAAACGTTTGCTTAAAATATAACTGAATTTAGTGCTCAAAGAAGATTGTCAGGAACGTGAACTGTCAGGTCTTCATCCTTCAGGTATGTTTTTTTCTGTGTTGGCTTCCTTCTCAGGATGGAAATCCCCTCTGGTGACCACTCTAGGTTTATATTCCATTCTACCTAGTAATGCCCAGGTAAAAAGAGATTCTCTTCCCTAGCATTCTGGCAAAGAGCCATAGGATCAAATTTCATAAATTTGGAGTGGGTTACAACCTATCCATGAATGAATCACTGTGATTGTGACTGGCCATGTCTAGGGTATGTGCCCACACCTGGACTGGGGTATAGGGCCAGGCCTTGAACTTAAAGTGGGGAGAAGTAATTCTGCAAAATATATTTTAGTGCTATTATTAGAAGAGGTTGGAATGGGCTCTGGACAGGCACCAAACAATGCACATGTTGGATATTGAAAGATGATTAGATAATGAGAGATGAGATAATGAGAGATAATGAGAGATGAGAGTTGTTGACTGTTTATTATGTGCTAGCTATTTAGAATTGCTTTTTACAAACTAATTCAGTTAATCTTTACAACAACCTTACATGAGAGGACAACTACTATTGCTTTTTTTACAGAGCACAGAATGGCCGAGTAACTTCTCCCAAGCACACAGGGACTGCCAGAGAGAGTCTTCAGGCGAGAACCCAAACCTATTATTCAAGGCCACACACGCTGTTGGGCAGCCAGAAGTCAGCCCAGGGATGAGTAGAGAAGCAGATATCTGAAAGCTGACTTGTACAGAGAGAGGGAGATCTGAGGCAAAACACTTTTTCTTGATAAAATGCAAAGTGAGGATGAATAAGAAGTCTCCTTCTCTTGCCCAAAAGGTACTCAAATTTGGACAACACTGGCCACTGAGTCCATACCCTTCAACATGGTTCAACCCCATTCCATGGCACTCCCCATTCATTCCTTATGCATTGGGGCTTCTTCCTGTTTTTCTTTTTTTTTTTTTTAATTTTATTTTATTATGTTATGTTAGTCACCATACAATACATCATTGGGGCTTCTTCCTGTTTTTCTTTTTTTTTTTTTAATTTTATTTTATTATGTTATGTTAGTCACCATACAATACATCATTAGTTTTTGATGTGGTGATCTGCGATTCATTGTTTTCGTATAACACCCAGTTCACTCAAAGCTTCTCTTGCTTCCTGCCCATCACATAAGACTGTGTGCACCCTTAGCTTCTTTCCCATACATGATTCCCTACTCAGTCTACCCAGTCTTTAGATCTCAGCTGCAATGTCCCTTGGGGACCCTAAATTAAGTCCCCTTGCTCTAAATTCCTGAAGCCTCTGGTCTTTTCCCATCAAAGCACTAATCATATGTCACTCTAAAACCCTGGTAATGTTTACCTTTGCTGATACACAATAAGCCCTCTGAGAAGAGTCTTCCAGCATCTGGCTGCAGAATCCTAGGTTTTAGTTCTAGAATTTCACATTCACTCCCTTTCCCTTCTATTTATAATATAATTGTTTCATTACTGGCTAAACAAATAGCAAATAATCCCTCTTCTCCTTACACACACATCCACACACCCCTCACCTGCAAACAGTGCATCTCAGTTAGAGCAGTAGCTTAGGCTCAAGGGCAAGTAGAGCCTTTTGCTCCTTCTTCCTATTTCTTTCCTCAGTTTGGAAGGTGTGACTTAACCACAGAAGTCCTGGCAAAAGTCCCTTTTGACTGCACACAGCAGCTTGGGCTGATTAATACTCAGGCTAAGCAAGTGCTTATGGAAAAAACTGACTAGGGACAAAAATAAACAGAAGGAACTGGTAATGTTTTTAGGGCTTTCCACCTCTTAAAGATCTTAATCTGGCCCTGCTCACCAAAGGCAGACAAAAAAGATTAAGGCTGATAGAAACTGCCAATCCTTATGGTTCAAGATACTGTTTGGTTTCTGAGTATTACCCACATTTTTTCCCTGAATATTACCCACATTTTTTCCCACTTCTTGACTGGGGAAACTATAGCATGAAGCATAGTATTCTCACAGAAAAGTAAGTATAATTCTAATTTATAGCTAGGCAAGGACTCCAAATCTCCTAATACAGAGCTGTTACAACATTGGGAGAATGTAGTGTGATTTGGCGAACATGGTGTGAGAGCCCACTTCTAAAGGTCACCAGAAACACATCTCTAGTCAAAAGAATGTTTAGGTTATTTAGCTTGCTGCAAAAAGGAATGATTTACCGCAGGGGAATCTAGGTGGGAAGAAAGAATTGGGAGTAGCCTCTTACAGGATGTGGGTATTTGTTATTTTATGTTTTTTCATCATGATAACTGTACTCTTTAATCTCCATCATTCATTTCAGCTATCCCCCTACCCACCTCCCCTCTGGTAACCATCAGTTTGTTCTCTATAGTTAAGAGTCTCTTTCTTGGTTTGTCTCCCTCTTTTTCTCTCTTTTTTTTTTTTTAACTGTTTGTTTTGCGTCTTAAATTACACATGAGTGAGATCTTATGGTATTTGTCTTTCTCTGACTGGCTTATTTCACGTAGCATTATACTCTCTAGCTCCATCCATGTTGTTGCTAATGGCAAGATTTAATTCTTTTTATGGCTGAATAATACTCCATTATATATGTCACATGATATATCTTCTTTATCCCTTCATCAATCGATGGGCACTTGGACTGCTTCCATAGTTTGGCTATTGTGGATTTGGGTATTTTTGTGTACTTCATTATTTAGGAAATGTCTTCATATTCAGTGTCTTGTTTAGTTCTGAATCTAGTCCTTTTACAGACTGATAAGGATAATAGAGGGCTCTAAGCAGGGTTTAGGGAAGCAGGGACTAGCTGGGGTTCAGATGTTATAAAATGCAATTTAATGACTGGGTATCATAATAAATTAAATCTATGAGGCAGGCAGAACAAAGTGAAGTTAGAATTACCATACTAAAGAAGCAGCAGTCACTCAAAGTAGACAATGTATATCGAGAGATAAGGATGGTTAGTCACTTCTGTGGTCATGAGGAACCTTGTCCATATCTTATCCAAACTTGGTCAGAATGGCTACAGTGTTCGCCTTGTTTGATCATTATTTATATTCTTTTTGAAACATTGCACTCTGGTGTTAACAGGGCTGTTTTTCACCTTCTCAGTGATTCAGATTGGAATAACTAAGTGAGGTTCCTTCCTTCTAATCTATAATCTTGTTCTCTCTCTCCCCTCTCTGAGCTCAGGTGCAATCTTACCAAGTAATGCGATAAGAATACACCACACTCACCAGTACGAGAGGATGGAGTAAGGGGGAGCCAGCCCAGGCAAAGTGTCACCCTTTGACAGACCACTAAGCCCTGAGCATATCTCGGGAAAAAGTAGAGGGAAGATGTGGCACTTCCTTCCATACAGAAATGAATCCAGTCCTCTCAATGACCTCTGACCACAAAGGAGAGTGAAAGAAATCTCACTGTTCTACTGCCCATAAGACACAGGAACCCAGCCCACTCATTTAGTGTGTTCTAGGAAATATCTCTGATTCTAATCAACCAGTTCAGTAATATTGCTTCCCTTAGGAGGAACTGGTAAGAGAGCAGAGACAAATCCAGCTTAGGAATGGCGAACAGCATCTTGCAATGATACTTGAAGGCAGAAGAGTGTCATGTTTAAGGACATGGGCTTTAGAGCCAGAAAACATAGGATCAATTTCTAATCCCACCATTAACTTTCATGTCCTATTAGACAAGTACTAAGACTCTGTTCTGAAAACCTGGTAAGGTTGTTGTAAGAATTCAATGAACTAAATGAAATTACCTATATAATATATATAATACATAATATAATATATTTCTGAGGCTAGCTTATTTTTGCACAGTCTCTGGCACATATTGTGCACACAGTAAATGGTAGCCATCAGCAGAGTTGTGGAAGAAACCACCAGGTAATGATAGTCCAGAAAAACTAAGCCAATGCTGGACTAAAAGGAGAGATTTCTTAATGGGGACAATGTAAGAAAAACTGGGAATTAGAGATCAAAAGATGGCCCCGTCCTTATGAAGTCCTCAGACATCACCGAAATTGATATTTCATGTTGACAATACAACATCTACCTTCCTATCATAAGTTGCAGATGTTTTAGGGAGTGTGATGTCTCTAGCACAGTCAGGAGGTATGGGTGGAGTGACAAAGTCGGCACTGGACAACGGCACTGGACAACGACTCTGAACATCTGTTCCTCCATATTCAGAATAAGAAAATTGGGAAAGATGGATAAAGAGTGTTTTCTGGATACAAGAGTAAATGTTTTCTTATCTACGTAAGAACCAGAGCTAGGAGAAATTCTTTTGCTAGCAATTTTAGAAGAGAAAGGTCCACTCTTGCTGCATTGAAGTGTATTTGGGTCTTGCTTAGGTACGGGAGGTTGCATTAATTGACCTCTGGATATCTTTGCCAGCTTTGAAGGCATGAGAGAAATTAAATTATTGGAAATTCATTTTGCCATACGTCTCAAAACAAATCATTTTCAGGGGTCAGAGATTCTGATTTTACCCAAAAATGTCATCAGAATATACTCTTGCCCTTTGTTTTCCCAAGGTTTTTACTTGGTTCTCTAATCGAAAAGATGACACCTTGATGGCTGAAGTGGAATGACACCTTGCATAGCGGTCTTTTTTACCTTGGGTAACATCTAGCAGAGAGCGAGGATAGCAGTTTGCACTTGGTTGTAACAAGGTCATAGACTCACAGAAGCATACGAACAGTCTTCTCTCTAGGAGAATAAGCGTGGGGAGTGGATTTGGTCAAGTCACTCAATCTCTCTGGCCTAGGGTTCCTAAAAAAGAAAGGAAGATGGATTCGGAATATTTTCTCAGAAGAAAATTGTAAAAGCTAATAGGTTTGGATGTTCTTAATATGCCAGGCACTTTCATTAGCTAGAAAAAGACATTTAATTTAATGATATAAAGGCAAAGTATCTTGGTACACTATGTTATCAACAATTCATCTGGACAAAGGATGTTTGCAAGTTTCTGGCTACACACTGTTGTTGGTAAATTGAAATCAATAGAGCATTTAAACGTTATTGATTTCTTTTCAGATTTCAGGGCCACCTGTATATAAAATATATTGAAACTGAGCTGAAAATATATAATCTTACATTGTTTAATGACATTTAGAATGGGGTTGATTTAGAGATTTCTTAGAGGGGAAAAGTACCATAAATCTTGCACTTTATCTGTTTTTCATGTTAGGTATTTTTCATGATATTTTTTTCTTAAATTGTGAAAATAATATTAACAATAGAAGCTGTGCCAATATCTTCTTTAATTCCCACAGTAACCCTACAATGTAGGTTTGGTATTGTTAGCTCCCTTACAGATATCAGGTGCCTGGTACACGGTGGAGTCAGACTTTGAAACCAGGTGTAGGACATCTAAAAGTTCATGATAACATATTTCTCCATAATTTGTCTGAGGAGACAGAAAAAGATAAGGGAGGGTACAGTGGCTTGTCTTGAAAGATCTTCCTCCTCCCCACCGATGAGTCAAGTGTCTCATATTGATGCATGCTCTTTTAAGAGTCCCCTTCCCTTAAAGCTGGGCTGGCAGCTGATATCGGCCCGTGATTAAGAGAATGTAAGAGAAGTGTGGTTGAGTGATTTCTGAGGCTAGCTTAGGAGAATCCTTGCAGTGTCTACGGGGGATGCTTGGGATGCTCCTCTGAAGGGATGTGCCTTAGCCTGATCCCACTTTCTAGTTGGCCAGTCTGGCCCCTAGCAGGTCCAATGCCATGTTTCTATTGATATAATAATAACCTAGATGGATATCTATGCAGATGATTTGGAAGAGAACACAAGCAAATAGAAGAATCCTAGGCTGCATTTCCCTTGGTTCTTTCCCTTCTTGTTTTTTTGTTTGTTTGTTTGTTTTGTTTAAAGATTTTATTTATTTATTTGAGAGAAAGAGAGTGCATGCACTGCACAGGAGATCAAGCGCATGAGCAGGGGGAGCAGCAAGTAGAGAGAGAGGGAGAAAAGGCCTCCCAGCTGTACAGGGAAGTGGATGCAGGGCTCGATGCGGGGCTCAATTCCAGGACCCTGGGATAATGAGCTGAGCCAAAGGCAGACACTTAACCGACTGAGCCACCAGGTGCTCTGGTTCTTTCCTTTCTTACACTGAAATGTGTGTGATGCCCTGTGCCAGACCCTGGTGATATAGGGACAAATGAGATAAGGCTCTGACCACAAGATGCTCATCAAACACAGAAAGACACAGATCCACTGACAAACAATTTAGAACAGATGTGGGGAAGATGCCAAGAAAACTCCTCAGGTAGACAGTGCAGCAGGCGTGGTGATGCCCCCTGGCTAAGAGAGTTTGTGGCCCTTGGTGGAAAATGTGAAAGTAGGTGCCCAGATCTGGAGCTTAGCAGGAGAAAGGGGGAAATAGGGTAGATGAGGCGAGGAGGGAAGCAGGAGTGGGACAGGTTCCTTCTATGCAAAAGGAGGAGGGGAAAAAAAAAGAAAAGCAACATTATAAAGGAACGCAAGGCTGTATTTCATAGGGCAAGTTTCTATGTTTGAAGAGTCCACACATTTTTCTCAATCCTAAAATACTAAGGTTAATTTTCTATGAGCCAGAAAACTGTTGACTATTATACCTTTGCCAGTGGTTCTAATAAGGAAACAGAAGGTAGTATTAAATCAATTTTTTCCAGTTATTCACCATATAATATCCCAGGTATGGTGCAAAAGAAGTGAGAAAATCAGCATAATCCCTACACTCCTGGAGCTTCAAAATCAAAATAAAGGAAATACTATGAAGCAAGGCGGCGGGGCTGGGGGGTGGTCTGGGAAAACTGTATGAGTTAGAAGAATTCCCTGATCTGATACCACCTCTAAAATAGTATTAACTAACACTTATTTAGAGCTTAGCACTTCTCCAAGATGCTTACACTATTAAATTATTTCATTTTCACAATATAGGTGTGATTTGGGTACTATTATATAATGTGTAACTGTGCTTCTTTTAAAGACAGGGAACCTGAGGTATAAGGAAACTTAATGTTTCTCAACCCTAACTAACTGGTAGAACCTGAATTCAAAGCCAGACAACTTGGTTCGAATATTTTCTCTTAATCACAGTGTTATACTATGTGGTATTGTTTCTGGTAGTGGTTTTCAAATTGCAAATTTCCCACTGCAGGTCCCTCCAGGGCCCGGTCAGAAATGATGTGGGCTTAGTGTGGGGCTCAGGGATCACAAGTTGAACATGCACTCCAAGCGATCATGAAGGGGGCTGTCCTGGACCATACCTGAAGAAACACCTCTCTAAAACATAGACTGTCCACTTGTAGGAATGCAAAGTCATCGTGATGGGTTTCAGGGACACTTAGTGGTATTGTAGGGAGAATCATATAGAACCATACACTGAAACTGGGGTGTTGCAAAGCCTCCTGACCACCCCCTCACTCTCCAAAAGGGACCTACATAGACATACCTACATTAACTTCCAGAAGGCAAGGGAATGAATACATACTTGGCCTGCCACTTGAGGAAGGAAGGTCCTCCTTCCTTCTCTCTGTCAATTATAAAGAATGAACTGTGGCCAATTCTTGCCTATCCCAGCCTGCTTATTAGAATCTCCTAAATTAACTTCACTCTATTAAAATCTTAGTTTTATTTTTTAATCATATATTTCCAATTCCAAAAAACTAGTCATTTTAGAAGCACAAATGAGACATCTACACTGTGCTCATTGCAACTGTTCTGTTAAAAATAATTCAAAAATATAGGTTTCAAGCAGAAAGTGATTAGGTTGTTGCAGAAATTTTCACACAAAGCAACTCCCCACATGCAGTATTTTCTATAAACATTTCACAAAAGTGTATATATATTAATTAGAGTGACACTTTACTTGACACCCGTAGTAACTATTTCCATGTTGGCATCTTCCTTTTGATCTCGTCAGTCTGTTGATGGTATAATTTGCTGTGCAGCATAGCAAACACTGCCTTATCATTGACTCTTGGAGAATGATGGTGGTGCATACAGATGACTTTACTAGACAAAATATCATATCCACTTCCCTCCTGGCAAAGGATATGAATCCTGCTCCTATAGAATAATATGGTTTCTACTCTGAATCTCGCCTATAAAAACTGATGCCCCAGGGGTGGGCAGTGAGATTCTGGGAAAAATGGGCAGGAAGGATAGAAGGTATTTCCAGAAGGTTGTTAAACACAGTATAAAGGTTATGTAAAAACCTCTTTCCAGAAAGGCTGAGTTTAGTTATATTGTTATGGACTTGCCTCTTTCTGTCTTCCTTTCTTTCCTCCTTCCCTTTTTCCTTCCTTCTTCTCCCTCCCTTCCTCTCTGTCTCTGTCTCTCTCTTCCCTTTTCTTAGAGCTTACCTTGGATATATTAATTTTCACTCAATTCACTGTGAAATAAGGAAAGCAAGCTATTGTTGGTTGCGTACTATGTTCAGGAAATTAACATTCAGATAAAAATGCAACATTATAGTCATACAGCCTTTTTCTACAGGACAGTTAGGTAGCCTTGCCCAGTTCATTCATTTATTCACTTACTCATTCTGCCTAACTGATTAAACACTTCCTATGTGCTTCTAGGTCCTGAGCTGAGACACACAACCTGTACATAATAAATACTTACAATGCACACAGTTTTGTTTGACCCCAAGTTCCAAAGTGTAATGGCTTTGGGGGTGAAAACACTGCTGAAAGAAATCTCTTCATATCAGTTATTACCTAATTCACTTTGGAATATTTCCCTGTCTCAGGCAAATGCATTCCAATTTCATCCCAGTTTTTCAGTCTTTTCCAAGAAATTGAGATTCTTTAAAGTGCAAATTACAAAAAATCAGACAAGCTTAAACAGAATAGGGAATTGCAACTTGTAACTGAAAGGTCCAGGAGATTTATCTTCTTTGGGAAGGAATAAAGGGTATATCCAGGTAATCAAACTATATCATCATGCATTACTTTATATCATTATCCCCTTTCCTTCTCCTTCTTTCTTTCCTTCCTCTCCTCTCCCTTCCCCTCCCCTCCTCTCTTCTCTCCTCTCCTCTCCTCTCTTCTCAGTTCTGCTTTCCTGTGGGTTGCTTAGAATTCTCAGAGTTCTTATAGTGACCCCCAGAAACTCCTTCAATTTACCTTCAAATTTAGAAGTAGAGTTTTCTACCTCAATAGAAAAAAATCATGAAATTGAACCCTCACTTGGCCAACTTAGGTTACATACATATTTCTTTTAAAAACAAAAACAATATCACCATGATAGTTTTTATCAGCTAAGCTTGGGTCACTAGCATCTCCTTGGAAGTGGGAATGGAACCTCCCCCCACGAGCTGTATTATTCAACAAATACCCAAAAAATATGTACTAAACACCTATCATATGCAGGGCGTATACCACATGTTGGGAGTACATTAGAGTCTGTAGTTATGCAACTTCTGTAATAATAAACAGAGAACAGAGTGTGATCAAATTCTCATACTAAATCTAAATGCTGTTGCCTAAAGAAAGGGAAATAGATGCTAGCCGGGAAACACACACACACACACACACACACACACACACACACACACACACCCTAATGGTCACTACAAACAGGGAGATGCATTTTTATGAAGAGTAATATAATGTCACAGTCAGAAGGAATTACATACACACAGGTTAACCTATTTTATAGATCGAACAACTGAGGCCCGGAAAGGGTAAATGATTCAACAAGTAATTGAGAACACTGAGGTTGGGCTCCTGGTGCCACACTTTTAACCCAGGGTTTCTTATCCCTAAACCAGTGTGATGCTTTTCTTTGGTTTCCTCAGTCAAAACTTTAACATCTGACATCTACTTGCTCACACACATGGTAAAGGATAATGTGCTTGGTGCAGGGAAGACACTAGCCTGGGGTCAATTCTTCCCCTTTCTTGGAAGCAAGGCAAATTTGAGTTATTTCTTGCTTGTACTACTGTTAAGTATTTCTAAGAACTCATTTCTCAAATAAAAAAAAAATCCTTTGGAAAGATCATGTGGGTTCTATCCATTCCCTGAAATTTACAGGTATTTGAATAGGTCTTGAGCTAAACAAAAACAAAAACAAAAAATCCATTTCCCTGTTCTGTGTTTTCACTCAGACCAAAATCCAGCAAAATCCTCCCTCTAAATGCCCCTCTACCTGAATTTTCCTCAATTAGGTTCATTTTAAGAAGAAAATTCCTAACACAGCCCTCTTACTATCCCAACCACTAATCGCTTCTATTTCTCGTGTGCTTCCTGTTAAATGATTGCTTGCCTAATAAAACTACATAGGGAAATTATTCCAAACTGTTAATTCTCATTTATTTCCCTAGAAAAATCCCTGTATACACTTTAATGATAAAAGCCATTTCCGTTATCCATGTTTATTGTAGAGATCCCATTATTTTCTGTGTCTCACACCTTCATTATCCTAAACTCTATTAGAATTTCTATACTAGGTTCTCATGCCTACAAAACCTTGCTAAATTAATAGGTTTACATTAAGTCTCAGGCTGGGATAATCTCCAGACCCTGACCCATCTCTCCCAGAATGTGTCAGGGAAACTACTTTGGAGGGTTCAGTTGATCTCAGGAATGGCATCAACATACAACAGGGTCTCCAAGGGAATGTGTTACTTCTTTTAACAGGAGCCCTGGTATCCTTTATGGACAAACTCAAAGGCAATCCAGTGGCCATTTGCCTTGTGAACAGAGGATATCATAAGATAGATAAGGTACTAGGCTCCTTAGCATGCTGTCTGAACTTGCCTTTGCTTACCTACCATCTACTTCTGTCATTCGCCCACCAAAACTTTATATTTAGTAGCATGGATCTGCTGCTATTTCCTTGCACATACCAAAGCTTTAAAATGCCTTGAAGTGTTCGCATATGCTGATCTTTTTGTCTATTATCCCCTCCCCTGTTTGCCTGCCTAGTGTTGTTTATTATTTAAAAACTCAAGTTTCATATCACCTCCTCTAGGAAGTCTACCTTGATGATACCTCTTCTTCAGATATACAGGGTGATTAAAAATAATTTAATACATTCAAAAATGTATTATTCCATTGTATATAGCCAACAGCTAAATAAAGTAGAAGGTAATTTGTATCTCAAAGAAAAATTGAGTTCCTGAGGGCTTTCAGGTGACTTTTGCCAAATCTTTTTCCAATAGATTATTACATTTGTTTAAAAATCTCTCCAGTATGCAATCGATTCTATGAAACCAGTGCAACTCTATTTCCAAAGACAGACAACCATGATATAATAAAGGAAAATCAGGGGCACCTAGCTGGCTCAGTCAGTAGAGCATATGACTCTTGATCTTAGGGTCATGAGTTCGAGCCCCATGTTGGGCATAGAGATTACTTAAAAAAAGAAAAAAGGAAAACCACAGGCCAATATCACTCATTACCATAGATGCAAAAATCTAAATCAAACATTATCAAACAAAAGTCAATAGTATTAAAAATAGTTATAATCATAAAAGATAATTTATCATAAGTAACTAAGATTTATCACAGGAACAGAAGGGTGGTTTAATATGCAAAATGTGTATTTCATCTATCATGTTTACATATTAGGAGAGAAGAAAATTTCATGAAATTTGACATTATTTATAATACAATCTCTTATGAAACTAGAACTGTAATGGAGCTCCCTTAATCTTATTAAGGGTATATGTACTCTACCTCTCCTGCAAAAAGATTATAGGAAACATAATTCTTAATGGTAAAAAATTTAGAAGCCTCTTTCCAACCCCCTCTCCCAGCATCAGGAACAAGACAAGTGTGTCAGTCCCACAGCATCCACTTAACATTATCCTCAAGACATAGAGAGACAGAGAGAGAGAGAGAGAGATGGATAGATAGAAAGATAGATAGATGATACATAAGAAAACAAAGCGCTTGTTATTTATAGATGATATAACTGTCCACATTTAAAAAAATAACTTTACAACCTATAAGTAAGCCCAAATAGACAGCAATATAGTAAAAAAGATAGTATTTATAACAGCAACAAAAATTAAAGTAACTAGGAATAAACAAAATATGCACAAAAAATATGACTTTGATGACCAACATAAAAGAATATCAAAATAAATTGAAAGGTACACTACATGCATGGATAGGAAGATTCATTATCATAAAGTTGCTATTTATTTCCAAATCGATCATGAAGTTCAATACAATTCTAATGAAAACTTCATTGTTCTGTCTTTTCTTTGGGAATTTAATAAGCTGATGCTTAAATACCTGTGAAGAGCCAAGAAATATTAGAAGAAATAGAATAAAAGTATGTGTAAACATGCTATTCCAGGTATTAAGATTATTACAAAGTTACATTGTATGAGACCATGCAGTATTTGCACAGAGTTGGACAATCTGATCATTGGAATAAAACAGATTCCAGACACAAAATCACTAATATATGGAAACTTGTTACATGTGAGAGACACTTAAGACCACAGAGGAAAAGAGAGCCCATTCAACATATGATATTGACATATGTTTACTCTTTAGAAAAATAAACACAGATAGACCCTTACCATATATATACCACATATGACAGATCCAAATGGGTAATGATTAGAATGAGAAAGAAACACTGTGAAACTGTTAACAAATTATAACTAAATTTTTCCTAAAAAGAATAAAACTTGTTTTATTTTTATTTTATTTACTTTTATATTTATATAAATATATTACTTTATATTTATTTTATTTACTTTTATTTAGCATAAAAGTAAATATTGGTAAATGCAAATATATTAAAAATTAAGAACTTCCGTTCATCAAAAGATGATATTAAGGAATCTGTAATGCATATAACCGCACAGATTTATATCTGGAGTATATAATAAAGAATTCAAAACAAAAAACAAAAAAAATCAATTGGCCCAGATGAAAATTCGCTGTGCAAGAACAAGTTAAGAACATGATAGGCAATAAAATAAAATAAGGATAAATTAATCTCCGATTCCATACACAGAGAGACAAATTAAGACCAAGATGAAATACTATTTTATACCTTCTGGATAGATTGGCCAAATTTGAGAAATATGACCTTACCAAAGAATTGGCAAAGCTTCTTTTTTTTTTTTTCAAGATTTTTTATTTATTTGAGAGAGAGAGTGAAAGCAAGAGAGATCACAGAGCTCCTGGAGAGGGAGAAGAAGACTCGCCATTGATAGGAGAGCCCAAAGTGAGGATCGATCCCAGGACCCTGGGATCACGACCCAAGCCTAAGGCAGACACTCAACCAAATGAGCCACCCAGGCTCCCAGAAATGGCAAAACTTTAAAGAAATAGCTCTCATCTGGTGCTAAGAGAAATGTGAAGTGGTAAAACCACCTCGGAAAACAATCCAGAATATGTCATAAAATTGATCATACACATATTCTATAATCTCACAGTTCCATTTTATATTCCATTATATTATATTAGAATGCCATTATATCAAAATCAGCCCTAGAGAAGCACTTGCTTATGGGACAAGGACACACACCAAGGATGGTTCCAGAAGTGTTTATAATAGTAGATGACTTAAGTTAGAAGGTAGGTTCATGGGCCTCTTTCTATTGCTATGAGCCTTGCCTTATGTTTATGTTGCATATTTTCTACTAAACTATTAAACACGGCACAATTTAAAACATTACAACATTTTAAAAATTCATGACATGCAAGGGGCATAAATAATATTCTAAGAAAATTCAGAAGAGAACATCATTATTTTAAGATTATTTTAAGACTGTAAGAGCAGGGAAATTCTTGTGTGTGGCAGCATTTTAAGAGGCCCTGAAGGATGTATTATTCATTATTTATACCTTGCCCTGTTTTTCAAAAGATTTAAAATTGCTTATAAAAAATGTTATGAAACAAAATTAAAAAGTAACAAGGTGCAAAGACCAGGATTTAGGGAAAAGAGCGAGTAAAAAAGAAAAAGGAAGCAAGAAAGGCATAACATTAGCAAACTGGAATTCGTAGTATTCGGTTAATTTTTTTAGGAGGTGGGATGTCAATTTGTCTCTAGCTAAATGAAGACAAAAACACTATAACTTATTATATTAACAGTTAATAAGTCTGTTAAAGGAGAAGGGCAGGGATTTTTTGTTTGTTGTTTATTGGTTTGTGTTTTGTTTGGGCACTATCTTCTTAAAAGGAGATGCTATGAACATGGCAATAAAGGCCATTCTGAGCAAAAGGACAGAATCAAGGTATTAATAAATCAATAAATGGAAGGTGTAAAAAGGAGTCAAAGAGGAATTCCACCTGCCTTTGCTATAGATGTTTGATGATGATTAATGTGTTTCCAAGGACAGAGTGGGACCAGAGAGACTGAGAGTAATGGTCAGTGGTATTCAAAGTGTTGACCCTGGACCAGAAGTATCACCACCTCCAGGGAACTTGTAAGAAATGCAAATTTTTGGCAACACTCCAGACCTACTGAACTGGAAACCCCAGGTATGAGGCCCAGATATCAGTGTTTTTAACAACCCTCCAGGCAGTTCCAGTGTATTCTAATGATTGAGAACCCTAAGGCTAAGGAGTTTGGATTACAAACTGTATGTAATAAAGGACCACTGACAGGATTAGTGTCCAATCCTAAAACCCCTTTAGGTTCCTGTGCTCCCGTATCCCAGGGTCCGGGATAATTTCTGTCACTCAGAAATGGTACAATGAGCCAAAGTGGATACTCCTGGCTGCTGGTGCTTTTCAATCTTGAAAGAAAATTCTAAAGCAGTATTTCTCAAGCTCAATAATTCTGACGTTTGGAGCTGGATAATTCTTTGCTTTGGGGGCTTTCCTGTGCATTCTAGGATATTTAACAGCATTGTTGTAGGATATTTAATAGCATCCCTGACCTCTCTACCCACCGAATGCCAAGAACATCACTTTGCTAATGTAAGTCAATCAAAAATACCTCCAGATATTACCAAATGTTTTCTGGGGTACAAAAGTGCACCAGTTAAGAACCACTGTACTGAAGTATTCCCAAAATAAAATGATTAGTCAGGGTGTCATTCGACCCCTGGGACTGTTCTCACCTATGTTTTTGGTGCTATCAGCACCGTATCAAGGATCAAATTGCATGAGAACTCAGAGTACATCCAAATTAAGCTGATAATGAAAATGATATGATGAGCACGATGCAAAGAAAACTACATATAATAATTTAGCTAAAAGCCCTTGAAATGGTCTTCCCCCAGAAATGTAGGAAGTTAATTCCAGAGCCTTTCCATGATAACAGACTCCCCATTAAAGCTAATGTCAGCCCAGAAGAATTAACTTTAAAAAGATTTTGGATGATAGAAGTCTTTAAATTTGAGTGCTCAATTATCTTAGGAATTTATTAAACATTCAGATTTCTGGGCTTTATTCTCAGTTCCTTTGATTTAGTAGGCCTGGCTGGGGCCCAGAAAATAGCATTTTAATAAGCTCCGTAGGTATTTTTGAGGCAGATATGGGCTGGAACTACACCTTGAGAAATACTGCTCTTAAAAATGAATAACGGGAAAAAAGTGAATAAAGGAAAGTTGAGTTACTTTGCTAATTAAAACACACTTCCTTTCCAAATAAAGGTTTTAGTCTGGACTATTCCCCGTCACCTTTGATCAACAGGAACAGACAGATAGATGATGGTGAAAATAAGTGAAACAGCCCTGATATAAAACAGTAGGCACTGATGGGCATTGCGACTAATTCGAATACAGCAGTAGCTACTAAGCTACAGGTGATTGTTGTCAAGCAAAACTAAGGTTCATGAGTGCCAGATCTCCTGATATCTAAACATAAGCTGGAATCTCAGATTTTCATTGCAGTTCTTCTAATCTTAAAAAGATGGTTATCAGTAATTTGACCTTTGCTCAGGCTCTTAGTTTTTCAGGCCAGATTTGGACCACAAATTTGTGTTGTGACATTTATCATAAATGAACCAGTCCATCCAAGGACTAGTGGAAAGAAAGTCAGAGTAGCAGGATCCACGTCTAACCTGGAGGTTTCCTTGAATTTCATCTCCACTATATACAAAATTCTCACTGTTTTGTGTTTTGTTTTGTTTGAGCACTGTAGCCCAAACTTTCAGTATGTCAGGCTGTCTATATTTATATAGCCGATGTGTTGGCTTGGAGAGAAGGGAAAAGATGCCAAGGGAAAGGGGGGCCATTTCCAGCCCTGCCTCCTAGATGGTTCCAGTGGAGACGGTCACCATTGCTTGCACTAGATATATCCATCTGAGTTCCCTTTGGAGATGGACTGTCCAAGAGGATAGGTAGAGCTAGAGCTAGAAGAGGAGCAGAGAGACACAGTGCTGGGGGCTCACCAGAGTGTCAATCAGCCAAAACCACCTGCTTCCATACAGACGTATGCTTCGCAAAAAGAAGGTCAGTGGCCAGACCTGGGTAAGAGTAATAATAACAATTATCGAGTTAGTTAGCCAGCCCCTGGACAGACACGCACAGACACATAAACACTTGCAAATCAGATACTTGGTGACACACAACTGGTAAATCTTGAAGCTGGAAATTAGAACCTATGTCTATCTGCCTACAAAACGCATGCTCATAATTTTCACATAGCGTTTCCACTCATAAATGATTTAACAGCAAAGTCTCTGCAAATACCAAGTGCACAGATTTGAATCGTATCTGCTCTTAGATGAACATTCAAGGTACTGCATTCGAAGTCATGAGGTTAAAAGGAATGTTCTTAGAGACAGCATTCAGTCCTGATGTAATGCAGTTCTCTAATTCTCAAATGCAACCTGTTTTATGACAAAGATACATTTAATGATCGTTATTTAAAAAAAAAAAATTGGCAGGGAAAGAAACACTACCCCATAAGGGTAAACACAAAGTCCTAAGAGAAATATATATATATTTCACATATATATTCACACATATTAAAATGGAGAAAATTCAGTAGTCTTCTTTCTTTCCAGCATCTCTAGAGCTCTATTAAAACCCTTATCACTGCTGCAGCCCTGTAAGGAAGACATGCACAGAAATTTCTAGATAGCGTATTCACAGAATTGGAAGACCTGGGTAATTCCAGCATCTTCACGTTCCTAAAATAACAAAGAAATACAAAAATAGTTTCAGAAAAGGAATACTAATGAGGAAGACTATACACCAAGACTAAACTTTTTGAATTTGCATACAGAGAGTTTAAAAACTTTCTGAATGTAGAGTAAGATTATTGACACAAGAAAGTGCCCAGTACACAAGCTACTGAGATAGGGATTTACATGGAGCCCAGAAAAGGATACTCATTGGAAACAGAACCAGGCAATGGAAAAGAATTAGGACCAAGGTAACTTTGTAAGCATTTTGTGCTAATTAAGTCCCCTTCCCCCAAATGTTTAATATCAGTGTTTCACAATGGAACTGCTATTAACATTTAGGGGAGGGACATTTTTCCTTTCAGAGATTGTTCCAGGCGTTTATCTCGACTCACTATACATGATGCCAGTAATTTCTCTTCCCTAGTAAGTGTAACACCTCCAGGCAAGAAAAATGCCCTTGACCATTAAATGCTCCTTAGCAATACAGAACCATCCCCTAGTTGAGAACCATTAGTTATGCCTGTTATTCTGTTTATTAAGTAAATGTGTGGTGAAATCCTTGTTTAAAGAATTGTAGTAATTAGCCCATGTTATTTGCCCAAATAATCTTCATGTTTAATTAAGAACAATATTGGAGTCCCTTTAATCCTCCAGTATTTATAGTCATAATTTCAGAGGACATGGGTCTACCAAGTGTGAATGGCCAGGCTCTACCTTCATCCTCCCATCCTGAGAATGGTCCTGGAGAAAGTCACCGTTTGTTTGAATATTACCACGATGTGACCCACTAAAAAGCATCTTTGGGATGCCTGGGTGACTCAGTCAGGTAAGCATCTGCCTTTGGCTCAGGTCATGATCCTGGGGTCCTGGGATCAAGCCCAGAGTCAGGCTCCTTGCTCAGCGGGGAGCCTGCTTCTCTCTCTGTCTGCTGCTCCCCCTGCTTGTGCTCACTCTCCCTCTCTCTCTTTCTGGCAAATAAATAAATAAAATCTTTAAAAAAAAAAAAATAAAAAGCATCTTTATTGTCTTCTCCATCTAATTCCAGGGGTTAAAAAGAGGCAGTCCCAATATTTCTATTCCATTCCAACCCCATTACAATCACAATGCAAGTTCAGCAAAATTACATTTATACCAATTATAGTTCTGACAATCTACTAAATGTTGGACATAAAATGATAACCAAGCGTCTGCCTTCGGCTCAGGTCATGATCCCAGGGTACTGGGATCGAGTCCCACATCGGGCTCCCTGCTCCACGGGGAGCCTGCTTCTCCCTCTGCCTCTGCCTCTCCCTCTCTCTGTCTCTCATGAATAAATAAATAAAATTTTAAAAAAGAATATAAAAAATGATAACCAAGACATGGTATGGACCCTGAGAAACTCATATTCTAGTAGACGATAAACACATGGGAACAAATAATTACTATAAAATATGATTAATGCTAAAAGAGTGCATGGAACGATAGTACAACCCTGTAGCAACACAAAGGAGAAAGTGAATACCCCATCACAGACACAGAGGCATGTTAGAAGATACTCAAATGTTGAGCTCCTAATGGTAAATAGGGATTCATTACATGAACGGTTAGGGGGATTTTTTTTTTCTAAGCATAGTGATTAGTATATGGAAAGAGAAAAGGCCTTTAACCAAAATAGCTCATGGAACCACAAATATTACAATATTTCTATAAAGAAGAGCAGAGAGTAGTAGGAAACTAGCCTAGAGATAGAATTAGACTCAGCTCATTTAGGACCTAATGCACATAAGATGACAATTTCATCCAATTGCTTAAAACCCCTCAAATGGGTCTCCATTACTACAGAACACTACTCAGCAATTAAACGGAATAGATGTGCACCACCATGGATGAAATTCAACATAATTAGGCTGAGTGAAACAAGTCAGACAAAACAAGAGTGTATGTTATACTATTCCATTTATCTAAAACTCTGGGAAATGCAACCTAATCTATAGTGAAAGCAGCTCAGCAGTTGCCTGGGGACGGAGACGAGGGTGGCAGTGATGGGAAGAGATACAAGGGGGCACAAGGAAGCTTTCGAAGGTGATAGGTATATTCATGCTCTTGATTCTGAAGGTGATCATTGGGTATTTATATGCAGAAGTTATGAAATTGTGCATGTTAAACATGTGTCATTTATTGTATGGAAATTTTTTTAAAAGATTTTATTTATTTGACAGAAAGAGAGAACGCGCACACGTGCACAAGCAGGGGGAGCGGGAGAGGGAGAAGCAGGCTCCCCATTGAGCAGAGAGCCCGATGTGGAACTCGATCCCAGGACCCTGGGATCATGACCTGAGCCAAAAGCAGACGCTTAACTGACTGAGCCACCCAGGCACCCCTTGCAGAGCAATTACACATTAATCAAATTGACCAAAAAATCCAACAGAAAAAAAAATGTTACACATTCCATTTGACTGCCTACAAGCTCCGTGAGAATACACACAGAACCCAAAATAGTTTCCCATTGGAGTGTATAAGAATTTGGCGAATGGGGGCCTGGGAGGAAGGGGACTTCTCTTCACATACTTCCCAATTCAGTTAATCAGATACTGTGATGCACCCTCTCTATGCCAAACACTCCTACCGACATTAAAGACACATGAGTGAACACTACAGAAAAATCACTGTCATTGAGAAGAATACAGTGTGAGCATACTTACCATCTAATTTAATTTAAAATATCAAATAGAAAAAAACAGTTAAAACTTTATTTGTAAAATACTTACTTCTAAAATCATTGTCTCTGTGGGGCACCTGTGTGGCTCAGTCGGTTAAGGTCATGGTCCTGGGTTCCTGGGATCGAGTCCCGCAGTGAGCTCTCTGCCCAGTGGGGAGCCTGCTTCTCCCTCCCCCTCTGCCTGCTGCTCCCCCTGCTTGCGCACACACTGTCTCTCTCTGTCAAATAAATAAATACAATCTTTAAAATTAAATAAATAAAATCACTGTCTTTGCATTCGTGTATATATATGTATATGCAATGTGTGTATGGATACTATTCATTTTATTTCTCCTTCCTAGAATGCTTTTCCTGGCCTCTTACTTATTCACCTTTTAAACTTCTGTTTTTTCTCAAGGCAGATGTAAAGTGATCCCTCTTTTGTGAGGTTTTCTTGTAAGCTCAGTTGTACACTGTGCACCCCTTCTTGTACGTTCTCACAAAAATTCAACCATACTTCGATCATATAACCTGTTAATTTTCTTTCACTGATTTTTTGGCATGGGTGTCTCCTCCGCTAGAGTATCATCTGTATGAAAGCCATTGTCTGTATATTCTGAGCAATCATAATGTGCCCAACATATGAGCATGTACTTATTAAAAGAATCAGTGCAATGCTTCTCCTCCTCTTGGTTCACAAGTTCTATGGCGTGAATGGGAAGGAGGTACAATCGGCTGTGCTAGATCCCGTCTGCCAGGGTGGGTCAGCAGCCCTCTATTGACCAAAATTCTAGTGTCATTTCTGAATCTACTCAGAGGGTCTTTTTTGTTTAGAAACATCTGTCATGGGTTTAGTGTGTGTGTGTGGGGGGGAGGGATATAAGGATATAAGCACCACAGACTCGTGATTTCTAGATTTAGAAATATGTAATTAAAACATTATATAAAACAGTACTTTAAAACAGTTTTCTGTCCAAAATGGAGGCTATCATTTCTTTCTGGAGTGCATGTCCTTTTTTTCTATTTGCCATTTTGGGTGCTAAAATTGAGATGTCCTTCATCTTCTCACATGTCCTTATTTAGATGAGAAAAGAACTTAGGGACAGATATAAGGCTCTATAAAAAAATTAACATTAGGAGTGGTTGAGAGATGATGAGAAAGAAAAGGGGAACAGGTAAATGAAGATGACCTGGTGGAGGTGGATAAAGAAATAGGAAGAGTGAAAATTCTCCCTGACAGGGGAGGCCAAAGGAGGCCAAAGGATACACACACACACACACACACACACACACACACTATGGCAAACCCACCCTGTGTGACTGGTGTTTCATAAATGTCTAGGGATTTCAACTAAAATCTGAGTCAGATCAGAAAGAAGAGAATGGCCACAAAATGCAGTGACACCAATAGGTTAGAGTTTAGTGTAAGCACAAGGAACACATAGTTGAAAGTGATTACAAAATGTAAACATTACACAAATCTTGGAGAGCAATGGATTTTTTTTTTTTTAGACTTATTTATTTTAGAGAGAGAGCAGAGCACAGGGAGGAGAAGGGCAGAAGGAGAGGGAAAGAGAGAATCCCAAGCAGATGCCATTCCCAGCGCATTTTATGAAAATATCAAAGGACAGGGTAATCTGGGTTATAAAGAGCATAATATGATCATATCCTTCTTTACAGATTACAATAGATCTTTGATCATTATTTTATTGAATTCTTTTGACTATTCTGGAAAACAAGCAGGTCAGGAATCATTATCCTTTTGGAAAAAACTGAGGCTTCTGGAAGTGAAAAATCACCCTAGAGCCAGGGACTCAGGAAGGGAGAATGTTCCAACATTCCCTCCTCCTTTTCCTTCCAGGCCTCTCTTCCTCTTCTTCCTCTTCCTCTTCCTCCCTTCTTTTCCTTCCTTCTTTCCATACCAGACTAAGCATATGTGAATCTTCTTCTAACAGTTAAAAGCTTATACATCAGGGGTCATGGTTTTAAATATAAATAATAAACATACACAGCTATAGATGAAGCTATGGGAAATAAAAAAGTTGAAGTCACATTTTTATGGCAAGGATATGTAATTTACTTTTTGAAATAAACATGTAATAGAAACTTATATGTTGTCATTGACATCCCTCCCCCCCAGTAATTAAACATAGTAAAAGATTCTGATCATAGAGGTCTGGCTTATTTAGTCTTGATCACTTAAACTTTTACTAAAATGTGGCTTCTTGGGGCTTGGTATGTATGTATCAGTATGTAGTATACTGAATACGTATATATCAATCAGTATGTAGTATACTGAATATGTATATGTGTATATACACACACACAAACACACACACACAGAACTTAACTAATTTTAAACCAAGGAATTCCCTCTTTATGTCTGCAGTTGTTTGGCTGGGTTAGGAAACTGCATTTATAAAAGCCCTTTTGGCCAGAAACAATGTCACACTCTGGGTAAGAAACTTCTTTCTTCTTTGATGAAGACAATTTTTTTTTTCTTTTTATGGGAACTAAACTATTCTCCAATTCCCCTGGTGGGATATGAATTAATATAGTAGAACAGAGTTTACCCTCAACAGCTGCAACTTGCACCTGTGGTGTATTTTTTAATCCTTTTTCACTGCAGAATGATAGAGGAAAAAAGCAGGGGGAAACTTTATGGGACCTTCCAACTGAGATGCTTAATGCATTATTAGGAACAGAAATTCTCAGTGGGATTTAACCATGCCTATTAGGAATTTAAGCTTAGGGAACCAAATATGAAAAGTATATAATATTTCCCCAACCTGGACTGAGACTGGCAGTGGGACGCACATTGGTCATTTTCTGGTTTTCCGCCAATCTGTCATATCAAGGTTCCCCAGATAATTTCATCTCCCGCCTTTGCTGATCCACAGCTATAGAGCAGAGGTATTTATAGCACCAGACTGGCATTGTGTGAGCATCACCGGCCAAGACGGAGCACACAATCAGCTTTGCTGTATGCCTGTTCCACATCATTAAGCATTAATGAAGTGATCTCTAATTGTTTCTCACTCCCGGGCTCCAGGCTTTTTATTGTTTGGTACTCCTGTGCAGCTTCCCTTAGAAGTCAAGTTAACCCTCCCAACTGTCGAGATAGCAGGTGCATGCTTCCCTGTGGAGGCAATGCCATTAACCTGCTATGAGTTGGAAGGCAAAGGAAGAGGGTAGAATGTTCCTAATCATAGGCATCTAAAAAACATCTTCAGTGCTGCCTTCAGCTGCCAATTCTTTCACCTCTGAATCCCATGTGCTGCCATCCACTTCCAGCTTTGTGTGAAGATCTCTGCCAACTATCAAAACAATCTTAGTGGGGCACTGGAGTGGCTCAATAGGTTAAGCATCTAACTCTTGATCTCAGGGTCATGATCTCAGGGTCATGAGATGGAGCCCCGCGTCAGGCTCTGTGCTGGGCGTGGAGCCAGATTAAGATTCTCTCTCTCCCTGTCCTTCTTTCCTCCCCTATCTCATGTGTGCATGCTCTCGCTCTAAAATAAATAAATAAATCTTAAAAAAAAAAAAAACTACCTTAGCACCATCCATTACTATTTGGAGAATTTTTCAGCAATGGATGTGCATACATGTGTACAATTTCTGAGGAAACTTTTCTAGGAAATAATGCCTATTAAGAGAAAGTTGTTTAGAAAATACAGACAATTATAAGGAAAGCAGTCAGCCAATTTACACCATCACACAGAGATCAGGGCTCTTCATATGACTTGTATGCATATTTTGCAAAAATGCTTTAGATGTGTCTCAGCAAAACAAATCCCTCCCATCAGAAATAGAAATAATGATCAACTTTTATGTGTGTTTTGAGGGCAGGAGGAAACTTTTATTGCTGACTGTTAAAAAAGAAAAGTAAGAGGAGGAAATGCTAATAAAGACTGTCACCACACTTGACAACTTAATAAGTGGAGATTATGAGAGTATTATTATCTTAGCAGAGTATTTCATTTCACCCAGAATCTCCCCATAAAGCCCAGGTGGCAAATCTAGCTTAGAATTCAGTGCCAGCTTTTAAACTGGACAAATAAGACCTGCAATCTCCAAACACAACAAACAGTTCCTGTTGACCAAGTAGTAAAATAAAATCCAGGAAGGGGTAACGGTGAGTTTGCGAAATTGAACCACCTCAGGAGTTATTAGACAGAAGACTTTTCATTTTTAATGAGGGCTGTAGGGTAGTTAGGGTACACAAATGAATGTGGTTCTGATTTAAAATATCAGCCACATATTGCATACAAACATTTAAAGGAAGGCCAAGTTGCAGTAAAGCTTCTACGGGGTCAGGTTACATCAAAATTCATTCTGAAGAAATTGATTAATATGACTCCGTTGAATAAGAAAGGGAGTCAATACCCATTACTTCCCACTTATGTTGAAATATGAGTGTCCTATATTGAAATCAAAAGTACCTAAAGAATATATGCTCCTTTAGGCATCCATTCCTCCATCACTGTACATCACTGATTTCCTGTCTTCCCTCCAGGACCTCCTATAAAAGTGTCAGCCAGCTATATTTTTGCTTAAGCAGATGCATCTGCCTCTCTGACTTCGTTTGCTGCCCTCGCGGCTCCAAGGGCTGCACTGCCTTACAAGCACACGTGCTGGTGGTCGGGACCTCGGCACGCCTGGCACTTCTCTTCGGTTTATATTGCACAGTTGAGTGGGTCTGTCCTTGGAGTTACTGCGGGGACAGGGCCTGGGAGACAGTCAGAAATCAGAGTGACAACTTTGCTCAAACAGACCTCCCGTCACAGACTGATGTACTTCAGAGGACGAGTGCCCACAGCTCGCATTTCCACCACATCTGTGGGCTTAGGCGTACATATTTACTTAAAGCCATAGGATTTGCAGATCTGCATAGGAGCTTAGAGTCCTCCTTATTTTACAGTGGAAGAAAATGGCACCTACAGAAGGGACAGGGCACTTTCGCCTGGTAAATGTCAGGACTTGGACTTGAACTTATGTCTGCTGACTCTCGGTACTCCTAGAAACAAAGCTCTTTTTATAGTCCCTTTGAGGTTGCATTCCTATACCCCTGGACCAGGGCAGCTAGGGTGTGAGTAGTTCTCTCTTTTTAGACACAGGCTCTCTCTTACACTACTGAAACTCCCTTGCAAATACGAGCAGCTGATTTACAAAGAGAACTTTAAATGAAAATAGGGTTTACTCAGTCTAATTCCATTATCCTTTCTGGGAAACCCATTCAAAGTCTAGGTCTTGTTTATGTTCAATCTCTCAATATATGTGGTTAGTATTGAACCTCTCAATATAACTATAAAATAGTTACCCAACGAATATATTTTATTTGAATTAATTGTTACCTTGAATTATTTGGGGATGTGTGTACCAAAGGAAAGTAGGCTGTCAATTAAGCAGATGAAACGTCCACATCAACAGAATTCGAGTGTATTCATAGTATGGAATAATTCTTCCCATGAAGAAGGTTATGTATACAGTAGACAAGTACTTCCAGCCGTACTGTCTTAGCTATCCACCAATTTAACCTTCCCTGGCCTAGGCAGTATAAAAAGAAAGGTGTTAAGAGGGTGTTAACAATAGGGCTGGAAGGAAGGTTCAATCCATTCCAGATGTGGTAGTTGACACCTTCTCTTAACTTTGTTCTCAGTCTAACACTTCATATATCATTGACAATGGGCCAATCAGGAAACACACCCAAAGACTGAGGTATCATGATTAGGTGCTAATAATTAGGGCTGGAATTCCTTTGACTGAAACCAACATGTTGGTAGTCTGTTTCTCAGAGTTTCACACCAGATCTTTTTTACCTGACTTTGCAATTATACCTTTTTAACTCAATTTTGTAATTACACTCTTTTTATTCTTTTGCTCACTCTATTTGGAAAACATGGGTGTGCTTTGTTTTCCTTTTTTCCACCCTATTTGGAACGACAAGATATGATATTCTGAGCTGCCCTGCAGAACCCAATTTATCAATAGGCATAGGTTTAATTCTGCCCTTTTTGCAGTTTTACTGTGAAAAGTGTTATGATCCAAAAGACTTCTTGAAAGAGCTTTGGAAAGCACCAAGGACCACACTTTAAGAACCAATGAATTAAAAGATATTCTCATAAAACTAATTTCCAAGAGGTTGGAGCATGGATATATATGGAGGTGGTGCAGGGATAGGAGCTGAGATTTGAAAATGAGTAACATGCTGAATAGGGTGGAGGATATTTCTTATACTAGGAAGAGAAAGTTTAAATCAATGGAAGAAAGCAAGCATCTGACTAATGTAGAACAGGTTATTTTAGAAGAGCCCAGCCTCTCTTGGTATGGCAGTGCTGAGCCTAGGACAGGTGCAGATGCTTGAGGATATGTTGCAGGTATACACACCTACAGATAAATAAATGTGCTCCAAAATCTATGCTAAAACTATTTTCTCCTAGAATCAGCTCCAATATATTTTAGAGGAGCAAGGGTGCACCAGACCATTTAACAAATCAAAATCCCTATCAAAACAGAAATAAATGAGACTACTTACCTTAGACTGGGGAGTCCTACACTGGGGTGAGGTTGTAACTCTAAATCCGATATTCATGTTAGATACCTCATTGAGAAACGACATTGAAATAAAGACAACAGGTGAGATGTAGCCATTTAGCTATATGAGTGAAAAACAGCCAGTGGGACTGCCCTAGGTCAGGAAAATGCTAGGACTGTTTAAGAAAAACTATAAGGAAACCAGGGCACTTAAGCAGAATAGCAGTGGAAATGGTTGCAGAGAATAAGTTTAGAGAGGTAACAGCATGTCAAATTGTGTAGGGTGTTGTAGGTCATTTTATGAATTCTGGCTTTGGGGGCACCTGGGTGCCTCAGTCAGTTAAGCATCCCACTCTTGATCTCAGCTCAGGTCTTGATCTCAGGGTCATGAGTTCAAGCCCCACATTGGGCTCCACCCTGGGCATGGAGCTGACATTAAAAAAAAAAAAAAAAAGGCTTTTACTCTAAGTGAAATGGGGAGCCATTGCAGGGTGTTGAGCAAAGAACCAACATAATCTGATTTATATGGATAAAGGACTACTCTTGGTGATTCAGAAATAATAGTAAAGGGAAGGGGCAAAGAAGGAAACAAAGAGAAAAGCAAAGGTCTATGGTCAAGTCCCCAAGGTGATCTCCATCAGTTTCCTTCCCTCCCTGTATGAGGCACATGTTGCTCCTCAACACTAACAAGTAGAAACTCATTCATTCCCCCTCTAGAATCTGGGGTGTGCTTATGACTTACGTGAGTAAGAAAAGGAGATGGAAGTAGTAGAAGGACTTCATAAAAATCTTCAAACTAATTCTCTTGAAGTATACCCTTGAGAAGTTCCAGCTGAGAACCTAGATGCCATGTTGTGAGAAACCCAAGGTACGTGGAAAGTCCATATGCAGATGGTCCAGTTGACAAGCCCAGTTGAGCTCTAATAAACAGCTTATCAACTGCCAGCCAAGCGAGTAAACCATTTGGATATCTAGTCTCATGTATCATCTGACTGTAAATGCATGAAAGACCTCGAGTAAGAACCACTCAGTGGCAACCACTCAAACCAGAGCATGATGGAGAAAAATAAAATATTGTGTTAAATCACAAAATTTTGGAGTAATTTGAAAAAATCTACGCAGCTATACACAAATGAAGCATAGACTATTTCTTAGTCCCTAAGGAGGTAGCAGTAGAGGAGTGAGAATAGTTTAGAATCTCAATGCAACTGCTGAAGAGAAAAATGGATCATCTGTGCCTAGGTGGCTCAGTTGGTTAAGCATCTGCCTTTGGCTCAGGTCATGATCTCAGGGTCCTGGGATCTAGCCCCTCATTGGGCTCCCTGCTCAGCGGGGGGTCTGCTTCTCCCTCTCCTGCTACCCCTGCTTGTGCTCTCTCTCTCTCTCTCTTCAAATAAATAAGTGAATAATAAAATCGTTTTAAAAAAATGGATCAGGGGCGCCTGGGTGGCTCAGTTGGTTAAGCGACTGCCTTCGGCTCAGGTCATGATGCTGGAGTCCCGGGATCGAGTCCCGCATTGGGCTCCCTGCTCGGCAGGGAGTCTGCTTCTCCCTCTGACCCTCCCCCCTCTCATGTGCTCTCTCTCTCATTCTCTCTCTCAAATAAATAAATAAAATCTTTAAAAAAAAAAAAATGGATCGTCTGACTGATTGATGTGCAAATGAATGGGAGGAAAGACCAAGAATTAAGGATGACTATACAGTGTTTTACCTGAACAACAGAGGCGTAGAAATTGCTACCAAATAAGTTGCTGGATAGCAACAGATTGAGAAAACATAGGGAAGGGATAGGCTTTTGCACAGAGAAGTCATAAATGAGTGATTTATGAATTTATTCAGTACAGTAAGTAGGATAGGCAAAAGGGAAGCATTAAAAACAGGAATTAATGGAAGATTATTATTAGAATCCATTCATAAGGTAAAAATGGCCTTCTTAAGAGTCATTTCAGAATGGATGGCAAACAAAAAGAAAGTGTGTAAATCAAAGAATATGTCAAAGGAGACAAAGACAAAGTCTAATGTCAAAGACAGAGTCATATTATTTGGAAAATACAGTCATAGTTTATGAAGTTACACACCAAAGACAATGTCAAGAGTTCTATAGTCAGGGACAGATAAATGGACGTTCCCCTAGCAATGATAAATGTGTGAAAGTGCATAGAAAATTCTGAACAAATTGTTCTAGTCATAAATGAATAAATGAGAAGGAGACTTATGTACATATCCCTTTGTGAAAAAAACCCACATGGATTATGATTTTTGTGTTTCAAGCGTGTCAGTGTTTTTTTTGTGTGTGTATTTATTTTCTTTCTTTATGGCCATGAGATGGAAGATAGTTTTGATTTTGTTTATTTTCAGGAGGAGGGTAAACTTGTCATTTTCTGTCTTATTCCAAAATGTTCAGGTTAAATGTTGTGGCTTTATTTGTAACCCAGAAGCTCTTGAACTTTCAAGGAAAATCCATATCTTAACAGATTTTCAGTATAATTACAACATATTGGTGATCAAATAGATTTAAATAAGCTTTGGCTAAATATCAAAAGTTAATATTCTGTGTGCACAAAACCCCAAGCCCACCTTTGCCCTTCGGAATGAGGAAGAAAGCAAATACAAACACTTTTCAAAAGATCAATGCCAAAAAGCATTTTTTTTAACAACAAGGAACAGAGAAAAGGAAGGATTCTTTGTCTTTGCTTTTATAATCTTGTCTCTTTGCTCTGCTCTTTTGAGAAAAGAAGGGATGGGGGTAATATAGGAAGTATAAGTACAATCAATACCATTTTGTCAAACTGAAGCCAGGATCAACACATTTATCTTGCTACTTAAAATTCAATTGTAGTTAGAAGTATAATTCCAATTTTATCATAAAACCTGATTTGCTTCTCACTGCCAGTGTTCAGAGTTCTCCAATAGACATAAGGGGTGTTGATTAATTTTCCTATACTCTATCTACCCTAAAAGCATAAAATATGGTACTTGCCACTAATTCTGCAGCCTCGGGGTCACTATTTGATATAGGACATTCAACATAAACCTACTAATCCCTTTATGCATACACATATAAATAATGTGCTTTAAAATTTGGGGGGGATAATATTTTCATTATAGGGTAGATTTATGGAGGTAACTAACAGTTTACAGTAGTAACTATGTGGCAGGGAGTTTTCAAAATAGTTTGTGTGCATTGTTTCTTTTAATCTTAAGAAATTTATAAAGTAGGCATGACTCTCCCTATTTTACAGATAAAGAAACTGAGGCCCATTAAGATTACATAACTTGTAAATGTTACACAGCAGATAAATTGCAGAGCAAATATTTAAACCTAAGAAGTCTGGCTATAGAATATGTACTCCTAACCACTGTACTAGACTGCTTACTTATGTACATAAGAAGAAGAAAGGGAGTGCTATCAAAGAAATTAAGACTGAGGAAAATCAACATTATGAATTAATAGTGAGATACAAAAATTTCCCAAGGCCTTCTAGAAGTCTCTTGGCTTGGTGATAGGAAAAAGGAAATGAATCTGGATTCATGCACTTCAGTGGGTGATGAACAGACTGTGGCCGATCGATGCTATGCGATACTATTTACTATTCAGTAAAGAAAAGTGACATAAACAGATACTGTATGGTTCTGTACAGGGTTAGGAGTAGAAGTAGGGGGTATAGGATATACAACATGTGGAATTTGGGGGATGATGGAACTGTTCTAAATCTTGATTATAGTGGTAGTGACACAAATCTACATGTTTCACAATTTATAGTCAATTAATTTTATGCCAAAAAGCCCATTTTATTGTAAGATAATTTAAAAAATAAGGATTTTAGTAATCTGGAGGGGGAAAAAAGGAATCTTGATTCAGGATTTGGCCATTCTACTTAAAACTGTGGATCCTTGATCAAGTTGCTAAAAGTCTTATAGTTTCAGTTTTTTTCTCTTTAATTAACAAGTAACTAAAAATGCCTATCTAGCAGCGTGTTGTTAATGGTAAATTTTGGGAGGTGCTCAGTACTGTGGCTGAATATTAGTAACACTCCATCCATGATTGTAAATACTAGTCATCATCTTGAAAAAATAAAAGTAGCTTCCTTTGCCTTATTTCCAGATGTCCCTATAACAAGGATGTGATGATCTGGTCCTAGAAAGGAAGGCTCCTATAGGAGCCGTCAACAGTAGAACCATTATACTAAGCTCCTATTTGGTGAATTGACTACATCCATAGGAGCACTGTCTTCTTGTCATTATCCAAGCCAACAATTCTTCCAAAGAAGCTGTAGAGGACACCTTTCAACCATGGAAGCTAAAGAAGTGTTAGTCCCTTCTTATTCACTTTTCTTCAGCCACCTCTAGTTTCACTGCCCTGCTGAAACACCAGTCTTCCTTTCTGCAAAGATGCCCCGTCTTTTCCCTTCAGCCACCAACCCCACTCCCTTCTGGTCCATGAGGCCCCAGCACTGTCCTTCCCCTGAGTTCTCTGAGCACCTTACGATCTGAGCAGCGTGTATTGCTCCGTAACCACAGACAGCCTGGTAGCTGATTCAGCACATCGCATGCTCAGACTGTATTGTGCCAAAGAGAACCCAAGTTTCTTGAAGGCAGGCAGCCATAAAACTAAAATATATTACAGGGGCACCTGGGTGGCTCAGTCAGTTAAGCGTCTGCCTCTGGCTCAGGTCATGATCCCAGGGTCCTGGGATCCAGTCCCACATCTGGCTCCCAGCTCAGTGGGGAGCCTGCTTCTCCCTCTCCCTCTGCCTGCTGTTCCCCCTGCTTGCGCTCTCTCTCGATGTCAAATAAATAAATCAAATCTTGGGTGCCTGGGTGGCTCAGATGGTTAAGCGTCTGCCTTCGGCTCAGGTCGTGATCCCATAGTCCTGGGATCGAGTCCCGCATCGGGCTCCCTGCTCCTTGGGAGCCTGCTTCTCCCTCTGCCTCTCTCTCTCTTTCTCTGTTTCTCATGAATAAACAAATAAAATTTAAAAAATAAAAATAAAAATAAATAAATAAATAAAATCTTAAAAAAAATAAAATAAAATATATTACAAAGCTGCTGGGTGTCTGACCTTCTCAGGACTTCTAATGCACGGTGTGACTTTTCTTCAAAACAAGTTAAATAGGAAACTTTACCCCCATTATGTACAAAAAGAAACAGTCACTTTCCCAAGAGAAAAGTCACATGTGTTGAAGCTGGGATTTGAACCTCAATGTGACTCAAAATTCACTATATGTTACTGAATTTTACACTACCCAAAAACACATTTTTCTTTATGTCCCACAGGAAATTAAATACATACAAGCTTCATGAATTATCTGTAGAACGTAATTGAACCGAAACTTTCCTACCTATATCAGCATTTTTAAAATAACAGCTTCCTGTTTCCTGAGGAAGATGATGATTGACTTTTACCAAATAAAAGATTCAGATGAGAGAAAAAAGGGGTTTAAAGGTGCTTTTACGTTCAAACTTCCAAATATAAGACTTGGGGCTTTTATTTTCTTGTTTCTTGTCTCCCTTCCTTTTGTCTTTGTCTTTCTTACTGTTGTTCTTCCTCCTTCTCCTTCTTCTCCTCCTCCTTCTCTCCCTCTTCCTCTTATTCTCTTCTTTCTTCTTTTTCTTTTCCTCTTCTTTTCTCCCTCCTCCTTTTGCTTTATCTGTCTCTCTGTTTCTATCTCTCTTTATTATTATTTTTATTTTAAATGAGATAGGCACCATTTTTTCAAATCAAAAGCACATCTTACTAAGGCACTGTTAAGATGTTACGGATGGCATTAAGCAAATCTATAAACTACTTGTAAATAACAATAACTAATTTTATGTTTCCTTTTCAATTAGCTATGTATGAGGTTGGCAAAGGAAAAAAGAGCAAAGAGAAAACATGCCAAATAATTTTTCTTGTAACTTGATGAAAATGATTAATGGAAACATGGTTTCTGATAATATTGAAATAAGAATGATGAATGGAATAGAATCTGTAGAAAAGTGTACCTCCCCCGCTTTGTTGGGCTGTGGATGCTCAAGTGTAGTGCAACCCTAACACCCTGGGGGAAACTTCTTTTCATGGCAATAGCATAGGAATCAAGTAAAACTCAGGACTCTGGTAACAGGACTCAGGAAAATTTGGAACTTGGTATTAACAGCAAGATTCCCACATATTACTTGACCTCACTGATGTATTTTTGATCCATTAGAAAAATATATTATAGGATAATATTTAAAGTTAAACAACATTTATGGAGAATTCAGTATACACCAGTCACTGTAGCTAAGAACTTTACAACCATTGTCATATTTAAATCTATAATGAACAGGGATGATTTTCATCACTTGCATTCAACAGGAGAGTAAACTGAGCCACAATAAGGTTAAAAAACATATCAAAAGACACCCCGCCCCCAAGTAGGGGATGGCAGAAGCAGGATTGTGACAGAAACCACTGAGCTACCTCTGCTCATAACAACTACACTATATTGCTTCTCCTGGGGAATGGCAGCTACTGGAGCCACCTTCAGGGATATCTGATCAAGGAGTCCATATTTGTAGTCTACCCTACTGTATAAACATTTGCATTTAGCTGCTGAAATGGGATATTTGATATGCATTCCCTGAAATTTATTCTGAAAATACAAAAAGCTTTGTTTGATCATTGCCCAAATGCACTCTCAATTATTCTTCAAGCTAGTTTCCTTGGATGGGTATTGATGGGATTTACGCTCACAGAGAAATCCAGCTGACATGCAAACAAAGACAAGGAGAAGGCTTAGCTACAGGCTAGTATCATCCATAATGATTGACCTTGTACTGTGAATTTTAACCGTCAAGCAATTGAATTTCACACTCCAAGCAAAAGTACAATTGTTACATGAGTATAAGGATAGCATTATGATGTTGAACTGACTAAGGCGAGGAAGAAATCAGGTATCATACCATCATTACTTTGGTAGACATGAAGGTCATCTGCAAAAGTTCACTTACCTGGGGAGAATGCAGTTAGAATTCAGATAATAAACTGGTTCATCAGATATCAAGACAAATGCACTGAGGATTCATTTTAATACATCAATATACAACAACGATTTCATATATTTTTGAGTCACTAGCAGAAGAAAAACATGGTTTATTATTTTTATTTTATAAAAAATAATGATGTTATAGCATCGTCATGGATATAACATATTTTTATATGAGGGAACTAAATAAAGACTGGTGTTTCTTTCTACTTGAATGTGTTTTTTCAGAAAAAGATGCCATGTTTACTTAGTAGATTTCATGACATGGACACTTGTTTATGACATCTTTATTGATATTATCCAATACTATTCAGTTAGCAACTGCTATGGGATGATTTGTAACCTCCTAAATTTCTATGTTGAACCCTAAGTCCTAGTGCCTCAGAATGTGACTATATTTGGAGAAAGGGCCTTTAAATGGGTAAGTTATAATGAGGCCTTTATAGCATGCCTTACTCCAATATGACCAGTGCCTTTATAAAAAGACATACAAAAAGACACCAGAGATACACACACAGAAAAAGACCATTTGAGGACATGGTGAGAAAGGGGCCATCTGCAAGCCAAGAAGAGCTCAGGTCTCAGAAGAAAGCAAACCTGCCAGCATCTTTGTCTTGGACATCCAGCCTCCAGGACTGTGAGAAAATAAAATTCTATTGTTTAAGCCACCCAGTCAGTCTGTGGTATTCTGTTATGGCCGCTCTAGCAAACTAATATAATAACTATCCTTTAATATATTTTGTCACACTGGCTGGAAGTTTCTCCCTATTCATAAGACATCTGATAGTTTAGTGTTCTTAATATTAGACTGAGAAAGCTAATTCTTTTTTAAAAAAGTAAACATAAAGTGATTGTGTTTTTTAGACTGTTGTTTGTCATAAAGTCTTAATACATGCTGAAGAATAAAAATGCTCAGTTTAAAATAATAAAGAAGGGCAGCTTAGAGGGGAAATTGGTGTGTGGTGGGATTAGAACTGAAGAGTCCAGGGTTCAAATCCCTGCTCTACCCTTGGAGAAATTACTTAACCTCTTTTTCTGGTTACCCTTCCAGCTCTAGGACCATTTGTGATATAAATTATGTCCAACAGTGACTATGGAGAGAGGGCTAGATCAATGGTGAAGAACATCTGGTTGTTCTCCCAAAGTAGCCAAATAGCCAGCGCAATTGTGATTCAATTTCTTGCCAAATCTCAATGGATGGAAAGGTAATACCATCTTGTATCTTCTCTTAATAAGTAACCAAATTATGACAGCCAGAAAGCCAAGTGCACTGATCTCACTATCAATCCTCTTCATGGAACAAACACCCTGATAATTGTTTTATTCAGAAAGAACACCAGTTTTGGGGTAGAACAACATTCCAGCACTGCTATGCTATGTGTCTGTGTCACTCTGGACTTACAGACTAGTAGGAATTTATATTTTTAAAAAGCTCCCCCAGTGACACTGAAGGTAAAATCTGGAAATGAATGTACTATACTAACTATAAACTTCGAAAGAACAAAAAAACAAGTCTCTCTTCTCACAGTTTTGTCTCTAGCTCCTTGCAAAATCTACAGTACAGAATCAGGAATCAACATACACTGGCTGAATGAATAAATGATTATGATCTTCTGGAAAACACAGGTATTAATACTCATTACACAGATGTTGCAGATTAAAAAAGATAAATGGCATATATTACTGTGCAGAGAAGGTGCTCATGAAAGGGTAGTTTTGAGATTATCATTCATTCGTCTTATTTTGTTCCTATTACAGTGTGACCAGTTTGCAAGGCAGCAGAGCTACAAAAGTTGACAAGACATTTTTCCCCAAGTCTACTACAAACGACATGGGCAAACAGTGACTATATTATGATCATACACTGATCATGTATCATTAATTAGAGTTTTAAACTGCAAATTTTCTTGCACAGAGTCAGTATATTAAACTATTTCTTGGATAGTTTGTTATAAGGGAAATCTTAGTTGGCAAAACTAATGAATTCCAAATTTCAATTGCTTGAATGCAAGTGTTCCCATATGACACAGAGGTGGTTTTCTTCCACGTGCTATTCAGCCATCTCCTTCCTCAGCCATCCCCAAAGAGTCTTTCTGTCCCTGTATTCGGTGGGAGGATGTGGAAAGCGAGCCAGAAGAGGACACGGTCACTTCCTAAACACCTTACCTTGAAAGTGATGCCTATCATTTCTGCCCACAGGCAACAGCAAAAGCTAGCTAAAGGATTACACCTCGAGGAAAGGGAATCTAGAAAATGAAGCCCCTGCTTGGGAAACTGCTTTGCAGAGACAGCTTCTTGCTATGCACATTTGTCAGTTTTAACCACCAAAACCACCGATGCCCACCATGGGTCAAGCATTGCTTGCCTGAGTCAGGAAAACGTCACCAAAGTGGCGGCACACGATCTGAGCCTGGAGTAGAGAATAGGCATGATCCAGGAGGATAGGCGAGAAGAGTATCAAGGGCCAGCAGGTTAGATACAACAGGTGTAAACAGGAAAATAAGGGAGTTCCATCTTGCTTCCACACTGTGTGGTAGTGAGTGGTGGAAGATGAGTCTAGAGGGATAGCTGAGGAACTGAAGAGGAAGAGCCTAAATGTCATTATATCTTATCTTCTCATTCAACTCTCCCTTCCCCTCAGAGTTTCCATTGATTGGGTCTAGGTCCTCACAAACAATTGTTCTCATTCTTGCTCATTCATGAGGATAATCTGCTTGCTAGACAAGGCCACTAAAAGGGAAATCTTTCCTATTCAATGACTGACCTTTTAATTCTTCCAATTGACTGTGTAGATAAAGCCTGGTCATGTGTCTCAGCCAATTGGTCCTCTATTGAGAAGAGCAGTGCAAGGTTCTCTCATTGACACAGACATAACTCGAGTGCACCAAGGACATGGGCAAGGAGATCATTCATATAGCGTCTGCTAATTAACTGCCTTTTGAAACGTAGGCAGTTCAGTGTATTGTGTTCTGGTATTGTGTTTCCTCATCGATACCCTTCAGCTGAGAGAGTTCAATCCCCAGTGACAGCAATATGTTCATTTATTTTTAATATTCCATGACCTACTCAGGGTTATGGCCTCATTAAAAAACGATTGATGTCTTTGGCATAAGCCTGTGAAGTGTCCTTGTTGTCTGCATTTAAACATGATGAAGAAAGAAAAAAAAAATGAAAAAGAGTTGCCCTAGATCTTTCCAAGACTGTAACAAAAACTGACAAGAGTAATTGTTTGCTACTTCAGGGACTTATAAAAATAGATAACCAATCAAATGAGGTCAGTAAATTTCACTTCTTCTATATGTGGTTGAAAAGGTGTTATTTTTAAAGTTTTAAATAGCTAACATTAATGGGAAAAATCTGGCTTCTTATTAAATTGATTTAATTAATTTTCTGTTCTGTGTAATAATAGGATATGAGAATATGTAGGATCTTTTAAAACTTATTTATGTAAATCCCACAGACCATCTTTTCATTGATCTCTCTATAAATACTGTACTAGGGAGACTCATGAATAATGTGCATAAGTCTGCATGGTCCAGACTGAAATTTTAAATACTGACAGCTGTCAAGAAATGTGACTATTTGTAGATTATGTGGAAATTTACAGACAGTTACAGTAAAGATATGACTTTAAGCAGAACATATGTTTATTCTTGTGGTTGTTGATAACTGATATTTATAATGATGTGTTTCTCCTAAAGCCCTTCTTTGTCCTATAGAATGTTCTGAATGACACAGGAAAGATTACATCCTGCTAAGCATCATTTTGCTAATAACTCTATTGTACGACAAATTGATTATTTGAAAACTGGATGTCAATATTTGGGGCATATGTTAACCCAAGCACTGACTAAATATCTAATGTTTACAAAGAGTGCTTCAGGAGCGGGCACACATGATCAACAAGCCAAGGCCACTTAGTTTGAGACATTCACAGTTTAGCAGCAAAGATGAGTGTGTGAAAATGATTCTACTGAATTTGCATAAGTGTTAGAAGAAAGATGAACACAAAGTCCTCTGGGAGCAGAGGAAGAGAGGAGAATGAAAAGAAATTTGCATGGGACTTTAGGGTTGTATAAATACAGGTTAGAATACCAGACCCTCTACTTCTCTATTACCTGAGAATGGTGTGATCTTGAGTCTCTCACTTTATTTCTTCAATCCCATGGAGATATTAAAAATACATGATGTTGTGAACGCTAAAAAGAATAATCCATGCAAATGGCTGAAATGATGTCCCCAGGTGTTGCTCTTCATTATGTTAATATTAAGGGAGATGGGTAACATTTCACACTTGTGATATTTAAGATCATTCTTGAAAGGGGAAAAAAGTTTACTAGGTAGAGAAGAAAGGAAAGAGGAATATTTTAGGGCAGAAGAAAAAGATGCAAAAGCACAAAGCTGTGATATGAGATCAGGGACTTAGGGTTCCATTCCCTTTGCTTCAAACAAAAAAAGAAAAAATAGCAAATTCCTATTTTACGAAGAAAATAAGAAAACTAATGCATGTTGAACACTGTCTGGATAACTTCATAAATCCTCAAGTTCAGTACATCTTATTTTACCAACAAAGACACTAAGATGCTAATAGATGGATTAACTTGCTCTGGATTACTAGACTGAAAAACAAAGCCTACAGAACACTGACGACACCTATATTGCTGGCCAGGTTGTGGAGTAACAGAAACTCTCATTCATTGCTGGAAGGTAAAATGGTACAACCACTTTGGAAAACAGTTTGGCAGTTTCATACCAAACTAAACATACTCTTGCCATATGATCCAATGATCATGGTCTTTGGTATTTACCCAGATGGGTTGAAAACTTATGTTCACTCAAAAGCATGTACACAAACGGGTAGAGCAGCTTTATCATAGCTGCCAAAATGTGGAAGCAACCAAGGTGTCTTTCAATAGGTGAATGGGGGTGGGAGGGGAAACTGTGGTACCTCCAGATGATAGAACATTATTCAGTGCTGAAAAAATAAATGAGCTATCAAAGCATAAAAGGCCAAGGAGTTAACGTAAATGCATATTACTAAGTGAAAGAAGCTAATTCGAGAAGGATATATACTGTATAATTCCAACTATGACAGTCTGGAAAAGGCAAAACTACTGGTACAGCAAAAAGATCAGTAGTTGCCAGAGGTTGGTACAGACAGGGGGAAGGATGTTGGACAGGGAACAGATGTTTAAGGCAGTGAAAATCCTCTGTATGAAACCATAAAGGTAGATAAATGTCATTATACATTTGTTCAAACACAAAGAATGTACACTACTAAAGAGTGAACCATAGTGTAAACTAGGGACTTCGGGTGACATGATGTGTCAATGTAGGTTCATCATCCTCAACTGTAGCAAATGTACTGCTCTGTTAGGGGCTGTTGATAATGGGAGAGGTTATGCATGTGGAGGGGCACAGGAGTATTTGGTAACTCTCTGTACCTGCCCCTCAATTTTGCTGTGAACCTAAAACGGCTTTAAAAAATAAATTCCTAATAAAAAAGAACAAAGTCTAAAGTTCATGCCCCCTTAATCTTATCTCCAAAATCTATGCTATTTACACCTCATTAAACTTGGGCTCTGATTTGACTATTCTAATTGACATTGTATGAGGAAGAGAATCCATATCACTCAAAAATAGGAATTCAATATTAAAAAAAAAACCTGATGAGGCTGGTTGTTTTGACTGAATTATCCAGCAGGATTTTATTTAATACTCAACAGCAAGGAGGTATAATTATCCCGGTAGAGAAAGTGAGGCTCAGAGAGATAATACTCATCTAAGCATAGATGAGAAAACTCAGAAATCTAAAACGTTGGGGTCACCAGCTCACAAGTGGCGGAGTTAAGAATCCAACCCAGTTCTATCTGATTCCAAACTCCCATGTCTTTTCCACCACATCTGGATGCCTCTTTTGATTTATAATTTGGCCAAAACCTATGCCTATATAAAACCGACTGCATCTGGACACATCTAACAGTCCCTTGGACCGCTGTCCTGTATATATCACTGAAGATGATCAATACCTCTCTTTCATCAGTTTCCTTTTGGGAAGAACTGTATTTAAATAAACTGACGAAAAAATGAGTTGCAAGTTCAGAATGAGTGGCAATATGATCCAGGAAAATTACAAAGTCAAATCCTCCGACCTCATTCCCATCTGTCTTACATTTGGACTCCGATGGTCTTTGCCCCCATGCTAGATCAGTAAGTCAGAATGTGCTTCTCCAAAGAAACTTTTTTTAGCCCAAATGAAATAGTGCCCCAAAAGCTAATAAAAGAAATATTCTTTAAACCAGGTAATATCAAAACATCAGTTCTCAGGCAGTTAATACAAATACAACCACAATCCAGACACTCATATTTCAAAATAGTTTTACTCCTCTCTATAAACATACTGATTTAAAATTTAGCAGTAGTAGAAGAAGTGGGCTTAAAAATAAGATTATAGATAATATAATATAATATCATGTGATGTACCTATACATATATAAATTAGATTTATATGTATGATATATAAGGAAGATTTATATATAAATGTGTAAGTATATAATATAGTGTATCTATAATGTACATAGTATATACCATGTGATATATTTCTAAATATTATATAAGATAGATCTTTCTCCTCCTTAGGTCACTTTCAGAAATGCAATGACTGTTTTTAGCCATATCAGATATTATTTGAAGAATCAGAGGAAGCGGACCTTGAAAATGGCTGGGCTCCATTTTCTCTATACATTTACTGTTCCCATTCAACAAATAGCTAACATTAATTAAGCACTTGCCATGAGCCAGATGTAAGAATGTGCATGTATTTTTCTACACAGTCCTTACACCATCCCTAGGAGGCATTGCTATTTTGTCCCTATGCTGTAGATGAGAAAACTGAGACCCCAATAAGTTAAATAACTGCTTGTGTTCTTGCAGCTGATAAGGAAGAGAAGCAGGATTAATAGCCAGGCAACCTGGCTTCAGAGTCCACACTCGATTTCCTCTCCAAGTACTCCTTTAGTGTATACTATATAGTGGGCACTGTGTTAACGCTTTCACTACCATTTAATACATCCATTCATTTACCTCCTGGCCCCTTTGAGACCACTCAGGTAACTGACCAATCAAACACATCACTCCTTTTTCTCTCCCCTATCACCTTGGATAAGGAGTGATCTCTGCCAAACGGGAGATGAGGTTGCGGAAAATGCTTTCACGTATTCTAAGAAGGGTCCTGTGCTCCCAAAGTAGCTTTTGGTTAGGGGTGCAAAACAGATAACAAAGCATGCAGCCTTTTGAAGTCCAACCAGATGAAGGAACAATCGATGGCCAGCTGCAGAGCTCAGACCTACAAAACTCCTCTGCCAATTCCCAGTCATCTTCCCAGGGAGCCACATTGTTCTCATCAGCATGCTCCATAAATTTTGCAGTAGGATGCAAGCTGCTGGCTTGAAGCTGACACTGATTGAAAAACCTCACCCCGGGCCAAGGGCTGTAAGAAGAGAACTTGGGGGTCCAGAAGGAAACACCACGGCTTGTTGTTCAGCAGATTTGTCAGCATTTAGAGATCACAGGAGAGAGAGAGAACACCGAGATAAGGCTAATTCCCCCAAGGGGAAATATTGTAGGGCTGTGATTTCTTTTTTTTTTTTTTTTTTTACTTTGGTCAAGCCAAAACAAAAATTCCGTATCAGGCAGGTTGTTCTTGGTAGTTACAAAAGGATATTAAGGAGATTTGGTCTGCCCTGTTTTTGTTTTTTTCCCTCTTTACCTTCCAGTGAACTTTCTTCTTTCTCCCTTCAAGTAATAGAGGGTGACTAGGCTACAGAAACCAGGTTTTGTCTCATTAGAAAGTAGCCAAGGGCTCTTTAAACTCATAAAGCAGGAGAAAGATCACAGATAAAACAAGAGAGGACATTCAGGTGGGGATGACAAGAGAGTGCCAAGAGGGTTATGTTAATAATTACAGTCTGACAGTAGGAATGAGACCCCTATAAAAAAAAAAAAAAAAGCTACTTTATGATGTCTTTACAGCACTTTCAAAATGTTCTGCATAATAAAGCCAATTTTGAAGTTTCCCATCCCCCTTCCCCAATAAACAGAACAGTCCTCCCCAGGAAATTATTCAAAAAGCAAAAGTAAACACTTTCCCTCTCCAAGCAGAACTGAGTCATTTTTTACAACAGGAAGAAAATGAAATAAAACATGCACTCTAATACATTGAGATTGCCTTCTTTAGCGTGTTGGAAATTCTGGAGGGCACATGTTTGGATCTGTGAGGCAATTTTCATCAGTAAAAAGCTTACAATTTGCCCCCTCCGAGTTCTCTCTCAATTCGACTCTAACCAATTGCAGGTCGTTTCTTTTTATCTCTCCCGTGCTTTTCTATCACATTCGGAGCTATCTGTCAATGGACAGTTGTTTTATGATACTTCACGTTAGTGTTTATTTATTCGTGCTATAAATTTGACCAACAGGTACCTGGGGACGAGAGCATTGGCTGGTAGGGATGTAAAAAATGAATGAAACTGGGTCGTTGCTTTAAGTCATAGCATTAGAAAAAAATAGATTCACATCGAAATCTGTAATTACACTTGTGAAGCCTTATAATGTAATGTTTATAAACACATTCCATGAGGTCCAATGCACCTGGCTTTGAACAATATCGTTTTCACTTAGTAAGTACATTGACCTTGGTTAAGTTACTTAAGTTTTCTGAACCTTGATTTCTTTATCAGTGAAATGGAGATAATGCAAACCTCAAAGGGTTAAAGCAGTGATGAGGGGAGCCTGGGTGGCTCAGTAGGTTGAGCATCTGCCTTCTGCTCAGGTCATGATCCTGGGGTCCTGGGATCCAGTCCCCAGTCGGGCTCCTTGCTCAGCAGGGAGCCTGCTTCTCCCTCTGCCTGCCACTCTCCCTGCTTGTGCTCTCTTTCCTCTCTCTCTCTCTCTCTTGCTCTCTCTCTGACAAATAAATAGATAAAATCTTTTAAAAAAAAAAAGCAGCGCAAAAATAAATGTGGTATATAAAATGCTTAATAGTGAATATTCTAGTAATGAGGCAAATAATATGTCAGGTAAGTGAAGTATTGGGATGGGGCACAGGAGGGACTGACACAGCTAAGGCTTCCCACAAGCTGTAAAATTTGAGGTGGGGTCTAAAGAAGGTATCACAGACAGAGATGTAAGAGGTAGGTAACAGGAAATCCTGAAAGTCAAATCCATATACAGGTACACAGAACTATCCAGGACGGACAAGTAATTATGTGTGATTGCAGTGTGGGTTCATGCTGCACAACAGAAGTAAATGAAACTCGAAAAATGAATTGGGAGAAGACTATGAATGGACTTCTGTTCCACGCTGAGGAATTTTAATCTCTGAAAATGAGAAATAATTAAAGATCTATCAGAAGTGGAATAAAATTGCAGAATCCTACTTTTGAAAGTGAAATGTGGAACGCCATGTGTTATGTCATCAGTGCGTAACAGTAGGGGGAGGCTGGGGGCAGGAAAACCAGAGGATATAGCAAATATCTACACATAGTATTTAGATGTAAGTTATATATTTATATATACTATGTTTATATTTCATATAAACTTGTTTATATTATATAATAATATAAATACAATAAAACCCTCACTTATATAGTAATGATGTAAAAGCAATAAAACCTAAAGTCGAGTAGCAATAATAAAAATGAAAGAAGGGATGGGAGTGAGAGAGGAGAACACAGCAACTTTATGATTGAGTTGATAATAGGTAATTAGGCATCTGGATACACCAAAAGCATTTCTGAGGCTTATAGCCTGAGAAACTAAGTGATTTGTGATACCTTTCACAATTATATATAATTCAGGATGAACAGACAGAATGAGGGAGTATGGTGGTTTGGATTATTATAACCCAATTCTTTATGGTCACCCCATATATATCCACATCTTTTGCCAGGTGACTTTGCAGTGTCTCTCACTGGAGGTAGAGTACCTTTCCTTACCTCATTGATGTTGAGCTTGGCCATGCGATTTACTTTGGCCAACGGAATATGGATCAAAGTGTCAGTAGACCAGTTGCAAGCTGAGGCTTTAATAGATATCCTTTATTTCTGCTCAGACTCATGTATTCATTCCAGGGATGCACGAGGAGAAGTGCACACTCCAGGGAGCTTTTGGTCCAAAAAGACTGAGAAAGTACATGAACTATACATAAATCCAATCCACAACCTAGGAAAAATCCCAATCAAGCCCAGCCAACTCACAGCCTAAAGTAAGCTTCTCAAACTAACCTGCAGACCTATGAGCAAGAAAAATAAATTCTTGCTGTTCTATGCCATCTTGAAATGGTTTTTATTTCGCATTATTGTGGCAATAGTCCACTAACACAAACAGATAGAAACAGTGACATTTGAGTATCTGGTTCCAATTTGTTCCCAAAGCCCAACTATCTTCCTACCCTTGGATTCTCTGAGCTGTCACATTACTCCAATTAGTCCTTTTTTTGTCTTCTGAAGCTGAGTAGAGTGGTTTCTGTTATTTGTCACCCACTGAATTTTATTACACTTAAAATTCTACTGAGATACTTTAATCTTAATTATCTTTCTGGATATAGTGGTAGAATAAGGAAGCCACATGTTAGACCAGGAATTATCATGCATAGGAAAGGACCATTTCATTAAAGATTTAGTCAATTAATTAATTAATTAATTAATGACAGAGTGGCTTCCATAGATAGACTATATATTCCCTTACGCCAGCTAAAGCATCTTGAAACCATGTTTCACTGAGGAGTAACAAAGGGACTGAATTAAAGAGTATGGGTAATATAAATATTTAAGATGTGGTTAAATAAAGAATGGATTGAGAAGGAATATGAATGAAAGGAGACTAGGAAATAAGGATGTTGTTAAAGCAAAATGAGAACTGTATGAAAAAGGAAGTGGTAAACAGTATCGCATACCAGAGAGATAGCAATTAGGTTAGATAACCATTAGCAGAATTAGGTTATGAGTGAATTTTCCATCTGAGCAATTAAAGTGATGTTTGTGCCAAGGGAATCTGAGAGTATTTGCAGGGAACAAACTTTCAGAGAGAGGAAAAGCCTTCCAGATACTCTTCAGTATCTGGAAAGGAAAAAAGATGGGGGGAGGGAAATAGAGAAGAAAGGAGGAAAAAATAGATGAGCCCCAAGGTTGTGCTTAAAACATTTCCTGCACCTGAGCTGACTCTTCTCTTTATTTCAATTTCTAGAAGACTGAGCTTGGTGACGAAATCAAAGTTATTTGTGATTATTTATATCGTAATTAGTCATGCTTGTGTATAAACTAATTGTTTAGAAAATACAGTGTTTAAAAATTTTTCCCATTTTTTTGGTCTTCAAAATTCCCACATTAAAAAACTCTATTCAATTCTTACTACACACGAATAGAGGCAAATAAAACCGATTATGTGATCATAGTTTTTGTGTTTAACAAACTAGCCTTGGTTTGTTTAGGCTTTTTATCTACTTTAGGAAAACAAGTTTCAAATCTGATACTAGAACACAATGACTGTCCTTAATTGGGTCTTTCCAAATAAGCTGAATTTACTTTAAGAGCAGATGTGCATGAATGTACTCACTGAATGGCCATGAAGGGAGAGAATTTTTATGTCTTTTTTTATAATTATGTTTCCTGTATACAGAACCGTGTCTGACATAGAGTGGTTCTCAGAGAATATCTGTGGAATGAATCAATAAGTGAACAATGAATCATGGAACACTACATCAAAAACTAATGATGTAACGTATGGTGATTAACATAACATAATAAAAAAAAATAAGTGAACATGTGTCTTTGGTTTGTTTGTCCTCTCTCAGTCTTAAGTTTTGAACAACATGCTCCCAAGTTTTTCCCCTCTCCCTCTGCCTTTTTCTCTCTGTTTCAATTAGTAGAATCTGGATTGGAGATTCCACTATAATGAGACTACACCATAGTGGTATATATACACACCATAGTGGTATATATAAACATATGTTTATATGTTTATATAGTTATTATGTTTGCTCAGTAATAGCATCCATATCACAATGTCCTTGAAAGAACTGGCAATCAATCTTGTTTCATGCTTCTTCTGGAGTAAATATTAAAGTGGATGAGCAGAGCAGTCAGTACATTAAGGTAGTGGTAGTTGTACTCAGTGGAATGCTAGAGTCCTGGGTAGAGGAGAATCAACCTGGCTTTAAGCAAATCAGAAGCTAAAGTATAGGGACAGTTTTCACATACTCCATTCCTCTCCCAACAAAGACTAACAGACCTTCCTCAGGTTGTCAGAGCTACAAGCAAGCAGGGTAGAATTCAAGGCAAGCCTCCTCACCTGGATAAAAACAGGAGTGTCAATCACCCAGAAAGGCACGATCACCCAGACAGAGTAATCAGAGCCAAGACCACAGTTGGGCTACAGCTTGGGAAAGCACATCCTCATGAGGGGTCTGAAGACTGCCTAGTGGATTAAGATTACCATCCTAAGATCTCATCTGACCAGACAGGTTTAGACATTAAATGGGGCTGAGTCTACAGGACTGGAGACCTGCAGTAGCTGAACCTCCCTGGGGCCAGGGAACACAGGGATAGGTATTCTCCTTGTGAAAGCCCAGATAAGACCACTGCCATGTGTTTACCATATGCAATCTGGCAGGGATATCCAAAACATGATAGTTTGTTCTTAAATTTATCTCCCAACCTTTGAACCCCTGAAAATTTTCCTGAGTTTTCTAACACACTTAAAACTTTGCTAAGAATGTTTTAATGAAATGATTTGTTCTGACAAATTTCTGTATTATTTATATTTATTACAATTTGTAGAATATCTGAAATCCGGAAGTTCGTTGTCTTTGGGGTTAGGAAACAGACCATTCCTGAAGACCATTTCAATTTTAGCCAATGTGAACACCAGATACTATAACTAGAAAGAAATTTCAAGTGCAGCTAAACTAATGGTTACTAAGGAATATTTGCTGTGGTTTCTTTTTTTTAAAGATTTATTTCTTTATTTGACAGACAGACAGCGAGAGAGGGAACACAAGCAGGGGAAGTGGGAGAGGGAGAAGCAGGTCTCCCGTGGAGCAGGGAGCCCAATGTGGGGCTAGATCCCAGGACTCTGGGATCATGACCTGAGCTGAAGGCAGACGCTTAATGACTGAGCCACCCAGGCACCCTTGCTGTGGTTTCTTAAGAGAGGAAAATCATCAAATAATGTTAGGAAATGCAACAGATTGTATTCCTCCTTTTGAAATTTCTCAAAGCATATTAGCATCTTAAAATGTCAAAATTTTCTTCAGTGAAAACTATATTTATGTATGCTTAAGCCACCTTCAAATAGTGAACCACTGACCGCTTTACATGCAAAACATCAATTAATAATCAGTACAACTACTGGTAGCCCTGAATAGCTAAAACCATTCAAATGTGGACATTCATTCTCTTTATTTCAGGACTTGGAGGGGTCATTAGCACTATTATCTGTTCTTTTTTCCTTTTATTTTCTCATTCTACCCATCTTCTATTTGGGACTGTCTCTTTGCTTTGGCTTCAACTATTTCCCACACCACGTTGAAACTGACTCCAAGAAACTACTTGCTTTTGAGAATTTTTCTGAGGCCCCTACTCTCACATTAGCAACTTTCTGGACTTTTGCCCTTGGTTGTTGTACTAGAACACTGAGCTACTCATTTTATGCTTCCCCCAACCTCTTTCCCAATGGAATACACCAACATACACTTGAGAATTCTTGAATTCCCCCTCCCTATATTTCCTCCTCCTCATCCCATTAAAACAGTCTCAAAATCCTGTCACTTTCACCACCAAAGAGCTTGCAAATCTTCATCTCTCCTTGTACACATTAACACAAAAAGGTTGTATTAGTTTGAGTTTTCTGTAACAACAAAATCTGAGACAGGGACTCGGGTGCAGGTAGTTGATTGGTGAGGTGACCCCAGAGAGCAGGAATAAGGGAGCTGGAAGAGTGAGCCAGGGAAGGAAAAAAAAGCAATCAAAGTTGTGTTGTTGTTCTGTTTCCCACTGTGGGTAAAGGAGTTCAGTGGTGCTGGGGAAGCTCTGCAAAACCAGGGAGAATGCATCTCAGAATTTTCCCTTTGAAGGATGGGAAGTGGGTCTTTACACCTTCTCCCTTCCCCTGTTGGTTGAAAGGGTGGCCCCTGCATTAAATCTCCTTCACTTCTGGGCTCCTCTACAAATATGTCTGAAACAGAAAAGCTGACATAAGTGAGGCGCTTGAGGTAGCATGCTGCCCCTGTACACAGAACTGCCCAAGAGAGCTGCAGCTGAAACCAGCGTAGTGGGCAAAGGAAGCCGTGTTTACTAAACAGCCTTTCAACTACTCTCATCTCTAGACTTGCCCCTCTAGAAGCCATTCTTTACATTGTCTCCAGAATAACCATTCTTACATTTTTATCCATTAATGTAACATAAATTTCTTAAGTGCATTCTATTTGCCAGGTACTGCTCTATAGATTGGTGAACAAGACCAGTTTTTAGTATCAGGAAATTCACATTCTAAATTGAGACAGATAAAAACAAGCAAGGAAGCAGGGGAAATATAATATCAGAGAATGGCAGGTCTGATGCAGTTAATTAAAATGAGTATGTGAAAAAAGACTGGATAGATACTCTAAATTACCCAGAGAGTTATTGCAGAGGGAAAAAAAAGACAAATGACTTAGTTTGGCTCACTAGAAGTGGGTATGCAGCAGAGTGGATGGATTCAAAATACATTTTAGAGTTAGTCAGTGGATTGGCAGTGAATTGGATGTGAAGGGCAAGGAAAAAAAGAAAAACAGGAAAGATGCCTAAATGTTTAGCTTGAGCACTCAACAGAGGTACCATTTTTTGAGACAGGCAAGCCTGGGGGGAGAGTGAGTCTCAGGAAGAAATAATGGGTCTCTGTTGACCCATGTTAAATTTGAGATGATTATTAAGGTATACATGTGGAGATAAACTTAAATGTGAAATTGTTATTCTCCCACTTAAAAATTCTTCTAGAACTGTACTTGCCCTCAGGATAAAGACCAAACCTGCTGGTAAGACACATTCTGTGCTCACAAAACCTTCCTTTTCATCCATGTACATATTCTCACATTCAGTCACTTTGATATTTATTTGCAAGTCTCAAAATGTCACAATCTCTTCATGCCTCTCTAGGCTTCCCTACAACATCTTTCTATTCTTTATTACTCATTCACTCTCTTCCAAACTTAGTCCTGGTTTTATCCTTCACAGACCATTCCTGACAACCCTGTTCTGAGTTGAGTTCATCCCACCCTGAGTGGCAACACCTCATCCTCAGTCTGTGTTCTCTGTACTTCTCTCTAACATAATGCTTAATACATTGTGCACTGTATTTTTTCCACTCTTCATTTGTTTTCCCCATTAGTTGATGTGCAGGAAAATTGTATTTCCAGCATTTAACAGTTTACCTCAAAAGTATTAAATATATGATTCTGTTGCTTGAATAAATCAACTAAGAAATGAATGAATGAACGATGAGTGAAAAACACAGAAATAGTTGAACATCACACGTTTAAACATCTACACATTCTTGAGTATAACATAATATTAGTTTTACTTTATTCATTTGGGTTCTTCCTTTGAAAGTTTATAATGACATGTTTGTAAGAAATTAGAAAACTTCTAACTTCTACTTAATAATCCAATTAAAATTTATATCTTTGTAAATCCTCTTATGTAATAGTAAACTGAAAAAAATACTGAACATTTATTTTCATTTATTATTTGTAGCTATACTCCCCCCAAAACGTTGTCTAATGTAGAAAACTGAGATAAATATAGTAAGAAGATAAATTATACTTTGAAGCAGATGAGGAAATCAAGGAAGATATAATTTAAGGGTCAGTAAACAAAATAAAGCCACCAGTCAACTAAATAGTCACAGGGTTCAAAGCTAGCCAAAAGGCAAAGAAATATTAGGAAATATAATTTTTAAAAGCCAGTTCCAAATGGAATCATCAGTTTGAAGAGTTATGGTTCTCATAGTATAAAAACAAGTTAAAAAAATACTGAAGTCAAGTAAAGGACTTCTGGATCAAGCAACAAATATCTTCCCTCTGAGTAAGAGAATGGTGTGTTCAAGCAGGTTTATTCAGAATGAATTCTAGTGTTCTTTCCCTTATAAAAGAATATGATTCAATGATGACAGATCTAAGACTAGGTTTGTGGGTCAGTCCAGGTTCAATCAGAGAAGCGGAACCCCTAGGATATATATTTAATGAGAAGATTTGTTACAGATATTTGACCATATGCAATTGTGGGAGCAGGGTAAGCAATTTCTATAGGGTTATTGAGTTTATATCTGAAGTTACAGTTTGGAGTCTGCAGGGCATGTCCTTGGGAAAGGAAGATAATATAAAGTGGGGGAGAACAAGGCTGAGCTGGAAACACAGCAGCAGTGGGAGCCCAGGAAAGCCAGATACCTGTGTCAGTTCTTGCTGACTTTGACCTTTAAGATGTGTCTTTCAGGGCCCTTCATCACAGAGCTAAACACATACACCTGGTCCAGGAGGTGGTACCAGATGAAGACGTATCCAAGGGAAGGTAGTTGCAGGCCTGAGCACTGCCTTACACCAACAAGGGGAGCAGCAGGTAAGACAATGCATGTGAGCCACACCAGGCCTTTTATTTCACTTCCACCCTTCTTTTTCTCACACCGGAAATCCCTCTTTGATCCACCCTGATGGGAAACATAGGAGCAGGAATTCTGGAAAATGAAGTTCAGCTTAGGCAAGCTGACACATTTCCAAAGCCAACATAGTTTGGCATAATGAATAATCATAAATCTAGTATGTACTGAGTAAATGAGTGGAAACCTGGGGTGGACTGATGGATAGACAGGTGGATGCATGAATAAATGCATAGGTCTCTGCATTCTTCCCAAAGGCTATTTCTCTGCCAATCTTCCTTGTAATGCCTTATCACCAATTCAAATCATATGTGCTTTATGAAAACAATGCATGATTATTATTAGAATTAACATAAATTAAGATTAAATATTAACAGAGATTGATTCAAAGATTGCAATTGAAGGTCTGGCTTTAATATTAATAGCTAACCCTTCCCAAGCATTTACTTGGTCACATTAATGATCTGACTTAATTCTCACAACAACTTATGAGTTGTCTTATGTCTTACAGCTTTCTTCTAGAAGATAAGAATTTAGTTTTGCTTGAGGGTTACTGAGATAAAATTTATTTTTTCCCTAATTTTGGTTTTTCTAACCTGATACCCCAAAAGTATTGCTCTTCTTTTCAGCAATCTTACTAAAACATATGATAGATTCCCTAAAATGGTGTTATCCTGCACACCAACACCAAAGAAAAGAGTTGGATATGTTATTCTGAATCTCAAAACAAAGAATATAAGGATAAAACCAGCTTGGGTAAAGTGTAAGATAACTTATCAGTATTAGCGAGGGAGACAAAACCAGTTTATTGCATCTGTAGTTACTTAAGAGTGATGGACAAATAGGCTCTAAGAAACTATTTAATTGTATACATTTTGTTTAATAAGATTCAAATTGTATTCTTCAAATAGAGAAAAAAGAAAATATGCAAATAAGGAATTAGTTTCACCTACATAGACATATTTTGAGTTTATTCTATAATTGTTTTTCCCATACTTATTAATTTGTTGGAATAGCTCAAATTGAAAACAAAATAAAAACTGATGTTATTATGTGCCCATTAACTGAAGGCTAGTGGGATATGGGTTGCTGGGATTCTCTGGAAATTTTCAAACTCAAAATTCAAAAAATTTCGGAGGACTTTAAGATCACCAGAGTAAAACTCACTGAACAAGCTGTTTATCTAAATATTACTTTAAATGGTTTTACAAACAATTTTTAAACAAATTTTGGACAGTTTTCCCAAAGAAAAAGCACTGCTCTCATCATTTCAGATTTGAACCTATTTCCTCCTGTGGGTAAAAAGGACTAAAGTTTGGTAGAACCTGTGATATTCCAGGAACTGTGTTGAGTACTTCATGGTGATCATCTCATTTAATTAAGCAAAAGTTCACTAAGTGTTTTCTCTTTCGAGTCTTTACTCAATGAACTTTAAATACTCCACAGGCAAAGCTCTGTTGTCCAATGCATTCTCCCAGACACATAGTGTAGTGGATATTCTGTAATAACTTAAGGATTAATTGATCAATTCAATTCAATCTAACAGTTATTGACTATCCACCCTGTGCCTGACACCAGGAATGCAAAGATGAATCCAATGGGATGCTTGCTCTAAGAACCTCAAAGTCTAGTGAAAGAGTCAGGGCTGTGGGCAAGAAGGTACAAGTTCAGAAAGTATTGCAATAGACACAAGGGACAAAGTGCCTTGGAAACATCTGGCAGAGCAATAAACTCTTGGTGTGCTTTACCTTGCAGGAGTGTGGTGCTTTCATAGCAGGAGGAGAGGGTATTCCAACAAATGACAGCAGGGTAAAGAAAATGCAAACATTTGGTGACATAGGAAGGACAGTATAGGTGGAAAGGGATGATTGCCTTTTCAGTGTGGCTGGAATAAAAGTTGGGTGAGAAGGGAAAGGGGTGAAATTGGAATGGTACAGGGAAGGAGACTGATGAATTTTGAGTGCTCAGCTAAAAAATTTGGACTTCATAATGGAGGCAAGACGTATGTGAGATTCTGATTTTGGTTAGCTTTGATTTTAGGAAGCCAAGCCTCTGGGAGCAGATTTTACACTGTGTAAAAGGATTTTCATATTTTATTAAATATTTCTAACAAACCCATGATGGAGATTCCAAAATTATTTGGATTTTTTTTTAAACATTGAAGAAAATGAGACTTATAGAGGTTCAGTATCTTGCCTCGTGCGAAAGACAAGCTCCAAAGCCAGGTAGGTGTGAAAGTTATTAACCTCTACATTATCAGTCTCTTTCTAAGTTTCTAAGCTAGAATATATCATCAAATGGACCCTCCTAAATAGTAACAGAGGCTCACATATGCTGAGTGCCATTTCTTCCCAAGTAGAGCACTGGGTGTAAGAGTTGACTTAAACAGCTCTAGATCATGACTAACTAAAGCTATATCCAATAATAGAAGTTAGTTTGAAAAGGGACAGGAGTTAAGGAACTAGTGATTTTAAAAATATTTGCTTAGTAAATGGAACTAAGAGTTAAATTTCATTTAATCGAGTTTATGTTTCTATCCTCACAGCCTAGAAGAAACTCAGCAAAACCTTTTGTAAATAAAGTAATATCCTCATGATATAGAGACGCAATGTGCAAGAAAGAGCATAGAGGACAAAAAAGAAGAAACTTGAGACAAAAAATTATGGATTTTAGTTCTCAATAATGGTTTGTCCTGAGTCAGACATTTAAGATTTCTCATTATCCACTTCCTCATCTGCAAAATGGATATAACATTATTCATCCTGTAAACTTCTCACATGCTTAAAGTGAAGAGCTTGTGGAATCATGTATGTGAAATTGCTCTGTATACTTTTAGGTCCCCTAGAAATATTTGCTTTCAACATCACGATAGTCCTTTGATTAAAATCCACTTTTAACCACTGAAAGGGGGGATTCTGCACCACTTCAATTTGATGTTGAGATTAAACTACCTTATTTGGAAAAGATCAGAGATGGTCTTCAAAACACCTACGAAGTACCATGCATGTCTATACATAGCATCATATATGAAGACTGAGTACTTATTTGAGGCTGTGCCAAGACTATCTGACAAAGCCATCCTTAGACTTCACAAGGCATCAACACTTCTTGTGAGGGCATAACAAAAGCTCTTTTGTAGCTCAGGAAAGCAAAATTAAAAATGGAAACAGCTAGAGACCTTCTGTCATGTGAAAGAGGGAAAAAAGTGTCTAATAATATAGGAAGGAAGAAAATTCAAGGACAGTGACCATAATTTAATTATGGCCTATAATTAGAAATTCAGTACACTAAATAAAAAATTGCATGTTCATTTCAGGAAAATCAACCTTTTAATGGAGCTGAAAAGCATCCGTGAAAACCACTGTCATTTATTAACTGAGTAAAGCATACAAAAAATGGAAAATCTTGTTAGCGTATTCCCTGAAAACCATGTGGTTTATAAGGTAGTAAAAACAGGTAGAGAAAATATATTCCGAAGTAAACACTTAAAGGAACAAACAAAACATTTTTGAAAGGTAAGCACATTGACATTGAAGGTTACACAGCAAAAATGGACAACTGAATCGATGGTAAAAATATAATAACAAGACGAAACATCTTATACGGCAGCAGGAATAAAGAACTGGAAATCTAAGTGTTTGAACTCTAGTACAGACCTTGTAACTAACTAATGTGGGCCCCTTACCCACGCCTCTTTCCTCATGAGTAAAATGAGAAGATTGAAAGAGATAATATCTAGGGTTGGTATGATTTTATTATTCTAAGCAAAACTGGAATGAAATTCTATTTGCCCATCACAACTTTGAGTACTGATGTGGTATCAAAGGTACTAAGAAGCCTTTTTTTTTTACTCAAAAATTACACCCATTGCTCACCCCAGTGTTTCAACTGCCTAAAAGAGTATGTATTAGAGTTTACTAGGACTGCCATGCTAAATATCACAAAGTAGATGGTTTAAACAACACAAATTTATTTTCTCATAGTTCTGGAGGCCAGAGGTCCAAGATCAGGGTGCCAGTATATTCAGTTACCGGTAAGCACTCTGTTCCTGGCTTGCATATATATAGCCGTAATCACTCCACGTGCTCACATAGCCTTTCCTAGTTGTGTTCAAGAGAAAGAAAGACAATAAGGGGAGAGGAGGATGGGGGGGGCAGGGAAAAATATCTTCCCCTCTTCTCCTAAAGCCCTCAATCCTATTGGATTAGGGCCCCAGCCTCAAGAGCTCATTTGACCTTTATTACTCCCTCAAAGCCCTATCTCCAAAAACGATCATATTGGAGCTTAAACTTCAACATGAAGGCAGAGGAGAAGGTTGCAAAATTTGATCCATAGCACCAACATCACTGATTTAAAAGGTGTCATTAAAAATAATAATAATAAAATAATAAAAATTAAAAAATAAAAAATAAAAATAAAAATAAAAAATAAAAAAATTACTAAACTTTCCCAATTAAGTAGGGTCCTTCCTGGTCTCCCAGTTACAGAGACAGATGGAAAAGTTTTTTTTAGGCAGCTTTGAGTAAAGATCTGGTGGAGTAGAAAGCTGGATCAATAATGCCCTAAAGGTATGATGAACCACAGGTGAAATTGATCCTTGACAAATGAAAGGAGTTAGAAGTATTCCTTTTACTCAGGAATGTGGTTAGTTTGAGGAGTTGCTTGTGGTTTCAGTTTTTTAATTTACCAATCTACCTTTGGATAGAAACCAGCTTTAACCCAAAAATCTAAATGAGAGCAAATTAGATCTTTTCCCAAAGAGTATAAATAAACCCAGGGCAATCCGATTTACTTTGTTTATAAAGGAGACAAAAGAAATAGGTGCTGGAAAGCTTTACATTTTCTCAACTTCTGAAACTGTCTCATGGTAGGAGGCTAGTGATAAGGCAAATAGTCAAGTAGAGTCATACTCTATTTCTACTTTCTCTACACATTAGTTAACCCTTGATTTTCTAAACTAGACCAATCTGCATGTGTGGAAATATTCTACAGTTATCAAGCAGATAGAACAAAAAGATACTTTCAATTACTAGAAATGTCTGGGTGTCCAAATCCAGGAAGGTTTGTAGTGGTTAAATGACATTAACTATGGAACCTTTAAGCAATTTCCGGTTCTCACTTTATTATTGATCTTGGCCAGGTAATTTGAGTGTTCTTATTCTGTTTCCTCAGCCATAAATTGGATATGGTAATAATACCTGATTCAGAGGGTTGTAGTGAGGATCAAAACAGATACTAACCTTTGAAAAATGTCATGCAGTTGACACATATTACCAGCTCTACTACTATTACTACTACTATTATCATTATTATTTGATATTCTAGAGGAAATTTGCCATCATTCAGTCTATTCTTGTGGCCCAGTATAAATCAATATGGGCTTCTCTAATTCTGTCTCTATATCTCTAATTCTGTCTTTATATATATATATATTTATATATATATATATATATATATATATATATATGTATTGTCTAATTCTATCTTAATAAAAGGCACCACATGGGAAACAGGAGAAATGTAAACTGTATTAACTATCATCAATGGGCTAAGAATTTTGATGGTAAAATTATGATGTTTCCAAAAGCCCTTTGGAAAAGGAAACTGAGGCCAAGATAGAACCTAAACATATTGTTCAAGGTCCTGGAGCAAAGAACAGCTAAGCTTGTACCAGAGATCAGTCACCTGATTGGAACATCAAGCTCGCTCCTCCAGGCTCCATGTCAGTTCTGAGAACCCTTTAACCTGATGGGAAAGGGCATAACTGTGCTAGATGGGGTGGAGTTATGACAGCCTCAAGAACTAAGCCAGACCAGTGACCTTCGGCCCCATTAGTACTGGACTCTCACCAATTTAGCATGCAAGAGCTCCACAGCTTCAGTGGACAAACCAGCAATGGGTAATGTGGATTACAGCCCAGGGCCCAACCTAACATTCTTTTTGGTTTCTCTTCCACAGACAATGTCTCTTCCTCGTTGTCAAGCAGGAGTAGAGCTGCGGAAGATCTTTCTGGGACAGAGACACTTTAATCTTGTCCACAACACGCATGCCCTGAATTTCCAAATTAACTCAAAATGTTTGTCTCAGTATGCATATGATGCAGACTCTGGGTCAGACCTAATTTGTGAGGTTAAATAAAGGTAAAAGCTTAAGTTTCCGTACATACCAGAGATGCCATTGCAGTGTTTCATGACTTTCCGGAAAGTGGACTGGCAAAGGAAGTAATCACTGTACTGTAATTTTTGTGTAATATTTGCACATTCCACACCCTGACTCCCACCTATAAACACGCAGAGGAAATCATAAGCATAGTTAATGACATATTAGATGTAAGACCTCTGTTTCCTAAGGACATTCTCCAAGGCAGTTGTTCAAAGGGAGCTTGGAATTTTCCATCAGAAAATCATTCTCTTTTTTAATAATGATCTCACGTGACATGCATTCCCTTTTTTTTTTTTCTTCTTTTACTCTTTTGATCGATCTTACACTGTGCATTCTATGGGAAATGCTATTTCTACAGAGTCTGAATTTTAGTCTCAGAAATGCAGGGTAATCCTAGGAGGTTAGTAAGAGATCTTCTGATGGAATGTATTTGATCTACAATATAGCCTGGCCCAAAAGACATCCGCAAGGCAGATTTCAGGAGCAAGGCCAGGGCCTGCTCAGCATCAGAGCAGACCAGAACCCAGAGCACTCTGGTCCCTCCCACTTGCTCCACGCAGGATAAATCACATATCCCAACCATGGTTAGGGCCATGGTTTGCCAACCAGATCTGTTTCCTCCTAGGCGAAACTCACAGTTGAAGGTGATAAAAAACAGCCAATGTGACATATTTTAAACATCCAGGAGATTTCACAGCTTCTCAAAGGGAGTAGATTTCCAAGTAGATTTCTAATGGTAAACTTAAGTTGAAATATTACTCTCTGCTCCTTATGCATCCCAGACTATTGGTTGACAACCAAGACACTGGTATGTGACCAGGCTGGGAGAAGCTTTGGACAATTAGGTCTTGACTTTAAAGAGTACTTTTATTTGCTTCTAAAAGGACTTTCACACTAATGTTCTAACTACTGAAAAGCCAAAACGCTCTCTGTTAAAAAATGTATCCCTTTAAATATATCTCACAGGAAGTATAGAATTCCTTTTTCTCTTTCTGAAATAATCCAATTGTAACAGCTGAAAAGGACTTCCCATAATGAAAAAAGAAGTCTAATAGTAAAACTCTTTTTGTTATTCTAATAATGAGGCAGATGTATTATATGGTGGAGAGGAGGAAAAAATTATTTTCATTCATAAAATAATTTTTGTTAAGTCAACATTATTTGTAAAATGATCAGCTCATATGTGGAACTAGATTGCATAGATTCCCATCTTGGGTGAATTTCTTCTTGTATTCTTCAGTTGCTTTGACAAACAAAAAACACAAAACAAAACCAAAGATAGCAATAGTACCTACTTTATGAGTTGTTATGTGAATTAAATATGTTAATACATGCAAAACACATACAAAGCACTCAATAAATGTTAGGTATTACTGTTAGTAAGTAGTGGCACTATTAGATTATTTCAAAAATCTAAACTTAATACAAGGCATATTTTTCTCCTAAATTTATATCTCTATGTATCTAAATTATAATAAACTATATGCATTCCCTGGGAGGTCAGCTCACTCCACCAAGGACAGGTCTGGCACTTGGTTTCCAAATAAACTCACTATCTTATTCTATTAAGCATATAATCACAGTAAGTTGTAATTTTCTTTACCTCATAACATCCTTGTTTGTGTGACTTCCTGTAAGGAAACTGTTTCAGTAGATACGCTTCCTTTTCTAGGAATGCACCAGGTAAGAAAAACCATGGGCATAATATTTTCTGCTGAACGTTGACTATTGCATATATTGTTAAGAAAAACAACAATTCTGCTTTTTTTTTTTAAGATTTTATTTGTCAGAGCGAGAGAGAGAGCACAAGCAGGGGGAGCAGCAGACAGAAAGAGAAGCAGGCTCCTCACTGAGCAGGGGGGATGCAAGACTCGATCCCAGGACCCTGGGATCATGACCTGAGCCCAAGGCAGATGCCACCCAGGCATCCCAACAACTCTGCTTTGATGAGAACAACATCAAAAACCTTCTTTGAATGTAAGAACCAGTAAACTTGGAATATAGCCAGGTTTAGGGCCATACGTTACCCACCTCCGTATCTCTGCAGTTTAGTAAGAGAGCTGAGCTCAACTGGAGACCCAGTCAGGGTCCTGATAGGAAACTGATGGAAACCAAAAGGGGCAATTAAAGAGATTTTAATGATGGGTCTATTTACACCCAGGGGCAAGGTTTAGGAAACCAACAAGAGACGACACAGCAATAGCAAGATTGCTCTTACTCTCTGTCGACCTCAACAAGCAACAGGAGGGAGCAGCACCAGGAACCAGGCGAGCTGTGCCTCTAGCAGAGGTCTGCTGGACAGAGGTTGTGGCCATTCAGCCACTGCCAACTTGCCATCTTGTCAGGAGGGAGCTGGGGTCATCTTACCCCACACTTCCTCTTCTTCCACTCTCTGTGCATTAACAAGGCTTCTCATTGTCCAAGTGCACAGAAACCAGAAGTTCTCTGACTTAGATGATACAGTCACTGTGGCCAGCGTCCCCAGAGCTTACAATAAGGTGGGAAGTTAGGAGGGTCGATCTGGGATGCAAATATCCTGCAGAGTCAAGAAGTGCTCTGAACAATGCACCGATGTGTTTCATTTTTGTAGCCTTTCCCATGCTATAAAAGAATCCTGAAATCTGGTGCTAAAAACAGACTTTCAGCTTTCAGAGAACCTCTCCAAGTCAGAGTTTCAGAGTGTAAACACATTAAAATAGAAAAATAACAACAGAAACTGGTTCTGTTTTTATATCTAGGGAGTTTCCTAGGTTCCTATTAAAAAGATTTGGAATTAAACTTGTTGTGGACACTTTATCAACTTTTGCCTGGAGAGAAATATATTTCCAATAACTAGTTGTTCTACCTCTAAAACAGGAATCTCCTAACTTTGTTGACCATAAACTGTCAATAAGGAGAAGTTGACCATGCACTCCTAATATATGTGTACTTATTAATAAAGTATATATATTGACTATTCTAATACTTTACATGTATTATGAAACACATAATTGTGGAAAGTAATGATAGATGAGAACAGAGTTTAAGATTTTCTCCCTTACCCCTATGCACATATTTCTTACCCATTTTACTCATGGTTTTGGAGACTCATTCACTCTGCAGAGCCCCTTAAAAGACAGTTAGGATTCCACACTTAACCCAATGGCCATTCTAAGCACAGTATTATTCTATCCCATGAACATTTTAGCAGTCAGGCTCTTAAGAGAGCATACACACCAAAATCAGGATTTTTCTGAATGATCAGAAGATGCTAAACAAATAACTTGTCTTTGAGAAACATGTTAAGCCATTGTTAAGTGTGGTCAGCACTCTGTTCCAGTAACCTCACAGAAGAGGTCTCATCTCCGTTTTACAAAATAGGAAACTGAGGCATAGAATGTTTTAGGAACTGGTTCAAGATGATCTTTCTCTGTCATAAAACTCAGGTTTCCTGGGTTCTGGTTGAACATTCAGTCTCAAGATACCAGGCTTCCTACCTAGCAAATTTTTTTATAGAAGAAATTTATGGAATAAACCAGCATTGCACCACAGAACAGTCTCTCTGGAAAAGATATGTCATGATCCCTAAGAGAAATGATTTGCTCCAAGAACTTAAGCTGAATGCCTGATGTATGCCTGGCCTCTTGATTTCTGCTTTTCCCACTGGGGCTGAAAGATTCAAGCCCTTCTCACCAGAATGTGAGTCACTCTGGGCCAGGGACTGTGATTATCAGATTATCATCGCTTTTTCTCCAGCACCTGACAGAGTGGCTAGCAACATAGATGCCTAATAAAATGGCCAAACAAACAAGTGTTTATTCTTCAAGGTGGCAGGAAATGTGGCAATCAGAATTAGAGAATTATCTCAAAGGTTTTTTTTTAAAAATATAAAGTTTTAAAAATATCCCATGATCTTTAAAAATTATGAAAACTACCTCAAAATCCCCTGTAGTTAATTTCAACAAAGGGAAAGAATTCTTGGCCAGTAAGTCCACCTCGTTCACAGCTTTCACCAGTTAACAAGGTACAGTTCAATTCCATTTTGCCTCCAACTCTGTCTCATTAAGCTTGGCTCCGATTCAAGCCCCCGAGCCCCTCCCACTGTCCCTGAATGGTCCCGATGTTTCACTTCACTAAAGAAGAGATTAATTTGTAGAAAGGCTTCAGCACATTCCTGGGTTGCTCAAGTGCACTTCTTTTCATAGAACAGGCTTTTGATTTTGTGCTTTAAATCAAAGGCAGAGAGCAAAAATTCCAAGTATGTATGGGCTTCCGACCTTTAAAAAAACAGGATTGTTCAGATGGAATTTGACACAGAAATGCTCTACTCCACTACTCTAGTTAGTTTGATTCTTCCCCAAGATAGCCCCTTTCTTCTTTCTACTAAATATCAGCATTTCAATCAAGCTGGTGTTTGGCAAAGCATTAAAGATAAGTGAAGAGTTCGTTATTAGTAATTTATTCATATTGACATTTTAGGGGTTTTATTTCCTTGGAAAACACAGTGTCTCCAGTTAGGAAACCTGTTTGGTAGAAAATATATGAATACACTATTTTCTGTGTCATGGCAGATAATGTGTTTCCTTGGACACTGACTCAGGCACTGTTAAAAAACACTATGGCATATTGGAAAGTATTTTTGAATATTTGTACAAATTTCTGAGGTACAAATTTATGAGTTCAGTAGAGAAAGGAAGCATAGGAAACATTAAATACTTATCGTAGGCCTTTTGAAAGACTGTTTTCAATCGTCCTTGAATCTTCTTTACTCCACCATTTCTAAGTTTACCAATATAGTTTTACTTAAAACCTATGGCAAGCAAAACATAATACGGTCACAAGAAAGACCTTATCCCATATGGGATGGAGATGTTGCTTTGATCTTGTTCATGATGTCTGTTAAATAAAACAGCAGGTTACCTTGTTTCTTTGGTTTGATTTTATGTACACACACACCCACACACCCACACACACACTCTGATGAACAATTTGAGAAATAAAAACAGTTTCAAAAGGTTTTATACTCAATGCAATGATTGATCTGGTCACAAAATTATTCTATCTTTCAATATTCAACAGGTGATTTTAGGGGAGAATAAGGATTCCAAAATTGTGCCAGACTTCTGAATGATCAGAATATATTTAAATAATAAAATGCATTTCGTAACATTTTTGACCTTTTTGAAATGCTTTCAACCTGATTTTGCAGATCCTTTGACCACATGAAAAGAGGTGCTCTGATTGATTATAAAAGGGGGTGTTTTTGATGGTTGCAATAGAAATTTGATCACTGGAATGGGATCTGGTAAACTGAATTACAATGAATTGCATTAATATAATGGAAGTAGGATGATCATTTGCAGTAACCAGTAATCAGTAGCCACAGACACTACACCCTTTACTGTACTCCTGAAACCATGGCATCCTGTCCTTAACTTAGTGGCATCTAAGAATTACTCTAGAGGGCCTTGAAACTACAAACCTTGCATACTGCATTCAGCGGCTGTCAACTGCTTTCTAGCGCCATGTTGCATTCCACAGTTTCTTCTTTTTACATGCCTTAGAGTATAGGACAAGCACTGTTCTATAACGTCTTCAGTCTCCCAGACTTCTGATTTAGTCAGGTTTCTCCCAAGATGAAGGAAAAACAGATTTCTGGAATGTAGATGTGGCTGGAAAAGGGTTTTGACCGTGCCTAATTCAAAGTAGGGTGGCCAACCAACACCAAGAAAGAAGCCCAGGACCAGATGGTGTCTCTGGTGAATTCTGCCAAACATTTAAAGAAGAATTCACAGCAATTTTTCTCATACTCTTCCACAAAATAGAAGAGGAGGGGAGACTCCCAAACTCATTCCGTAAGACTAGAATTACCTGGATACTAAAGCAATCAGAACACTCGTCAAGATAAAGAAATACAGGGCATCCAAATTGGAAAGGAAGAAGTCAAACTGTCTTTGTTTGCAAATGATATGTTATATATAGAAAGTCCTAAAGACCCCACCAAAAAAAAACTGTTAGAACAAATCAACAAATTCAATAAAGTTGCTTAGTACAAAATCAGCATACAGATATCAGTTATGTTTTTATACACTAATAATGAAATATTTGAAAAAGAAATAAAGGAAACAATCTTACCCACAATAACATAAAAAACTAAAACTCCTAGGTATACATTTAACCAAGGAGATAAAAGATCTATACATTGAAAACTATAAGAATTTGATGAAGGAAACTGAAAAAGACATAAATCAAAAATAAATGGAAATATATCTTGTGTCCATGGATCAAAAGAATTAATATTGTTAAAATGTCCATACTACCCAACGCTTTCTATAGATTCAATGCAATCTCTATCAAAATGCCAGTGGCATTTTTCATAGAACAATCCTAAAATTTGTATGGATATACAGAAGACCCTGAATAGCCAAAGTAATCCTGAGAAAGAAGAACAAAGTTGGAGGAATCACACTTCCTGATTTCACACTATATTATAAAGATACAGTAATAAAAACAGTACGGGGTGCCATAAAAATAAACACATACACCAATAGAACAGCCTCATGAGTTGAGAAATAAACCCTCATATATATATTCAACTAATATTTGACAAGGGGGACAAGAGTACTTTTATAGGAACTGGACAGACTCTTTGATAAATATTTTTGGAAAACTGGATAACCAGATGCAAAAGAACAAAATGGTACCGCTACCTATACCATTTACAAAATTAACTTGAAATGGATTAAATACATAAACATATGAACTAAAACCATAAAACTCCTAGAAAAAAATATGGGGAAAAAGTTTCTTGACATTGGTCTTGGCAATGATTTTTTTTTGGATGTGACAGCAAAAGCACAAGCAACAAAAGCAAGAATTAAGAAGTGGAACTACAGCAAACTAAAAAGTTTCTACAGAGAAAAAGAAACAATGGCAAAATGAAAAGGCAACCTATGGAATGGGCAAAAATGTTTGCAAATCATATATCTGATAAGGAGTTAACATCCAAAATATATAAAGAACTTACGCAACTCAATAGCAATAAAACAAACAATCTCATTAAAAAATGGACAGAGGGAGACGCCTGGGTGGCTCAGTCATTAAGCATCTGCCTTCGGCTCAGGTCATGATCCCAGGGTTCTGGGATCGAGCCCCACATCGGGCTCTCTGCTCGGTGGGAAGCCTGCTTCTCCCTCTCCCACTCCCCCTGCTTGTGTTCCCTCTCTCGCTGTCTCTCTCTCTCTGTCAAATAAATAAATAAATAAATAAAATCTTTAAAAAAAAATGGACAGAGGAATTAAATAGATATTTTTCCCAAAGAAGACATACAAATGGCCAACTGGTACATGAAAAGGTGCTGGACAGCACTAGTCACGGGGAAATGCAAATCAAAAGCACAATGAAATGTCACAAGGGACTATCATAAGAAAGACAAAAGATAACAAGTGTTGGCAAAGATGTGAAGAAAAGGGAACCCTTCACTATTGATGGGAATGTAAACTGGTAGAGCCACTATGAAAAATAGCATGGAGGTTCCTCAAAAAATTAAAAACAGCAACCATATGACCTAACAATGCCCCTTCTGGGTATATATCCAAAGGAAATTAAATTAGGATCTCAAAAAGGTATCTGCACTCCTATGTTCATCGCAGCATTATTCACAATAGCCAAGACATGGAAACCACCTAAGTGTCCATCAACAGGTGACTGGATAAAAAAGATGTGGTATATATACACAATGAAATATTATTCAGCCATGAGAAAGAAGGAGGTTCTGCTGTTTGCCACAACATGGATGAAATTTGAGGGCATTGTGCTAAGTGAAATAAGTCAGATAGAGAAAGACAAATTCCACTTACATGTGGAATTTAAATTTAAAAAAAGTCAAATTCATAAAACAGAGTAGAATGGTGGTTACTAGGGACTGGAGGGCGAGAGAAGTGGGGAGATGCTGGTCATAGGGTACAAATTTCCAGTTATAAGATAAATAAGTTCTGGGGATCTTAAATGATCTCATCACAAAAAGGAAATGGTATTTATGTGACACAATGGAGGTCATGTTATAAGAATGTTATGATAGTAATCTTTTTGTGATATGTATCAAACCAACACAGTGTACACCTTACACTTACACAAAGTTATATGTTAATTATATCTCAATAAGGTGGAAAAAACGGGAAGGGTAATGACAATATGATAACTGTGATACTAAAGATTTAACACAGGAATTTCTTTTGGATTGATAAAACATAATAAAGCAAAGGAAAAAATTTGTTAGATATATGATGCAATGGAATTATAAGAATTAAAATTTGTGTCATTAAAATAACAACAACAACAACAAACAAAATCCAAAGAAGAGCAACCAAGATCTGACAAGATCTGCCACCAGAGCAACACAGCCATTACACTGTAGTATGTACAACCAGGACATACCACAATCTTGGCCATGCCCTTCAAGGACTGTATTTTGATATGAAAGTAACCTCAAATGGGTCCTCTTCTGAGTCTCTGCCACCATCCAAGAAGAAATGGAGAAGAGGTATCTATTAGAGACAAACTTAGTCCTAGGAGAAATAGTGGACCAAGAGATTAGGGACCAAAATCTTGAGAAAGAAGAATACAGAAATTTTTAAAGCCCCTTTTTCCACTGAACAAATGCTTTCCTCTTTGCAATGTTTCTCTTTTAGATTTGCTGCAGCAAGACAGGCCTGGAACAGATTTCCCTTCAGAGGAATACTTTTCTAAGCAGAAACTAGTGTGGAGCCCAGAGCCAAAAGACCTAATATAGAGTGCTTAGTGGAGCTGCTTTCTGCAGGATACTTTCATATATGGTTTGAGAGGATGGCAAGGGCAATCAGGGTAAAGAATGAGGAAAAGAGGCCCTAGTGGCTCAGCAACCTGATGTTTTCTTGACTTTGTGGCCACCAAATAATTAACAATTATCTTTGATATAGTATTTACTAGGTAGCAGGTACTTTTTAAATGTTTTACATATATTAACTCATTTGATCCTCTCATTGACCCTATGGACCTCATTTCACAGATGAGAAAACTGAGGCCAGACAGGATAACTCAATTGCCCAAGGTCATACAGCTAGTAAAAGGCAGAGATGGTGTTTAAAGCCAGGCACTCGGACTTCAGGCGTCTGTACACTCAACTGTCACATGATGTTAGTGAATGTAAAGAAGGGCTTTGTGCTCATATCAATTTCAATTCATGGGCTAGGGGGTTCCCAAAGGCCAAATATTAATAAGGACAAATAGACTTGCCTTGTGCATGTCCCATGTGGGCTCAAAGAAAGATGACTACCATCATGATAAAATACATCATTTGGATATAGAGCTCTCAATCCACAAGACAAATGTCTTTTTTCCCCACGGTGCCCCCGAATCTCAAGGACTGAGTATTTGGAGTGCCTAAAATAGGCAAGACCTATTGTCCTAAGTGGCTATTCCAAAGTCCTGAAAGGTGATTAAATTCTCTTGTAATCCCACTCTACAACATCTTATTAACGAATTAATATTAATGCTAGATTCCACTTTGCTTTGCTTTCATCTCATTCTAATGTCTAAATAGATAATCAACACTAACTTTATACAATTTCTACTATATACTATCGGGTTACCTTCTTGCTAATAAAGCTACCCTCCAAAAGTCAGATTTGCTTAGCCTTCCTGGGCTAGTGAAATACGGTATTTGAGAAGCAAATGCCGGCACAAGATAAGATGGTTTCAGAAGCTAGGCTAAACTAAGAGTCAGAGAATGTCCCATACTCCATCCTCCTGTAGGCTGCAGGCTGTAGCCTTCTTTTCAGAGGAAAAAATAAAGTAACATGGCCTCAAGAAACACATGATCACTATAGTTACATCACACTGTCTCCTGGCATACACAAAGAGGAATAAAATCAACCCATCAAAGAAAACCATTTGCAATGAAAACAAGGTGTCCATGTGGAAACAAATCAATTACTGGAAAGTATACACCCAGACAATTTCTAAACAATGCCCAGTCATGATTAATTTTAGTTTTAGGAATTCAACAAAGAAATATTGTCCATTCAGAATCTCTAGTCCTGCTGAGATTCTGGGATGTTGCCAAAGGCTCAGCTGCTATTCACAAACCCTGGCAACCTGAGTCTGAAACTCTACACGTTTAGATAACCAGAAGATATTACCAGGATTTCATTTCTCTATTCTTTACAGCCACTCTGTTCTTTTGGGGAAATAGCATCCAGCAAAGGGGAGCAGAAGTTGCCACCCCAAAATACGGCTCTTTGGCATAAAGATTATTTTAGGCTGATTATTTTTAAGGAACAGCAGACGTAAGAAAAGCTCTGAAAACCGAGTAGAAATTACCCTTTTGTAAGACACAGTGACATTTCTAAGGAAAATCTCCTTTGGTAAGGGTGTTTCCCTCTCTGTACCAGGAAGAGGATGACTAAATCTCTAGAAAAGCTTACCAGTGAAGAAGGCCAGGACTTAAATTTGCATAACAATCATACCCTTGTTTATTGTGCTTTGTCTCATAACCTCCCCAGACTGGCTTACCCAAACCTCCCCCCAACATCATCTTTTGTCTTTGGCTGGAGATGGTTTTTAAGGTGGTCCCTTGGGCCATTTGAGGGGGTTGCTCAGTTTTCTTGGCTATCTCCCATATATACAAGAGGTGTACACGTCATTAAACTTGTTTGTTTTCTCCTGCTAATCTGTGTTTTATTTTTTTGTTTTTTAAGATTTTTTTATTTTTTGAGAGAGAGAGAGCACGAGCAGGGTGAGGGGCAGAGGGAGAAGCAGACTCCCCCCTGAGCAGGTAGCCCAAATGAGGTCTTGATCCTGGGACTCCAGGATCATGCGCTGAGCCAAAGGCAGACATTTAACCAACTGAGCCACCCAGGTACCCCTAATCTGTGTTTTAATATAGGTCCTGTCTCAGCCAAGGACCTACAAAATTAGAGGGGAAAATTATTTTTCTTCCTCTACCTCAGTAAGAATATTTTCCCCCAGTTCTACTAATCATAGCAGTCTGGTTTGTAGGTCAAACTCACTCAGGCACATCAAGGACCTAATTCACAAATCAAATTGAAGAGGAAGTAGAACTGAGAGTCAAGATATAATAGACACAGAAGTTAAGATAGTGGATTTTGTTGTCAAATTCAAGTCCCAGCTCCATCATTTCCTATATCTTAATCTTGGGGAAATGAGGCTAGGTTTTCCCATGGATAAATGGGGATAACCATAGTAGTAGCTGACTCAGACAATTATCTGCAGAGCCATTCCACATGTGGTAATTAGACCAGCAGCATCTTGTCAAGTCACATAGGAGCTTGCTAGGAATGCAAACATTGGGTCCTACCCCAGAAATCTGAATGAGAATTGCAGGAAGGGGAAGCGTTAGCTAAGAATCTGTATTTTAACAGCTCTCCCGGAGATTCTTATGCACATTAATGTTTGATATACACTGACTGAAAGCATTAAATAAAATGTGAAGCCTTCGGTATGGCTCCTGGTATATAATATGGTTTCGATATATGTTAACTATTATTTTTATTAGAGTGGAGGAGGAGTGAAGGACTGACTTTCATCAGTGATTCAGGAGCTCAAATGGCTCCAGTGAACTACTAGTAAAGACACCAGCAAACTGCAAACTGATTGGAAAGGGGTCACCGAACTGCCACTCCACCCTTTTCACTTTGTATGGTCTCCACTGCATTTCTAAGATTTTTTTTATTCCTTGTGCCTATAACCCATTCTATTATAAGCCATAACCATCTCGCACCTTCTTAAATACTGCTGTTCCGTTTACACAAAGTAAAACATGATTGATTGCAGGGTAAAAGTCCATGCCTACATAGCAATATGAATCATACTGAAAACTGGGAGTGGTCAAAGAGACAGAACCCTGAATGATGGTCCTTTTGAAAGAGCAGAGCTGCTAATCAGCCCATCATGGTACCAGGAGAGCAAATGCCAAGAATATATGAAAATTTCTGAATTTTCTGAATACGGGTACCGTATTTAACTTGACAAGAATGCTTGATGGCCATTGTCAGTATTATCTCAGCTGTAGCCTGACTTAGGCAGTCAGTGAACAGTTCACTTCCTGTAACTAGACAGGGAATAAAGATCCTACCTCCCCCCTGGACCTGGGTGGCTCAACCGGTTGAGCATCTGACTCTTGATTTTGGCTCAGGTCATGATCTCAGGCTCATGAGATCAAGGTCTGTGTCTGGCTTTGCGCTCATCAGTGAGTCTGCTTGAGATTCTCCTTCTCCCTTTGCCTCTCCCTCTGCCCCCCTCACACGCTCTCTCTCTCTCTCTAAAAAATAAAATAAAATAAAATAAAATTCTTGAATTTAGGCTTTCAGATGAACAAGTTTTTATTGAATGCATAAACACCTTAGAATACATTAAGTCTGATCCCCAAATAAAAGTAGGAATAACTTCTCCAGCAACCTGGATGGAGAGTCCCTTAGTTCAAAACACCTCCAGTAATGAGGATTTGCACCACTCTAAGTGCCTATTACTTTAGAATTAGCTAAGAAAATGGTCTTTCTATACTTTCTGTACATGCAATACTGCCTAATGTTGGCTCTTTTGTTTCTAATAATCTGAATTAAATATTGAAACTTTATCACTACTGTAGAATTCATTTATCAGACCTGATCAGAATAGGTAATCAGTTAATTAAAAAGGTTGAATACAGCAGGGAAACATAACAATTTTAACCTAAAAGATATGAAAATGACATGCTTATGTCCATCTTTGCACTTCATTTTCATTAGATAAATTTCATCCATAATGCATCTTATAGAATTTCCAATTCCAGTATCTTCATTTTTTTAACTTATTTATTTATTAGAGAGAGTGGGATGGGAGAGAGTGCACGCATGCACACCTGTGCATGTGCAAGTGGGGGAAAGGGCAGAGATAGAGAATCTTCAAGCAAACTCCCAGCTGAGCTTGGAGCCCCGGTCGGGGCTTGATCTCATGACCCATGAGATCCTGACCTGAGCTGAAACAAAAAGTCGGTCACTTAACCAACCAAGCCACCCAGGCGCCCCTCCAATTCCAATATCTTTAAATTGAAGCAAGAATTTAGAGGCACACAAGAAACATATCAGTCTGTTGCATTCACCCTAGAATTTTATGATTGTTTTCCCTACCTTGTCTCACCTAGGTCTCACCTACACCTAATTCCGGAGTACTTTTAACGAATTCTCTTTATTGAGTCTTTTAACATAGTTTTTATTATTATTATGAATAATACTCCTTTATACTCCTTTCACACTTTTGTTTAACACAATTTATATAATATTTAATAAAATTAGGTAAGTATAACGACAAGAAATACTGACATAATCCCATTGGGAATCAAAGGAAACTGGCTCTGATAAGTTACAGCTCAGCAAGTAGAGTACCAGCATCTCACCAAACCAGAGGGAGACTTCTGCTGAGTACTCAGTGTTGTGGATGCCAGGATGTCCTATACCGTAAAGGGGTTTTTTGTCTGATGCATCTACTACATGGAGTTTGGTTAAGACAGACTATTTTGAAGTATTTTATTTTGGAAACATATGGTAACATATTAATAATTTCATGTGTACTCATCTCCTATCACCAAGTAGAATGGTGTCTTGCAAAGAAAGGCAGAGAAAAGTCTGGGATCTGAAGTACAAGTCTCCAAATATACGTAACTAGAAACTAGTGATTTATGAATAGAGTTTATTTGAAGACTAATTTATAAACTTTCTTGGAAAGGCCAACCACTGGCTAAGCTGCGGCAGAGGCTGGAACCTGCGTTTCATTTAGCCCTGAGATGGGCTGTAAAGCAGGTATGTTCACTGATTCGCCTGCCTTGTCCTTTTGACAATGGTGTTTGATTGGTCCCCTGGATGAATAAACTGACACACTGTACATATGTCTGTACACAGACCAGTACTTAATTAAATCATGAAATTATAAATGGTGCTCTAGAGTATGATCTGCAAGGATTGTGCCACATGAATGTTTCATCTGGAGTTAAGAGCCACATTACAGATCTCTGAGAGAATAAAAGACATTGTAAAGCCCTTGGCATACAGACGGTGATACAAAATGTCAATCATCTGCATACCCTCTATTTTTCCAAAATAGTTCCTTTATGTACAGATTGGGTAACAACACTGTTAGGTCCTAGTGTCTGCAAACCTTTAGCTCTATTAATTAATGACACATTGTTTTCCAAAATAGTTGTATTGGTTTATTCTTTCATCATTTTGGATGAGAGTTCCTATTCCTCCACATTTTACCAGCATTTAATATTGTCGGATTGATATATATTTGCCAATATGATAGGTAAAATGGTATCTCATTACAGTTTTATTTGCATTTTCCAGATTACTAGCAAAACTGAAAATCTCATAATATATTTAACAGTCATTTGTGTTTCTTCTTTTGGGAAATATCTGCTCATGTCTTTTGTTCATCGTTCTATTTGAATTTTTTGCCTTTCATTGTCTTGATTCTTGTGGATTCTTTATCTTCCTGAACTTTCATATTAGCCCCAGGACATGAGTGTGATTTTCCTCCTTTACAGATGAGAATCAGAGGACTAGGAGACTAAGAGATGTGTGCAAGGTCGTAGAGATAGCAAATGCGGGAGGGCAAGCCGAACCCAGCTCTCTTTTACTCCAAAGCTCACGTGGCTTCCACCAAACAAGCCATCTTGTCTTTACTTTTGCTGATGCTTTCTTATCCCTGTACCACAAATTCCCCCTTATATTCTCTGCAAAGAACAATCTCCATGTGAGCCACACTACAAGAGCAAGTAGGGAATGGAAATGCTCAAAGAAAGGGAGAATACTCTGGAAATGGCTAGAGAATAAACCAGCTACTAAACTGGAAAGAATGGAGGATACTGGGAGATCTCCTTTCTTCTTATGGCTCTGAGCCCATCATCAACACTGTCATCAATTACAATAATAATAATACTAAAAATAACCAAATAGCAACCATTCATTGAGCACTTAAGGTGCACAAACCTCTGCACTAAGCCCTTCAGATGCCTCATGTAAGGTAATTATAATGGCAACCCAGTAAGTTAGGGAATCAACTGAATCCTGTTGCTAGAGGAGGAAGCCCAGTTTGAGAAGAGTTACTGAATTCTCCAAGGTCAAATCATCAGGAAATGGTAGTCTCTGGGTAAAAACCAATGTGTTTGACTTTGGAAACTGCAGTTCTAATCATTATGCTATATGTCACATGCCACTGATCAAAAATCTATTGTATAGTTCCTGTCTTTTTGTCCCAAGCATGTATACATTTATTTTTCTCTATTGTTACGTTACCTAGCACATGAATAATCATACATTGAGAATTCAAAAAGTCTGCTGGTCCTCAGGTATCAAGTCCATTTTAGGCTAATTTTCCAAAGAGAATTACGGTTGACACGCACACATGTTAATAAGAAGTACACAATTAGGGGTCGCCTGGGTGGCTCAGTCGTTAAGCGTCTGCCTTCGGCTCAGGTCATGATCCCAGGGTCCTGGGATCGAGCCCCACATCAGGCTCCCTGCTCTGCAGAAAGTCTGCTTCTCCCTCTCCACTCTCCCTGCTTGTGTTCCCTCTCTCTCTGTCTCTCTCTGTGTCAAATAAATAAATAAAATCTTTAAAAAAAAAAAAAGAAGTACACAATTAGGTCTTTTTTGGAACAAAGGCATGGCCTCAGAGTTCTAGGAGTCTGTGAGGAGGGTTAGTTTGATAGACAGCAGAGGTAGGACACGCATCAGGCTATTGCTAGGATCCTTCTGTAGAATTAGAACCTGTTTTTTTCAAACTCAAGGAAAAATATCTATAAAGTTTATGGAAAATCCAGGCACTTTTCAGATGCTTTTCACAGACGTTTTCAATGCTGTTGTGGCTTATGTGAGGCATATCATCTGTCACTTATGAAGGATCACTCTTCTCCAGATAGAAGGCAGCACTCAACTTTTGGTTGGCATACTTGAAAATACCATGTTTACTGTCCTGAAATGTCTTTTTTATATGTCATCTTTTACATCAAGTATAGCTCACAACGTAATAGTCTGATAACCAAATATGAATAATTACAAAATTGCCTAGCTTGATGACTTTTTTCATTGCATCACTTAAAATTTTACGAGGCACAATGCTTCCAGGGCAACCTAAATCAAAGAACAACCAGAAGAGAGACAAGTACATAGTAGGTGTTCAGTCAATACTAGTTGAATAACAAATAAGATACCAGATCCATAAAGGGGCTAATGACATTATTACCCAGAACATTTCTCATGATTATTCACAGCTGTAACTCAAGGATGATGTTACCCCAGTTATAATTTCAGAAATACATATTGAAAATAGGATTTCTATAATGAAGCAAAAATCTGATTCACTCTACTTCTGTACTAAAGGTATTATATTTTTATTAGTGGCCTTACCTCAAAAAAGAAACACCACCATTTCTGAATGCATGACATGGTTTAATCTTCTCAACATTACTTGCACTATTTTACAAATGGGGAAACAAAGAGCCTGAAAGTACATTTTAAGCATTAATGAGTCATTAAGCCAGGATTCACTCTTGAATCTCCTTGACTCCAAAGCTCATGCTCTCTCTTTTGGAACAGATTTCTGTCTCTTCTTTTGGGCAAACACAACCAAAATCATGTTGGGGTCTAAAGAGAGGAAAGTACTAGTGTATATTGATGATGTATTTGAATCAGATGTTTCCCATACATAATCTTATTCATCAAGAAAATAATAATAAAAGAATCATCATATCAGTTCCATTCCTACAAGTGAGGAAACTGAATACCCAGAGAAGTTAAGTAATTTGCCTAAGGATGGAATCAGAATTTAAGGCCATGTCTACTAATTCAAAGTTTTCTTCAGACTGTGAGAAGTCTAAAGACAAGAAGGGAAATGGCACTTATCGAAGGCACATTTTAATTATACATTTTATATATTCCAAAACCATGTGAGAAGCTGTTATATTCAATCAATTTCTACTGATCAGGAAATTGAGTCTCAGAGATGTTAGGCAATTTGCCTATAATAATGGAATTAGAATTCAAGTCCAAGTCTATTGATTCAAAGTGATTGTTCTTCCATGGGGCACCTGTGTGGCTCAATCAGTTAAGCGTCTGCTTTCTGCTCAGGTCATGATCTCAGGGTCCTGGGATCAAGCCCCACATGGGGCTAGCTGCTCAGTGGTGAATCTGCTTCTCCCTCTCCCTCTGATCCTCCTCCCTGCTTGTGCTCTGTCTCTCTCTCTCTCTCTGTCTCAAATAAATAAATAAAATCGTTTTTAAAAAGTGATTATTCTTCCCATTAGAAAATAGAATTTTTTTAGCCAGCAGGACTTTTGAAATAGTTGAGGCTAGACTCCTAATTTAATTAATGAAATAACACAAGGTGTGAAGGGAATGTTGTTCCTTGGAAGTTGATGGAACAGCAAGAATGTGTATGGACACTATTGCTTGCTGTCTGCTGGTAAAGAAGTTTCCAACTCTGTTATTAAAAAGTCACTCAACAACCTTTAAGGGAATTTAACTTTGTATAATTAGTGATTATGATAACCATAATCTGGAAACCACCATTTCAGTCAACTCCTACAAATTTCTTGGCGGGGAGGTTGGTGGCAGGCTGAGTCTCCTTTTGCATATTAATAGTTCATAGCACTTGGTGGTACTCAACACACGTTTGTTGGATAAATAATGAATGAAAGAATAAAGCACAGAATGTATTTTTGAGAGTTCCTATATATTTAACTCTTTTGATAAGCCCCTTTTTTAAAAAAATTTTTTTATTAACATATAATGTATTATTTGTTTCAGGGGTACAGTTCTGTGATTCATCAGTCTTACATAATTCACAGCACTCACCATAACACATACCTTCCCCAATGTCCATCACCCAACCACCCCATTCCACCCCCCTCCACTCCAGCAACCCTCAGTTTGTTTCCTGAAATTAAGAGTCTCTTATGGTGACAAGCCACTTTTGTCTCCTGGGTTATGGATCCTCCTTTCCCTACAATCCAATTTATATATTTCTAAAAGATACTGTCCTCACTTTGTTAATCGTTCCCTACACAGGTGGTGGGCAAAACAGCGGTTACACTGAATTAAGGTAAGAACAGTGGGATGGGATAAGATTGGAAAAGACTAGACTAAGGACTCTGAGGTTGGCAAGAGTAAATGATGAGGAGAAGAGAAAAGGTAGGTGGCAGAAAGTGAAAACGGACCCTGTCTCAGTAGGGTTATATCTACCTGCACGCGCATGTACATATATGCATGTATACTCATGTGACATAATTTAGCTAAAAAAGGACAGCTAAAGATAGTACAGTTGTAAAAGAAAATTAGCTTTTATCAAGCAATTTAAGGGGATATAGTGTTCTTAAACAATCAATTCACAAAGAGTCATGGAGTGTTTACTGTTAGTACTGTTCTAAGTACTGAGGCCCAGGAGTGAACCAAAGTTGCTGTCCTCATGGGACAGCAGTTTTATTTTTTTTAAATACTTTTTCATGTTGTTTTACAGCTGGTTAACCAAGTCCTGACTATATTAATTCTCAAAATAGACAGTAGTTGGCAAATTTACTTCTTTTAGCACACAAAATAAAAAGCAGTGGCAGAACCTAAAACAGTGTCCAATGGCCAGAGCTGGAACAATCTGAGAAACATAATAAATAATGTAGCATTGGATTGTAACCCAAAGTAGAAAATAAATGCATGACTCCATGTGATATAAAGTACTGAATAAATAAATGTGGTGAAACAACAGAACTTTTTTCCAGAATAATTCTGATTCCAATTATCAGAAAGACAAAGTTTAGATTCCCTCCATTTCCCTTGAGAAAATGCTAGACTTAGTAGTTCTTTCAAAAGAAGAGCACAGGGAAAAGGAAAACTAATAACTGCACAAGGAAGAAAACCGAGAAACACTACACTAAACAACTAATGAAGGTTAAAATCACCGGCAATGTCACGTGGAAGTCGTGTACAGGATCCTAATGGGATGTGGTGAAAATGGCACTTCACTTCTGTGGTCTTCTTCCCCAAACCCGTATCTCCAGTCTAATCGTGTGGAAATTATCAGACAAGCCCAGATGAGGGAAATTCTACAAGATATCTGGCCCCAGATCCTCCAAACAGTCGAAGTCATGATGAATGGAAAAAGATTCTTATAGACTAGAAGGACTGTGGGGACAGCTAAATGCCATGTGGTGACCTGAATCGGATACCAGGGAAGAGAAGGATAATGGAAAAGCTGCTGAAATCAAAATTGAGTCTGGACTTTAGGTAATAGTAATGTACCAATGTCAATTTCTTAGATTTTTTTAAGTGTATCATGGATATATCAGGTGTTAACAATCAGGAAAACAAGGTGAAGTATATATGGGAACTCACTACATTATCTTTGCAAGACTTCTGTAAATCTAAATGCATTATAAAAGCAAAAACTATTTTTTTTAAAAAAACAATGACAGAAATATTAAAAAAAACAAAACAAAAAGTAGATGTGGGATGCTGTTAACAGGCGTGAATATCTTAGAAAATAAAAGCCCAAAAATGTATTACATACAAGCACAAGAATGTTGTGTGGACCTGAGTAAATTTCACCCAGCGAACTCTTCTCCAGCCTTGAGAAAACTCTGTAACCCCCTTCACATACTGGGCTGATTATCTGTGTCAGCGACCACGATTATAATGAATACAGACAAGTTTACGGCTGTGAAAGCAAAAGTGAGATGAAGGAGAAACGTGGATTTTGTCTTTGAAATAGGTGACAAAAGGTTCCACCATGTGCGAACTTACTTCCCAGACCCTGAGTATCGCTTGTTAGAAATACATACTCAGTACGGAAAAAAAAAAAAGAAACTCTAAAATAAAAAACATGTGTGAGTGAAGCACTATGAAAGGATAATTTCTATCTCCAGGGATTTGGGGAAGTAACTAAAACAGTCAAGAAGGCCTGTATTTCATTCATTTAACAAAAATTGGAATGAGAACCGCTGGGTCATGTCCATTGTATTTATTTCTGTATTTCTAGGGTTCAAACATGGGGGTTATGGATGAATGAATGAATGAATGAATGAATGAATGAATGAATGAAAAAAACACGATGGAAAGATTAAAAACTTGGAATTGTAGGAAATATCACAACATTCATTTTATTGGGGAGAGGCTTATGAATGGTTCTGATATTTAAAATAAGATATAAAAGCAGTAAGAGGTTTAAACAAAGAACCATAGAGGTTTTAATCTGAGGTTAGATAAAGACCAGCCATTTATGCTGAGCTTTGAAGTATTGTTGGGACTCGACCGTGTGATATATTAAGGTTCATTTATTCCCTGGTTGTGTGTGTGGTACAAAGTGCTTACTTAAAGCAAGAACATCAAAGTTTGAATCTCAGCTCCACATCTGACCCTCACACACTTAACTTCTATAGATTCAGTAACTGTATCAGCAACACAGAGAGGATGAGAATACTTATTTCCCTCACTTCTTTGATGGAAAAAATTAAATTAGATAAAATTTGTAACAAGCCTGGCAGAGCAGAGTGGCTAGGAATGGCACATGACTATGAATCTAGAGGAAAGTGATTGACAGTTCACTGTTCCTAGTCTAGATGGGCCACCATTTGTTTGGTCCAACCACTCCACAAGGTAATGATATTTTAACAATGCCTGGTGAGAATATGCTGTCTCTAATAGTGAGATTTTAGATAAGGGAGGGCAGGGAGGAACTTCCCAGATCCTTGACAAGCACAGTTTTCAGGTGACTAGCCCTGAATGCAATAGCCATCTTCCTCTACAGTTAAGATTTAGGTTGGTGGTTACCAAGACACTCATATATTGGTATCCAAAAGCATAGTTTCCATCCCTCCACTTAGACTGGTTGGTTTATCCTCATAATAGACAGTTTTCAAAAGCAGTTCCCTAAAATGATATAGTGATATAACTTCCACTTTGGATTTATAAAGTCTAGTCAGATGCTGAATAATGACTCTTTGTTTTCTCAAATGCAAGAGGGACAGCCAGGAGTCTGGAAGGGTCATGAGTGACCGGTAGGGAGTGTAGTATCCAAAAAGCAGCTGGTCATTCGAGAAATCTCGTCACAGTTCCAATATTAGTCAGTTGGCCTTCAATTTTCTCTCAAACACTCCAGAAATCCTGCAAGCTCATTATTTAAACACACACACACACACACGAATCACTGTGGCTAAAACTTTAAAGTCCAGGGCATCTATTTTAAATGTCTCCATCCTAAGCATTCAGTGGTCTTATGTCCTGGTTTTTTAGTTAGAAGACTGTCACAAAAGCTGGGGGAAAAATAGCAATATTAGCCTTTAAAACATGTTTTCACTTGATTTCATTATTTAATGCTCACAATAAGAATCTGTGAGTCAACCCATCATCTCTGATTTCCAGATAAAGAAACTCAAGCTGAGAGAGGTTAAGTGACTTGTTCAAAGTAACAAGGCAAGTTAGTTAAGTCTTTTTTTTTTTTAAAGATTTATTTATTTATTTGAGAGAGCGAGAATGAGAGAGAGAAAGAGTACATGAGAGGGGGGAGGGTTAGAGGGAGAAGCAGGCTCCCCGCCAAACAGGGAGCCCGATGCGGGACTCGATGCAGGGACTCCAGGATCATGATCTGAGCCGAAGGCAGGTGCTTAACCAACTGAGCCACCCAGGCGCCCCTAGTTAAGTCTTTTAACTCTGTGTCTAGAAATTTTCCCCACTATGCCCTGCTATTAATACCTCAGTGGGAATTAATTTTAATTAGTGCTTCCTTCCCAGGGCTATTGGCTTTTAAAATAACATAGCAAGTAAAAGGATGCATTCATTAACGCTGGAATTTAAGACATTATAGACTTTGAGTAAGTGGATATTTAAAGAAAGCAAAAGAACCTTCTGGGTGTTCCACAAATCAGATGAAATTTAGGTGAAGAGTACCTACTTATATGTAAGATTTAGTTTGATGATGTCATTCAGCTATGACCCCGCCTTATTAGTAATAGCATACGTATTTAAATTCCTAAATAATTTGAAATTCTTTTCTGGCTCTTTTCTGGCTGTGAGTCAGAACAGCATCTGTACCATTACTTTCCGTCATCATGATCATTGGCAGACCAAAGGACAACTGCATAAGGGACCATGGGGGTGTAGTGTGAAAGCATGAAAAGCTCTAATGATTCTATAATAGTTCTACCACCATATCTGACACCTTTAAAGTCAGCAATTGATAACTCCTCATGTTGATAAATCAAACATCATCTATGCAGATCTTCAAGAAGCTTGGGTATGAAGGGAACAAAACCTACTAATCATAATCAAAGATCTTAGAATGATTTTTTTCCAGCTTTACTGAGATATAATTGGCACAGAATGATTTGAACAATAGTGCTGTTGGGAAGGGAGTCATTAGTGGAGGTGTTAAACATTTTGATCTTTGAATTTCTGTCATGGATGGAAAAAAGTACAGTAAGTAAGCCGTACACTGTGAGTTTTTAATAAATACCTAAATAGTTTTAGGAAAGCAGAAATAAGCAATGAAACCTAGGGGCATCTGGGTGGCACAGTCGTTAAGCATCCGACTCTTGGTTTTGGCTCGCGTCATGATCTCAGGGTCATGAGATCAAGCCCCACCTAGGTCTCCGCGCTCAGCACAGAATCGCTTGAGATTCTCTCTCTCCCTCTCCCTCTGCCCCTCCACCCCACGTTTGTGCTCTCTCTCTGTCTCTCCCTCTCTCTCTAAAATGAATAAATAAATCTTTAAAAATAAGTAAATAAACTAACAATGAAACCTGGATGGTGCTGATGATAATGAAGAAGAAGATGAAGATGATCTTGACACATATACATGTAGATTAGAGTAGCCCCAAAAAGGAACTCAGCATGGAAATGGTAAAAGAACATTGCACTGTGTGTTAGAAGACCTTAAATCCAGGCCTGCCTCTGCCATTCACCAGCTTTGTAATCTTGGGCAGTCATTTAATCTCCTAGTCTCAGTTTCCTCCTCTAGAAATTATTCAGTACATTAGACTCCAAACCTTGGCCCACCCTCTGTGATATAAAACATTCTTTGGTAAAGAGCTAGATTTACTGACAAGCACTCATTCATCTAGCTTAACCTTTATACTGTGCTTCATGCTCTGGAATCAAAGATAATTATCGTCCCCAAGTCCTCTCCCCATTCTCTCACACACAGTCCAGGGTAGAGGTAAATTCATCCACGAGAGAAAAAACACAGAACAATGGTTAGGACCATGGGCTCTGGATACAAACTGCCCAGGCATGAATCCCCAGTCTTGGACAAGTTACGTTAGCTTCTCTGTGCCTCTTTTTCCTCCACTGTAGACTGATACGACACTAGCCCCTAACTCATAAATATTAATAATAATTTATTCACATTACTCTTAGAAAAATATCTGATATTTATGTGTACTATGTAAACGCTTATTAAATAAGTACCATAAAATGTTATAAGTGGTATGGCAGATATATTCACCAGTGCTTCTCAACCAGGGTAGTTTTGCCCAGCAGAGGATATTTGGTAATAGCTGGAGACATTTTCGGTTGCCATACTGAGAGGATATTGCCCGCATCTAGTAGGTAGAGGTTAGGCATGCTGATCAATATCTTACAAGGAACAGGATAGACACCCACAACAAAGCATTATCCAGCCCCAAATATCAATAGTGCCAAAGCAGAGAAATGCTGGTACATACAGAATAGCAGAGTAATGACGAACAAGGAATTATTTGGGCTGGCAGGAAGTGGGAAGACATTGTAAAGGTGAAGTTGAATAGGTGTTTGAGGAAGATACAAGGCCATCCCAAGCCTAGAAGATCCATGGCCAAAGGCAGTGAGATGAATTCCAGGTGTGGCCTGAGGGCCTGGGAATCTAAAACTAATTAAATTATTTCCTAAGGTGGGGCACCTGGGTGGCTCAGTCGTTAAGTGTCTGCCTTCGGCTCAGGTCATGATCCCGGGGTCCTGGGATCGAGCCCCGCATCGGGCTCCTTGCTCCGCGGGAAGCCTGCTTCTCCCTCTCCCACTCCCCCTGCTTGTGTTCCCTCTCTCGCTGTGTCTCTCTCTGTCAAATAAATAAATAAAATCTTTAAAAAAAAATAAAAAATAAAAAATAAATAAATTATTTCCTAAGGTATCAAGGAACCCAGAGTCAATTTTGCATTATTAATTCACTTGATCCTCATCACAACATTGAAAGATACATATTATTATCCCCATTTTACAGATAAGAAAATGAAAGCATGGAAGAGTTTTGAAACTTGCCAAAGGCTATGACATAGCTAGTAATGATTTTAGTATAGTTTGTGATTAAATTTATAATCCACGATGTTTTATTAGTAGATCACATCATGCCAAAAGAAGTGTCTGATGGTTTGCAACACACACACACACACACACACACACACACGACTGTTAAATAGAGGAAAATAGCATTTAAATGTTATACACATAAAGCCTTCAGCAAGCAAAAGGGAATAAATAGTATGAAAAATATTTGGTCTTTATGAAGTGTGTAGCAGAGTGAGAAATTTGACTCTGTGCTCCTTCTAAGCCAAACTGAGGAGGAAAACATCATTAGGCACAAAGATATTGAGGTCTGATAAAAGGAAATCAACTGATGTTATTCAAGAGGTGGCAAATCTTTCCCAGGAACTTTTCTAAAAGCAGCTCACCATAAGGGACACTGTCGTACAAGATAAGACGAAGGACTCTTAAGCAGACATATCAGGCTGCGTGTCTACCAGCAGACTTAGGCTATTCTTTCTCCCATGATTAAACATTTAGTCATTTGAGGATGCTGGGAGAGTTTCCCAACTTCTATTAATTTTCACCTTAAAAATGGAGGGATGGCATATAGAATCTAATCAGTATGTGAACAACAAGAGATTTCCTTAACTGTCCTCATATCATGATGTTGGTTTAACTCAGCTGGAAAGCCTGGAGCAATGATTAGGTCTGTTGCTAAGGATTAAGGCACTGATTTATGGAGGGAAAGAATGTCACCTACTTGTCCATGAAGGGCTGTTCTTCTCAGCTGGGCAGTCAAGGGCTCAATTCCTTTTCCCTTCCAAACCAAGGAAAATGTTTTAATTATGACTTAAACAACTGTTCTGGACAAATCCAGAAATAGATTGCCATGGGAATTCTTTTCTCTAAAAGGAATGGCAAGAGTTTACCATAAATACATGTTTAATGTATATTCTGCTTATATCCCAGATCCCATAGCCTTGAGGAAAAAGGCAACATAAATTTACTTTACTGGTGACATTTTTTAGCAGGGAATCTTTAGGACACCTAAGTTGGGTTCGTTTCTTTTCCATCTGGCTGCTTTTTTTTTTTTTTTAAACATCACATCAACCCACTACTTGGATCAAGAGAAGAATAGTAAACTATTACGCAACACATGTTATGTAAACATAGCATAGTACATGTATTCCTTCATCTAGCAATTATCAGGCACCTCCTATGTCCTGGAATTTGCACTGAAATCACACAATAGGCAGAAATACCAGATTTTTCCAAAACTCATCTATTGACGTTGATTGAATTTTTCTCCTCATACCTGTGAGCTCACTTTTCAGCAAACAAAATTGATTTTTCATCTGGCTTTCTATAGGGTAATGGGTTTCAAATATCTTCACTCGATACAAAGCTGTTCTCAGCCAGCAGGAGGACTCGCAATACCATTAGGTAAGTCCTTAGCCCTAAAGCCACTGGACACCAAAGCAATTCATATCTGCTCCAATATTTTATTTACCAACTCCACAAGCATACACGGAAGTGAGAAGTCTGACAAATGTGCCCTCTTTTCTCCCAGCAGTCAAATCCCTCAGCACTGTGGTTTAGTTGAAAAATAAAACTGTAATGTGCTTCCAAATATCTGCTGTTTTTTATCAGCAGGCTGGCTGTTAAGTGTACCTCCATCTCCCACAACACCACACACACACACACACACACACACACACCCAAGTTTCCTTTTTCTTTGCCCTCCCTCCCCCTAAACAAATTTGATCTCAGGAGAAAATCTGTATAGAACTGAACTGAAGGCGAGCGCTATTCTGCGGTCTTCTGCAAACCCGACGTCACCCCATTGTGCTGTTCTAACCGAGGGCTTCAGGATTGAGAGAGGAGCAGCAAGCCCTGTCTGGGCTGCAGTTTGGGGTCGGCACATGACAAGGAACATGGGAGGTGCATGGAAGAGGTCAGTGTTCCTACCCTTGAAAGAAGTGTCTAAGCAGGTTTGAGTTACATCAAGTTGCACACTGCAAACTCCTGGAAAACCAGGTGCTTCGAAGCCAACTTTTGGAATCCAAAGGTCCTGTGAGGGGAGCCTGGGAAGGGAGGAATTATTTTTCCTGAGTCAAAATTCAGGGTTGCTGCTTGTGGAGACAAAAGTCCAAGGACATTTGTTTGTTTGCAGTGGAAGAGAAGAAGGGTTGCATCTCTCTTCCTTTTTACCTTGGAGTTCTAGAGATGAGGCTGCTCTCTCCTGCCTTTACAGAAATTATCTGAGGACCTTCCTCCTGGAGAGGCAGATAGTCTTGGGCTCAGCAGGCCCAGTAACACTGACTTGTATTTGAAGCGTTTTGACAGATAAATAATTCTTGGCTGATATCCTGGGTTAAATATCATCAACTCCTCCCTCCACCTGCCAAGGCAGCTGTAAAATACCTGACCCTGGCGAGTAAGGTCCGGACCATGAGAAAGTGGCAATACCACCACCAACTGATCACCGGGTGATTTGTTCTCAGGGACACTCCTCACAACAACGTCAGCCCCTCAAAGAATGTAGCTGGAATTTGCAACTCGGTGTATCTTTGGAGGGGACAAGCTGGTCTTCGCACTTATTTTTAAAAGCCCATCAATTTGGAACCAGGCTTTGGTATGTTTTAAGACCACGTATGAGGAATTCCACCAAGGATAAACAAATTACAATACCTGCTTTTTCTCGGTGGACATGATCAGGTCAGGAGTTAAAATTGTTCTTTGTTTTTTGTTTTAGTACAAAATACGTATGCTGTGAAAACTGCAATCTCTTGTCCTGAGTACCGTAGGGAGAAAAGTCATGAAGCATAAACTGAAGAGATAACTTGATTTGAAAGAGAGATCAGAGAGATTCTGTCAGAAATAGAAAGAGGTAAGTAGAGAACAAGGTGGAGTTATATGTACAATTATCACGCTTATGGAAAGAGACAGTAGATAATGGGGCATCAAGAATAAAATTAATGTGGATATGAATTTATCAAAACTATAGATCTTTTTGCCAATGAATATTACCTTACCCTTGTTATTAAAATAGATGACCATGATGATGATGATGATAGTAATAATAATAATGACAGGTTCCAGTTATAGAGTTTCTACCATGTGCTAGAAACTGTATCTGCAAGGAAAGTATTGAAAGCCCTGTTTTAAAGATGATGAAGTTGAGGCTCAGGAAATAACTAGCTCCACGATGTCATCAGTCCTTAAGCACACATCTGTCTGAACCTCAGGTATGTGTTAGTAAAAACCAGACACACTTTCAGGCAGTTCAATGTCATTCAGCTTCTCTTCTTAACCCTTGTTACACTACACACACCAGCACAGATTTTGGTGAGCTTTACTCTCTGTAGTTTGTATATAGAGAAAACAATGGTTGCATGAGTGTGTTTTGCAATGTACACATCCCTTTTCTTTTTTTTTTTATTACCATATAATGTATTATTTGTTTCAGGGGTACAGGTCTGTGATTCATCAGTCTTACACAATTCACAGTGCTCACCATAGCACATACGCTCCCCAATGTCCATCACCCAGCCACCCCATCCCTCCCACCCCCCTCCACTCCAGCAACCCTCAGTTGGTTTCCTGAGATTAAGAGTCTCTTATGGTTTGTCTCCCCCTCTGGTTTCGTCTTGTTTCATTTTTCCCTCCCTTCCCCTATGATCCTCTGTCTTGTTTCTCAAATTCCTCACATCAGTGAGATCATACGATAATTGTCTTTCTCTGATTAACTTATTTTGCTTAGCATAATACCCTCTAGTTCCAACCACGTCGTTGCAAATGGCAAGATTTCATTTCTTTGATGGCTGCATAATATTCCATTGTATGTATATGTCTGTGTGTGTGTGTGTGTGTGTGTGTGTGTGTGTGTGTGTATCTCACATCTTCTTTATCCATTCATCTGTTGATGGACATCTAGGCTCTTACCATAGTTAGGCTATTGTGGACATTCCTGCTATAAACATTACACATCCCTTTTCTAAAAATACTGACATAGTTCCAAAAAGACTTCTTTCATTCTCCAGGCTCCAGCCCCCATCTATACCCATATCCTGTGCCATTCCTCTTGCCCTTCCAGACTGACTGAGAATCATCTAAATAGTCAGGGGACTCAGTCCTATATTATATACTCTGGTTCAGTTATTTGGGCATTGCCCATATGCGTTATACTGAAGTCTAAGAAAATTTCGCTTTCTAAAACCGAATGGGTATGTGTTGCCGAGCTGTGTAGCAAATCTAACCACCGTGGGTATAGCAAAAGATGGATTCAAGAGGCATCCATGCTCAGCATGGATTTGAATAAGGAGAAATAGTGTGAGCATGTGAGAAAGGAAGTGTCAGATTTGAGTCTCAAGTTATCATTTAGTACCTGTGTAAGAGAGCACTCTCAGAAGTCTGACTGCCTGGATTTAAAGCCTGCCTCACCCATTTAATAACTGCGACTTTTGGTCTGTTACTTTACCTCTCTGAATCTCAGTTTTGTAATATATAAATCAGAGATAATAACAGCACCTGTCTAGTGCGGATTAAATGAGATAATTAAGTTCTTAGAACAATGCTTGGCACATAGTAAGTTCTCAATAAACAGTAAGTAACCAATTACTATCATTATCTTATCATTCTTGCTAATACTGTGATTGCTGTTACTCTTGTGGTAAATATTATTGTCAATGCTTCAAGTCCATGAAAACAACAACAAACAAGTATCAAAGCAGTTATTTTTCAAAATAAATTATTGTATTTAGCCGATTCTATTAGCTTTATGAAAATAGAGCTTTATGAAAAAATGAAGTAATTCACTCAAATAATGGTAAACTGGTAACTGATAAACGTGAGAGTGTATAATCAGCCCTAAAGATTCTTCACTGGTCATACCAAGGAAGGAGACCAACTATCCTGATATCTCACTTGACACAAGTCACCGAGGAAATCGGAGAGCCATTCTGCAAGTTAAGGATGTCTGCTTTAGAATAAAGCACACCTACTTTGAAATTCGAGCTCCAATAAAGTTCACTTTTCTTGTCTATATAATGGAACTAATAAAAACTACCTTGAAAGCTGTTGTAAAAATTAAACACATAATGTCACAAAGTAATGACAACTAACACTTACCGAGCTCTTATTTTATGCCACACACTGAGCTAGGCACTTTTAATTTTTCAACTAATCTATTCTTCACAACTGCTCTATGTAGTGCATGCTATTTTAATACATATTTTTGTCACTGTTAAATAAATCGCAACGTCAGTTATTTAAACCAGTGTCTTCACTGTGCTTGGCATTTGTTTTCAGAGACAAAGCCTTTCAAAGACTCTCCTCTTCCAGGCATCATTTCAGATCACCACATTATCTGCCCAGGTTCCCCACTGCCTGTCTTGCCTGAAGGGCTCCAAGCTGAGTGTGGGAGAATTTACCAGGGAGAAAAACCATTTAGTTTTACCTGGGTGACAGCAATTATGCAGAATGACAAAAGGAGCAGTTAAGTTACAAGTTAGGGATGATAATTCACTCTCCGCAGGGACTGTCACTCAGAGAGCCTTGAGAAAAACTAACAGCAAAACAATGGCAGGCTCCATTGTTAATAGTCATGTCCCCATGATGCCTTGGCATTCTGAAACAGTAAGGCCAAAAATGCAGTCTGCTGTCCCTCCAAAGCTCCCCAAGCACATATGCTCTATCTCAAGCTGTCATTCCCTGGAGACTCACCATGGAATGGTCGTCAGGTCGTCCCTGTTAGCCATGGTAGCTCCATAGTAATGGCTCTGTAGGACCCTCCAAATAACTTACTTGCAATCAGAACTCACCAATAGCTTTTAAAATACATGAACCAAGGAGTAGGAGAAAGCTGGATAGTGAAGTATAGGTTTCCTCAATCAACATAGAGATGAGGGTGGGAGAAGTTGCCAAGTCAGACCCTGACTGTCACTACCTTTGCACACTCTACGAAAAAGTGTTACTCTGAAAACCTCTGCCAAATAGAGATAAATTGTGAATGCACACATCTCCAGGAGTTAAAACATTTTAACTGATTTCTAATCCATCGGTATTGATTTGAGTATCTTCATTTTACTTACTCTTTGCTATAGTCTTAAAGACAACATCGAACTAGTTCACAGTAAGTTGATGTCAGGTGGCATATTTATCCCTTGAGTCTACAGCAGTAAACAGAGTAAGGGAGACTAACAGTCCCTGAGGGCTTATGATGACCTAATATGCCCACCTGTACACTAGTCCACGCTACGTAGCATAAAGATAAGTAAGATTATGGAGCCAGCCTGCCTGGGTTCAAATTCCTGCTCTTCTACTTCTTGCTGTATGATCTTTGGCAGGGAAATCTCTTAAACTCTGTATACCTCAGTTTCTGGAACTATAAAATAGGCATAGTATTTGCCCCTAAGCCATATGGTTATTAGTAAATGAGTTAATATATATCATATGCTTTAAACAGTGCCCAGCATATGACAACTGCTGGATAAACATTAGTTCTTACTATGATTATTTAGCACATTTAACAGCTAATTTAATCATTTAGTCATTTTTACTCCCATTTTTATTGATAATGACACTAGTGCTCAGGGAGGACTCCGTAGTATTCCCTAATCTGAGGGTCACATGGAAGAGCTGGGACTGGAACTATATCCAGACTGAATCCAAATCCAAATATGTTTCTCAACCACTTGATTCTATTTCTCTAAGAGTAGGAGCTTTGGGAGAGAGTCAGAACTGAAATCAAATCGTTCACTCTGCCTACCTGAAGCTTACCTGCTATATGACCTAAGGCAAATCATTGAAATTCTGTTAAACTTAGTTTCCCCAATCTGTAAAATGAAGATAAGCATAACAGCTAATTTATACAAGAGAGGTAAGTATTTGGAGAGATTTTTATGGCAAGAAACTAGCAGAAGGCTCGTGTGTGTGTTACTGTTTGTCATTCACCATGACAAGTGCTCTGTAGATCACCTGGAAATACTGACATAACTCTTGCTTTGCTTTGAGAGGGAAGCAGTAGAGAGATTACAGGGGGTGGGGGGTTGGGGGGAGTTTTGCATAAGATTTTATTTTTGCAAATAATTTTTTCCCAAAGAAATATCAGTATTAGTCAAAGGATTCATTAAACTTATATAAAATTTAAATTTAAAATCATGTGAAAATCTGTATCACCCCAAACTGCTAACCTCTAACACTCTTGACATAGTGAGCTTAAAATTCCAAAGGTTCGAAGGATGGGAGAGTTTAGGTTTCAGGAATGTGTCCCAGCAAGAAGGAATCTAGGCAGCTGACCCTCAGACATTAGTATTCTGAACAATACATTTTTATTAAACACTTACTGTGTGAGGCTCTGTGAATTAGAGTACCAGCCAAGTGGACAGAGTTTAGATTGAGGCACAAAAGAAGCCTGGAGGAGACCAGTCTCCGATATGGGACACAATGAACAGAAATCTTATCAAAAGAGATACTTAGTATGGTTTGTATCCAACACCTGGGGTGGGGAGGAAGGTGGAGAAAGAGCATGGTTGGGCCAGGAAATACTGCATTGGAGTGTAACTCACCCCAAGCACTACCATAAGGGTATGGTGAGGGATGGGAGGAAGGGTGCAAGAAGTCTCAATAGAGACTCACCTCTAAGACAACTAGGTGCTCTCCTCTGTGCTCCCAAAATTTCTGTGTCCTTCTCTGATGGCAACAGTGTTAACTACAGGCTGTTAATCTGTCTCATCCACCAGACACACTACAGGTCCTTGTAAACAAGGCCCACATCTGGGCACCTGGGCTGGTTCAGTCGGTAGAACATGTGACTCTTGATCTCTGGGTTATAAGTTCGAGTCCCATGTTCGGTGTAGAGATTATTTTAAAAAATTAAAATCTTTAAAAGAAAGAAAAAAAAAAAAGGCCCAGATCACCATCTTGTGTTATCAGTTACAGGTATGGTCCTAAAACATAGTGCCAGTAAATCTTTTTTGAAAAAGAAATGAAGAGAATGATGGAATTTGTTATATATACGTTGGCCCTGACAGTTTAGGCAGTGATCCAGCCCTGATCTTATAGGCAGAAGCTTGGAGAAATCAGGGCATGGAGACCAGTGTGAAGTAAAAATCCCGCAGGCCAGTAATTCTTAGCAGAAATACTTGAAGAACTTATGAAAATATGTATGATTCAGTCCATTCAAACTCAATGTTAGAAGATACCATTTGGAGGGCACAGTGTAAGAATATGCATTCATTCATTCATTCATTCATTCAACAAATGCCTACTATATATCTCTTACGTGTGAAAGGCTTTTCTAGCTGATATATTCAGACAGAAAACAATATAGAAACAAATTCTTCTCTAAAGTTTCTTACAGCTTATAATTGGCTCTGATATCAAGCAAAGAAGTTAAAAAAATTAAAAGTTAAAAAATATTTCATTATAATGTGATGGTTGCTACATAGAAAAATAGTAGGGTACATTCTGCTATAGACTAAGCATAGGAGGCATAAAATAGTTTGGGGACAGTGCCTTAAGGTGATTCAGATATATCTTCCATTGAAAACCACTGCTATGAGTCTTTCTTAATTTCTTCTGACTCTTATTTCTATGATCCTTTTTTGTTTCATACATTAAATCTACTTATTTGAAAACACCTTTACATTTCTTCTCCCAATGGCTTGAAGGCTCTCCAAGTTCTGTGAGTGACTGGAACAAAGTAAACACTGAGCTATGGCTGGATCCCAATATAGTGGGGAAGCACTTAAGTCAATATAAACATGTAAACTTTCATGGTCTTTTCAACCCAACCCTCCCAAACAGTAATCTGTACAACTCTCATGACATCCTATCCCACTTCTAGTTGAGGAATTGCAATTCACTTTTAACCATCCATATGACAAATAGTATGGAAAATCCAAAAAAGACATGCCAGCTGAGGGTTCTAGCTCCTAATGTTGTGGCCAATAATAAGTTACAGCCTATCGAAATGACCTTATTTCTCATATATTTCCACTCCATTCTTTTGTATCATCATGAATGTGATTAATATCCAGAGTTTCTGGTGATGTCAGTGGAGACTCTGGATTCATTTGAAACCCATGACAAAACTGAGTGTTTGTATATCTAAGAGAAATAAGAAGCAACCCTCACTAAAAGAAAATTGTAATTTTCTTGAACTCGGTGCAACCATAATTTTCTGAGACATCAGTTACCTAAATTACATGTATAGACTTTAATCACTTTTGAGGAATCTGGGGGTGGGTTCTGAGTTTGCTGTTATGGATGGGTTCAGAGTAAACATTTAGAGTATATGTCCTAGCTGGTTGGACTCACTCCCCATCCCCCCAGGTTTAAGTTCTCTGTTCTTTGTAGGTGTTCTTTTTGATTCAGAGGTCATAGTATTGGAGGAAGAAGGAAAAAAGCAGCCTGAGTATTTGTCATTTGGGAGCCATTTTGAGCTGAAGGATCAGGAATATGAAAATCCTTTCTCCAGTTGAGTAATCTCTAGAACGCTCCATGCAGTAATCTGTCATCTGCCACATCTTCCCACTCTTCCTGCCACGAGTTCCAGCGGTGTCTGACCCCACTGACATTGGCAAAGCTTGCCGTTGACATCCAACAGCTTCCATTTCATCTCTATATTTCTCTACACCGACACACTACACTCATGATAATGCTAAGCACCCTTGTTTCATTATTTTTAGGCATTTTGTAGGGCATAATATTTTTTAAAGCCAAAGCTATTTGTTACTCCTATCATGCCGTCTTTTTCTTTCAAGTAAACCACAAATTATTTTCACCAATGGCAAAATGAGCCCTTTCAAATATTTCTCTGGGTCTTTTATCTTAGTCTTCTTATAAATATAGAGATGAACAAAATGTCAAATTCTGAATCAGTATGCTATGGTCTGAAGAGCACCAAATTGGATTTGAATCCTAGCTTTGCTTTCCAATGACCTTGAGCATGTGAAAGTCAGACAAAGAATTACATATGAAGAACTATCTGGTCACTTACAGATCTATCTCTCAATTTCCAAAATCTATTAATTCTATGATTTTTTGGAGGATATATAGTATAATTTCTAAGACATTCTCCAAAGAAATCAACAATGTATTAGATATCTGTGTGTTAATATTTATTTCAAAATCAAGACAGTAATGTCCTCTTTTACTGAGGCAATGGAATGAGTCAGATCAGGATTTGAAAGCTACATCCTTCATCCAGCTGTTAAATAACATTTCTGAGTAACAAACAGATCCCTCAATTTTAAAACAAAGGAATAATGTCCTTCCTCTATGGTATTTGTGAGAATTAAACAAGGTAATGTATGTGCAAATGCCTAGCATGAGACCTGACACATAGGGGTCAGAAAATAAATGATAGCAATTCTTAGTATTGTTGACACAAAGCTTTGTTCTTTTCAAAGCCCATTTATATACATTATTTCATGCTAACAGACTAAGCTAATGCTGCCAAGAAATCTCATGTAAAAACATATCCCAGGGTCAGTGACATTGTAAAATTCCCATCTTGAAATGAAGAGACTGTCAACTGATTTTAATTTGTAGCAATAAACTCCTTCAATCTATGTTTCATTCATTCAAATATCTCCTTGACCCAAAAGCTTTGCAGCAGGTCTGTCATATTTTATTTATGCAGTCATTAATACGGCAAATATTTATCAAATATCAACTATGTGCCTGGATCTTATTTTATCAGAAGCTAGTTTCTCATATTGAAAAAGGACTGGGGAAAAAATTGTTACAGTACAGCAATGTGCATAGTGGTGAGCTGATAGGAAGGAAATGGGGGCAGGGAGGGAGGGGGGAGAGAGGGAAGGAGGAAGAAGGAAGGAAGGAAGGAAGGGAGGGAGGGAGAGAGGGAGAAAGAGAAAGAAAGGCTTGAGTAATTAATTGTTGAATTGGATATTAAAATTATTTAGTAACTATAATAATACTACATTACATTTCCATAGGGCAATAAGATTTACAAAGCTCTTTTCCCAAAACATACCCTGGCCTACCCACCTTGCTCTAAACCTACTGAAATTACTGACATTCAAGCCACCTTTATTTCTAACCAAGACTCTTTTTTTTTAAAGATTTTATTTATTTATTCATGAGAGACAGAGAGAGAGAGCGAGAGGCAGAGACAGAGGGAGAAGTAGGCTCCCCGCAGAGCTGGGAGCCCAATGTGGGACTCGATCCCAGGACCCTGGGATCATGACCTGAGTCAAAGGCAGATGCTTAAACCAACTGAACCACCCAGGCGCCTCTAACCAAGACTCTTAATAATAGCCCCCCTTAGTCTCCATGTTTTCATTTTTTGCGTCCTTACATACATTTTCTACAGAGCAGCTAAAATTATCTTTTAGAGTGAAAATCAGATTTTACTTCCTGGTTTAAAATGGTCCAATGCCCTCCTCATATGCATCTCCAATAGCTGCTCCTGGCCCTTTAGAACCTTGCTCAAGCCACAGAAAACTCTGGCCATTTCTGGAGTACGTAGATCTGGTTCTTGCCTCAGAGACCTTACACTTACTATTCACTGTGTCTGAAACATGCTGTTCTCTTATCCTCCTGAGGCTGGCCCCTTTTCATGATTGGATCTCTGCATTCTTGAGCACTCACTCTGAACTTGCCCTGTCTACTGTCACTATCACACCGTATGACCACTGTTTCTGTTTGTTTCCTTGGCTCTTTATCATTACTTATAAAAATGTCTATTTGTGTACTCATGTGTGTTCTAACTTCTCCACTAGAATGGAAGCTCCTTGAAGGAAGGGATTGTGCTTTCTCACTGACATATCCATCTCACTAGGAAGCCAGCTGCAAAGAGGTTGTTTATAAGATATAAGCAAGTAAAGGGGATTGCAAATAGTATCTAGGATGATTTCTATTTCTGTTTTATTACATTTCTAGGCTGGAGAATTCGCTCAGAGAAAAAACTTGGCCCCTTGTTTCAAGAAGTCTGAATCTACTTTTTAAAACATTATCTCATCAATAGTTAATGATCCAGGAGTTAGACAGCAAGACGACAAAAATACAATAGACCGAATATGATTGTATGCCAAAATAATCAAAAAGAGACAGTAAGTGCTCTGATTTTGCACAGAGTTGAAGAAAGTATGCTACAAGAAGTGTTTTTTTCCTCCAGTAAATACTATTGTTCTTTGAGTTCAAGTTGCCTGACTCTGCGGTCATTTGATTTTTGTTTGTTTAACTGAATGTCATATCATAGGGTCTCCTAAAATTGCTATATTTCACATATTTATTTTGTAAATTAAACTTATTTCAAATCAGCTGTCTCTTGACCATGTTTTAAAATGTTCCAAAACCCCTTAAGATATTGGTGATATTCCAAAATCAGCATTATGGTGGGGGGAGCCAGGGGTCTCTCATTTGGGAAATTTTTCACTTTTAACAAAACTCAAAGAAAGTAGTTTATATGGCCTGTTTATCATTGATTTTCAAAAATAAAGACAAATAATTTGAATAAAATAACTTACAAGTATATATTTTTTTAAAGATTTTATTTATTTATTTCACAGAGAGAGACACACAGCAAGAGAGGGAACACAAGCAGGGGGAGTGGGAGAGGGAGAAGCAGGCTTCCCGCTGAGCAGGGAGCCCAACGTGGGGCTCGATCCCAGGACCCTGGGATCATGACCTGAGCCGAAGGCAGACGCTTAACGACTGAGCCACCCGGGCGCCACATTTTTTTTGTTGTTTTTTGTTTTTTTACTTATAAGTTTTAATAAAGCCTTCTAAAATGTTAAAACTAAATAAATATATATCCAAAAATATATGTCAATTATATAAAAATATTAGTAATAATCACTTCTCTATTTCATTAAAATTTGAAAATAATGTTATTATATACCTGAGATTCTGTTCAGTCTTTTCCATCAATTAGTTCTTTTAATTATGACAACTACTTTCTGTGGAAGATACTATTATTGTCTCATTTCACATGCCCAGTGGCACAAGCTAGTAAGTTTTGCAGCCATGTGACGCCACAGCCTACCTCTTGTTAAGCCTAGGCATAAAATACATATAAAAATTGTATTCAGTGTCAAATCAAGCAGCATAAATACCTTTATAATTAAAGAAAACAGGAAAAAAATACTGAATGTAATCATGCAAGTCAAAATTTAAGTAAAATTAACATAAAATCAATGAAAGAACAATGTAAGAAAAATAGTTCAAGATAGAAAACAACAGTAATTAGTGAATTAGAAAACTGAATAGGAATTGTTTAAATGCTTAAAACCAAAATTTTAGATTAAATTTTAGATTAGGAACTCTGAAAAAAAAATTTAAAAAATACAAATTTAATGAAAAAGGATAAGATGACTGAAACTAGTAAGTGATTATAGCAAGGTTGCAGGATTCAAGGTTAATATTCAAAACACAATCACTTTTCTATACATCAGCAATAATCAAGTAGAATTTGAAATTTAAAATAAATGCCATTCTTATTAGCATCCCCAAATATGAAATGCTTAAGTATAAATCTAAACAAAATAGATATAAGATCTATATGAGAAAAATTACAAAACTGATGAATAAAATCAAACAACTAAATAAGTGAAGAGATATTCCATATGAATGAATAGAAAGACTCAATATTGTCAAAATGTCAGTTCTTCTCAACTTGATGTATAGATTCAATGTAATCTCAATCAGAATCTCAGAAAGTTATTTTTTGGATATCAATAAACTGATTCTGAAATTTATTAGGAGAGGCAAAATATCCAAAATAGCCAACACATTATTAAAGGGGAAGAACAAAGTTGGAGGACTGATGCTACCTGACTTCAAGACTTACTATAAAATTACAGTAATCAAGACACTATGGTATTGTTGAAAGAATAGACAAAGAGATCAATATAATGGAACAGAAAGCTTAGAAATAAACCCACACAAATACAGTCAACTGATCTTTGACAAAGGAAATAAGGCAATAGAATGGAGAAAAAATAACTTTTTCGGGGTGCCTGGGTCGCTCAGTTGGTTAAGCATCCGATTCTTGATATCTGCTCAGGTCATGATCTCAAGGTCCTAGGGATAGAGCCCTGCATTGGGTTCCACGTTCAGAAGGGAGTCTGCCTGGGATTCTTTCTCTCCCTCTGCTCCTCCCCCTGCCCCACTCGCTTGCTTGCTCTCTTTCAAATAAATAAATAAAATCTTTTAAAAAAAGATAATTTTTTCAACAAATGGTACTGGAACAACTGGACATCCACATGCAAACAAATGACTCTAGATCAAGTATAGATACAACCCTCACACAAATTAACTCAAAATGGGTCACAGACCGGAGGAGGAGCAAGATGATGGAGGATTGGAGACTGGATTTTGTCTGGTCCCAGGAATTCAGCTGGATAGGGATCAAACCATTCTGAACACCTACGAACTCAACAGGAGATCGAAGAAAAGAATAGCAACAACTCTCTGAACAGAAAAGCGGCCACTTTCTGGAAGGTAGGACGTGCAGAGAAGTGAATCTGAGGTGATATTCGGGAGGATAGACAGTGGGGGAAGGAGCCTCCATAGGCCACTTCTGGCAAGTGACAGAGCCGCAGAGCACAAAATCGGAACTTTTAGAAGTCGGCTCCGCTGAGGGACGTCACTCCAGTGGCTAAGCGGGGGGTTGAACCCTCACTGGGACAGTGTGGTCTCAGGACCCTTGGGGTCACAGAAAGACTGGGGGTGCCTGAGTGCGGCAGAGCTCCCAGGTAATGGAGCAGGGAAGCTGGCTGCAGAGACAGAGCCGAGGTGCGGACTCTCAGCTCGGGGTTGCCATAAACTGTGATCCGCGGCACAGTCGGGCCACTGCTCCTCCAGCAGGGACCCAACAAGTGGCAGATCTGGGGAGACTCCCCTTCCTCCCCTGGGAGGAGCAGCACAGGAGTGCACTGCAGGGATCTGCTGGGTTTGGAGACTCCAAACGGGGTCGGGTGCCAGAGATAGAAACACTTGGTCACAGGCCAGGTGAGCACAGAGTGCGGCCGGAGTGCAGCCAGAGACCGGGGAGATGGGAGTGATTGACTGCTTTTCTCTGGGGCTCATTGAGGAGCGGGCCCCGAGTTCTCCGCTCCTCTGGGGCGGAGATTGGGAGGCCACCATTTCCACTCTCGTGCTCCAAGCTGTACGGAAAGCTTGCAGGGAACAAAAGCTCCCGAGAGCAAACCCAAGCAGATTACTTAGCCCGGACCTGGCAAGGGCAGGGCAATTCCACCTCCAGCAAAGACATTTGGGAACCACGGCAACAGGCCCCTCCTCCAGAAGATCAGCAAGAACAGCCAGCAAAGACCAAGTTTACCATGAGAACGGCTGAACTCCAGCACTAGGGGAATACTGCACATAGAATTCATGGCTTTTTTACCATGATTCTTTAGTCTTTCAAGTTAATTTTTTTTTAACTGTCTTTTTTTTTTCATTTTTCTTTTTCCCTTTTTCAACCAACATCTTATGAATCCCTTTTTCAAAAAATTTTTTTAGTTTTCATTTTTACAGTCATATTCTATCCCTTCATAGTAGTTACCCTTATTTTTGGTATATATATGTAAGTTGTTCTCTCATTAAAATTTTGAGATACAGTTTCTTCTAACAGATCAAAATATGCCCTAAATCTCTAGTGTATGGCTTTGTTCTAGTCTTCTGCCTCATCACATTCTCTCCCTTTTTATTTTTTTTATTAAATCCTCTTCTTTCTTTTTTCAACCAACTTCTTATTTTATCAATTCCTTTTATAAAATCTTTTATAATTTTCATCTTTACAATCATATTCCATCCCTTCATCGTATTTACCCTTATTTTTGTACATATATAAGTTTTTCTTTCTTTAAAATTTTGGGAGGCACTTTCTTCTAACAGACCAAAATACGCCCAAAACCTAGTGTGTGGCACTGATCTATGCACCAGCCTGATCATATTTGATCATATTGTTTTGTTTTGTTTTTGTTTTTCTCTTTTTCTTTTTCTTTTTTCTTTCATTCCCTTTCTTTTCCCCCGGTTTCAGGTCTTTTCTGATTTGTTTAGTGTATATTTTCTGGGGTTGATACCCTGTTAACACTTTGTTTTCTCATTCATCTATTCTCCTCTGGACAAAATAACAAGATGGAAAAATTCACCTCAACAAAAAGAAAAAGAGGCAGTACCGACTGCCAGGGACCTAATCAATATGGACATTAGTAAGATGTCGGAACTAGAGTTCAGAATGATGATTTTAAAGATACTAGCTGGGCTTGAAAAAAGCATGGAAGTTATTAGAGAAACTCTTTCTGGAGAAATAAAAGAACTAAAATCTAATCAAGTCGAAATCAAAAAGGCTATTAATGAGGTGCAATAAAAAAAATGGAGGCTCTAACTGCTAGGATAAAGGAGGCAGAAGAGAGAATTTGTGATATAGCAGACCAAATGATGGAAAATAAAGAAGCTGAGAAAAAGAGAGAAAAACAACTACTGGATCATGAGGGCAAAATTTGAGAGATAAGTGATACCATAAGATGAAACAGCATTAGAATAATTTGGATCCCAGAAGAAGAAGAAAGAGAGGGGGGCAGAAGGTATATTGGAGCAAATTATAGCAGAGAACTTCCCTAATTTGGGGAAGGAAACAGGCATCAAAATCCAGGAGGTACAGAGAACCCCTCTCAAAATCAATAAAAATAGGTCAACACCCCAACATCTAATAGTAAAACGAGTCTCAGAGACAAAAAGAAAATTCTGAAAGCAGCTCGGGAAAAGAGATATGTAACCTACAATGGTAGAAACATTAGATTGGCAACAGACCTATCCACAGAAACCTGGCAGCCCATAAAGAACTGGCATCATATATTCAGAGCACTAAATGAGAAAAATATGCAGCCAAGAATACTATATCCAGCTAGGCTGTCACTGAAAATAGAAGGAGAGATAAAAAGCTTCCAGGACAAACAAAAACTAAAGGAATTTACAAACACAAAACCAGCCCTAAAAGAAACATTGAAAGGGGTCCTCTAAGCAAAGAGACAGCCTAAAAGCAACATAGACCAGAAAGGAACACAGACAATATACAGTAACAGTCACCTTACAGGCAATACAATGGCACTAAATTTCAATAGTTACCCTGAATGTAAATGGCCTAAATGCCCCAATCAAAAGACACAGGATATCAGATTGGATAAAAAAACAAGACCCATCAATACGCTGTCTGCAAGAGACTCATTTTAGACCCAAAGTCACCTCCAGATTGAAAGTGAGGGGGTGGAAAACCATTTACCACACTAATGAACACCAAAAGAAAACTGGGGTGGCAATCCTTATATCAGACAAATTAGATTTTAAACCAAAGACTGTAATAAGAGATGGGGAAGGACACTACATCATACTTAAAGGGTCTATCCAACCAGAAGATCTAACAATTGTAAATATCTATGCTCCTAACATGGGAGCAGCCAATTATATAAGGCAGTTAATAACAAAAGCAAAGAAACACATCGACAACAATACAATAATAGTGGAGGACTTTAACATCCCCCTCACTGAAATGGACAGATCATCTAAGCAAAAGATCAGCAAGGAAATAAAGAGCTTAAATGACACACTGGACCAAATGAACTTCACAGATATATTCAGAACATTTCATCCCAAAGCAACAGAATACACATTCTTCTCTAGTGCCCATGGAACATTCTCCAGAATAGATCACATCCTAGCTCACAAATCAGCTCTCAACCAGTACCAAAAGATTGGGATCATTCCCTGCATAGTTTCAGACCACAATGCTTTGAAACGAGAACTCAATCACAAGAGGAAAGTCAGAAAGAACTCAAATACAGGGACGCTAAAGAGCATCCTACTAAAGAATGAATGGGCCAACCAGGACATTAAAGAGGAATTAAAAAAATTCATGGAAACAAATGCAAATGAAAACACAACTGTTCAAAATCTTTGGGATGCAGCAAAGGCAGTCCTAAGAGGAAAGTATATAGCAATACAAGCCTGTCTCAAGAAACAAGAATGGTCTCAAATACAGAACCTACCCTGCACTTAAGGAGTTGGAGAAAGAACAGCAAATAAAGCCTAAACCCAGCAGGAAAAGAGAAATCATAAAGATCAGAGCAGAAATCAATGAAATAGGAACCAAAAGAACAGTAGAACAGATCAATGAAACTAGGTGCTGGTTCTTTGAAAGAATGAACAAGATTGATAAACCCCTGGCCAGACTTATCAAAAAGAAAAGAGAAATGACCCAAATAAACAAAATCATGAATGAAAGAGGAGAGATCCCAACCAACACCAAAGAAATACAAACAATTATAAGAACATATTATGAGCAACTCTATGCCAGCAAATTAGATAATCTGGAAGAAATGGATGCATTCCTAGAGATTATCAACTACCAAAACTGAACCAGGAAGAAATAGAAAACCTGAACAGACCTATAACCATTAAGGAAATTGAAGCAGATATCAAAAATCTCCGAAAAAACAAAGCCCAGGGCCAGATGGCTTCCCAGGGGAATTCTACCAAACATTTAAAGAAGAATTAATACCTATTCTTCTGAAACTGTTCCAAAAAATAGAAATGGAAGGAAAACTTCCAAACTCGTTTTATGAGGCCACCATTACCTTGATCCCCAAACCAGACAAAGACCCCATCAAAAAGGAGAATTACAGACCAATATCCTTGATGAACATGGATGCAAAAATTCTCACCAAAATACTAGCCAATAGGATCCAACAGTACATTAGACGACATCAGGCACATTCAGGGTGGTATGGCCGTAGACCCAACAGTACATTAAAAGGATTATTCACCACGACCAAGTGGGATTTATCCCTGGGCTGCAAGGTTGGTTCAACATCTGCAAATCTATCAATGTGATACAATACATTAACAAAAGAAAGAACAAGAACGATATGATCCTCTCAATAGATGCAGAAAAAGCATTTGACAAAGTACAGCATCCTTTCTTGATCAAAACTCTTCAGAGTATAGGGATAGAGAGTACATACCTCAATATCATAAAAGCCATCTATGAAAAACCCACAGCGAATATCATTCTCAATGGGGAAAAACTGAGAGCTTTCCCACTAGGTCAGGAACACGGCAGGGATGTCCACTATCACCACTGGTATTCAACATAGTACTAGAAGTCCTAGCCACAGCAATCAGACAACAAAAAGAAATCAAAGGCATCCAAGTCGGCAAAGAAGAAGTCAAACTCTCACTCTTTGCAGATGATATGATACTTTATGTAGAAAACCCAAAAGACTCCACCCCAAAACTGCTAGACCTCATACAGGAATTCAGTAAAGTGACAGGATATAAAATCAATGCACAGAAATCAGTGGCATTCCTATACACCAACAACAAGACAGAAGAAAGAGAACTTAAGGAGTCGATCCCATTTACAATTGCACCCAAAACCATAAGATACCTAGGAATAAATCTAACCAAAGAGACAAAGAATCTGTACTCAGAAAACTGTAAAATACTCATGAAAGAAATTGAGGAAGACATAAAGAAATGGAAAAACATCCCATGCTCATGGATTGGAAGAACAAATATTGTAAGATTTCAATGCTACCTAGAGCAATCTACACATTTAATGCAATCCCTATCAAAATATCATCAACTTTTTTCAAAGAAATGGAACAAATAATCCTAAAATTTGTATGGAACCAGAAAAGACCCCGCATAGCCAGAGGAATGTTGAAAAAGAAAAGCAAAGCCATTGGCATCACAATTCCAGACTTCAAGCTCTATTACAAAGCTGTCATCATCAAGAAGGTACGGTCCTGCCACAAAACAGACACATAGATCAATGGAACAGAATAGAGAGCCCAGAAATGGACCCTCAACTCTATGGTCAACTAATCTTTGACAAAGCAGGAAAGAATGTCCAATGGAAAAAAGACAGTCTCTTCAACAAATGGTGTTGGGAAAATTGGACAGCCACATGCAGAAGAATGAAACAGGACCATTTCCTTACACCACACACAAAAATAAGACTCAAAGTGGTTGAAAGACCTAAATGGGAAACACAGTCCATCAAAATCCTAAAGGAGAACATAGGCAGCAACCTCTTCGACCTCAGCCACAGCAACTTTTTCCTAGAAACATCACCAAAGGCAAGGGAAGCAAGGGCAAAAATGAACTATTGGGACTTCATCAAGATAAAAAGCTTTTGCACAGCAAAAGAAACAGTCAACAAAACCAAAACACAACCAATAGAATGGGAAAAGATATTTGCAAATGACATACCAGATAAAGGGCTAGTATCCAAAATCTATAAAGAACTTATCAAACTCAACACCCGAAGATCAAATGATCCAATCAAGAAATGGGCAGAAGACATGAACAGACATTTCTGCAAAGACATCCAAATGGCCAACAGACACATGAAAAAGTGCTCAACATCGCTCAGCATCAGGGAAATCCAAATCAAAACCTCAATGAGATATCACCTCACACCAGTTAGAATGGCTAAAATTAACAAGTAAGGAAACGACAGATGTTGGCGGGGATGCGGAGAAAGGGGAACCCTCCTACACTGTTGGTGGGAATGCAAGCTGGTGCAGCCACTCTGGAAAACAGTACGGAGGTTCCTCAAAAAGTTGAAAATATAGCTACCCTACGACCCAGCAATTGCACTACTGGGTATTTACCCCAAAGATACAAATGTAGGGATCCGAAGGGGTATGTGCACCCCGATGTTTATAGCAGCAATGTCCACAATAGCCAAACTGTGGAAAGAGCCAAGGTGTCCGTCAACAGATGAATGGATAAAGAAGATGTGGTATATATATATATATATATATATATATATATATATATATATACAATGGAATATTATGCAGCCATCAAAAGGAATGAAATCTTGCCATTTGCAACGACGTGGATGGAACTGAAGGGTATTATGCTGAGCAAAATAAGTCAATCAGAGAAAGACATGTATCATATGACCTCACTGATATGAGGAATTCTTAATCTCAGGAAATAAACTGAGGGTTGTTGGAGTGGTGGTGGGTGGGAGGGATGGGGTGGCTGGGTGATAGACACTGGGGAGGGTATGTGCTATGGTGAGCACTGTGAATTGTACAAGACTGTTGAATCACAGATCTGTACCTCTGAAACAAATAACAATATATGTTAAAAAAAAAGAAAAAGATAGCAGGAGGGGAAGAATGACGTCGGGGAAATCGGAGTGGGAGACGAACCATGAAAGACTATGGACTCTAAAAAACAAACTGAGGGTTCTAGAGGGGAGGGGGGTGGGAGGTTGGGTTAGCCTGGTGATGGGTATTAAAGAGGGCACGTTCTGCATGGAGCACTGGGTGTTATACACAAACAATGAATCATGGAACACTACATCAAAAACTAATGATGTAATGTATGGTGATTAACATAACGTAATAATAAAAAAAATGGGTCACAGACCTAAATATAAAATGCAAAAATATAAAACTCCTGGAAGATAACACAGGAGCAAATCTAGATGTTCTTGGGTAACACCAAGACTTTAGATACAACACCAAAGGCACAAACCAGGAAAGAAATAATTGATAAGTTGGATTTCACTAAAATTAAAAACTTCTGCTCTGTGAAAGGCAGTCAAGAGGAAAATGCAAGCCATAGACGGGGATAAAATACTTACAAAAGACATATCTGATAAAGGACTATTAACCAAAATATACAAGGAACTCTTAAACAGGAAGAAAATGAATAACCCACTTAAAAAAAAGGGGGGGGGAGGTCAAAAGACCTGAATAGACACCTGACCAAAGAAGATATACAGATGGCAAATAAGCATATGAAAAGATATTTAATATCATATGTCATTAGAGAATTGGAAATTAAAACAATGAAATACCACCACATACCTGTTAGATTGGCCAAAATCCAGCACACAGTCAACCCAAGTGCTGGTGATGATGTGGAGCCACAGGAACTCTTACACACTGCCAGTGGGAATGCAAAGTGGTACAGCCACTTTGGAAGACAGTTCGGCAATTTCTTAGAAAACTAAATATACTCTTACCATATGCTCCAGCAATCACGCTTCTTGGCATTTACCCAAAGGAATTGAAAACTTTTGTCCATACAAAATCTCTGCACAAATGTTTATAACAGCTTTATTCATAATTGCCAAAACTTGGAAGCAACTAAGTCATTCTTCAGTAAGTGAATGGATAAATAAATAGTGATACATCCAGACAATGGAATATTATTTAGTACTAAAAAGAAATGAGCCATCGAGCCATGAAAAGACATGAGGAAACTTAATTGTATATTATTTAATGAAAGAAGCTAATCTGAAAAGGCTGCATACTGTATGAGTACAACTATATGACATTCTGGAAAAGGCAAAAACTATACAGACAGTAAAAAGTTTAATGATTTCGAGGACTGGGAGAGAGGGAGGGATGAATAGGAGGATATTTAGAGTAGTGATACTATTCTGTATGATACTGTAATGGTAGATACATGGCATTATTTATTTGTCAAAACCCATAGACTACATAACACCAAAAATGAACCCTAGTATAAACTACAGACTTGGAATGATAATAATGTGTCAATGTAGGTTCTTCAATGGTAACAAATACACCACTGTGGTGAGGAATGTTCATAGTGGGGAAAGTTGTATATGGGAACTCTATACTTCTCCTCACTTTTGCTATGAATCTAAAGCTACTCTAAAAAAAATTAAAATAAAAATAAATAAAAAGAGTCTATTTAAAAAGCAGGAGGATATAACTGATATGGAAGATATCATAAATTTTATGTATTCTTAAAATTGATTATTTCCAAGGTAATATGTAACAAAATCTTTCCAAAAAGAAATAGAAGACCTTAACAGAAAAATACATAGAAAAAATATGAATAGGTTATCAAATAATTATTTGATATTAAGATTAAAAACTGGGGGCTCGGGGCACCTGGGTGGCTCAGTCGGTTGAGCAGCTGCCTTCGGCTCAGGTCATGATCCTGGGGTCCTGGGATCGAGCCCCTCGTCCGGCTCCCTGCTCAGTGGAGAGCCTGCTTCTCCCTCTCCCTCTGCCTGCCACTCTGCCTACTTGTGCTCTCTCTCTATCTCTCTGTCAAATAAATAAATAATATCTTAAAAAAAAAAAACTGGGGCCTCCTGGGTGGTTCAGTCAGTTGAGCATCCCCCTCTTGATTTCAGCTCCAGTCATGATCTCAGGGTTGTGAGACTGAGCCCTGCATAAGGTTGGTGCTCAGTCTGCTTGTCCCTCTCCCTCTGCTCCTCCCCCCACCCACACTCACTCTCACTCTCTGAAAGAAAGAAAGAAAGAAAGAAAGAAAGAAAGAAAGAAAGAAAGAAAGAAAGAAAGAAAGAAAGAAAGAAAGAAAGAAAAATCTGTTTTAAAAAGTTTAAAAACCAAAAAGAGCTCACAGTTTACTCAGTTTTTTCAAGCTTTAAAGGAACACCTACTTCCTATATGGTAGTTACAATATGGAAGGAAGGAATAAAGATACATCAAAATATTAGAAGTAGACATCTACAGGTGGCAGAGTATAAGAAATTATTTTCTTCTGTCTCATTTAGTTTTATTAAGGGTTTATGCAATCCATGTACATAATTATGCATTTTATGTAAAATAATGAACATAAATTTTTTGAAACTAAAGTGTATAAATAGACACATTTGATTTATAGTCTCTGACCTAAAAGTAAAACAAACAAACAAATAAAAAAACAGGGCATAAATTCCTGTGTTAAAAAAATTAGCTTAATGAGAACAGGGCATTAAAGCCTAAGGAGAAATGGAGAATTAAAACAAGTATCCAATCTACTTGGAAGGATAATGTACATGTAATTAAAATATTCATGCAAAATTTTGCATGTTATCAGTAGCACCCACTTTTCTCATAGATAGGTTATGATCTGTGAGGGCATGGGTCATGTATCTCTCAGGTCTGTATCTCAGTAAGCAAAGGCAGGGATTTTGTTTGTTTGTTTTCTCCAGTATATCCCCGGACCTATAATAGCTCCTAGCATACTGTAGACACAAGGTAAAAAGGTAAATCTTTCTTGGATGAATGATTCATCATTTAGTAAAGAATACATGCATGTGCACACACAACATGCAAACGTATAATTTCAATATTATATTTCAAACTCTATTAGAAACTTCATTCTTATATAGTCTATCTTTGGATACTTCTGTCTGCTTTATCTATCTGCTTATTTCTAATTGTGCTAGTCATTACTGCTGATCACCCAATATTTCTGGCTCCCTGTCTTCCAGGCACAAGGCGGGACTCCAATCACCAGGCCCCCTTGTAGCTAAATGGGGTCATTTCTGTCCAATGAGCTACAAACAGAAATGCTAGGTGCTGAAGTATTTCATCATTAATGTAAGCTACTTTGCACTCTTTTATTTATCTGTTATGATAACTGGTAATGCTCAAGATGATACTGTTTCGTTAGCCTGAATCCTTGAGTCAGGGAATGTGTAGAGAGCTCTAAGGCCACCTGTAATGGTCTGCAGAATGAGCAAAAAGCTAAACATTTGTTGTTGTAGGTCATGAAGATGTTGAGATGTTTTTTTGCTACAGAATATCCTAGTTCATCCTGCATGATACACTCATCAGTAGAAAACTGTTTTAATTACCATAACTTTATAACAAGTCTTAATATCTAGTTTGAAACATTTTCCTTAGTATTCTTCTTTTTCATTATTTTCCAAGCTATTATCCCATGTTGATTTTCAGTGAAATCTATACGTATTTTAATTTGGGTCATACTGAGTTTATAGATGAATTTTGGGTGAATTTAAACTTGAGTGTTTCAATACAAGACTGTTCAGTTATTTAAAACTTCACTTATGCTCAATAGAATTTTAAAAAATTTATCTATATAAATCATGCATATTTCTTAAGTCCATTTCAAAGCAGTTCATCTCTTTTTTTTATCATTCTTATATAGGGTACTTTCCTTCTATTATGACTCTTACCTGTTTTTTTTTAATACAGGAAAGATGTTAATGTTTCATATATCAATTTTTGAACTACCTAAATAAATTCCCTTAATTTTTGTTATATTTTCTGTATTTCTTTTCATTGTCATGTTTTTGAAATGTGTAGAAACACAAAAGATATTAATTTTACCTCCTCCTTTGACATATTTATACCAGCATCATTTTTAAAAAGTCATATTAAGTAGGAAATATTTATACAACAGAAGAGTGGAGAATGAGAGACCATAAAATAAAGTTCTAAATCATATGGCACTAACTGTAAGTGGTATAAATAGTTTTGAAATTAAAATGAAGTATTACCACGACTTAAAAGGTCATTACATTGAGAAAAAGTAATTTTCCATAAGAAATACTTGAAGCTACATAATTGCAAAAGTATTTTACTGCTGCAAAACAACAGTGAAATGAGGTATTAAAATCTGTACATTTCACTAGTTTTGACGTTGGCCATGGTCAGCAATATGTTTCCCTACTTATGCATGCAGACCATAACACACCCAACTGAGTATTTCCACATGGTTTCTGCAAATTGTTGTATTTATGATTTGTTGCAATTAATATTTAGGTCTGCTACTTAAGTCCAAACATTACAGGCATTTAGGCAAATTTCTCCCTGCAAATTCTGCAGATGTGAGGGCGACACCAACTCCTGGTTTTGTTTCCTTCGGTCTATATCTCTCTTCTTGTTGTTGGTTTCCCTGACATTGTATCTTTTACAGAATTATTTATGCCCTACTGCCTGACCCGGGGTGAACAAATTTCAGTATCTTCACTCCATTCCCATTTCTTGTGCTCAGAAAATGAGTGATGTTTGGGAGCAAGTGAATGTGTTGTTGCCTTTATTGACAGACCTAAGGTCTGGGACTGAGGAATGAGTCTTGGGTGTTAGGGAACATTCCTAAATTACAACACTTTGTATTCCCAGTAGTTGGTTCTTCCAGCCCACAGCTCCCTCCCTCGAGGGGTTTTGAAAATTTAAGGGATGTTTTTTGTTCTCATAATGAGGTGGAGAGGAGTTACTGGCTTTTATTGGGTATGCCCAGAAATGCCAAATATCTTGCAATACAAAGTAGAGAATTAAATTGCCCCTCTAAACCAAAACCCAAACCAAATCAAGTAAACAAAAAATATTTGCAACAGCCTACATCCTTAAAGCTGCCTCTCATCAAGGAAATAAAAGACATTTGCTCAAGATACGATTCTCACTTCCCAACTAGCAACCTGCACTCCTTCCAGGCCTACAGTAGCAGGATTGTACTTTCTACTCCCTTTCAATTTAGGCATAGTTTATGGTTTGGTTCGGCCACTGGCATGTGAAAGGAAGTGATATGTGTCACCTGCAGGTGCAAGCTTTAAAAAACAGCACACAATTTTCCAAGTTCCTTTCTTTTTCTTTTTTTTTTTTCCCATTCTCCACAGGGTAAAAGCATGTGTCCAGATAAGGCTCTGACATATTGGGACCCTGAGAGAACACAAAAGCCTCTGCCTAGCCATACTATGCCTACAGCCTGACCAAGAAATTAACATTTATTGTATTAACTCACTAAGAATGTAAGGTTGCTTATTACTACATCAGATCCTAGCCTACCCTGGCTGATACGTCCCCTTGGGACAATAGGAGTCAAATCACCTTTGTGTACCTCGTATGGATTGTACGGCCTCCACCCCAAATCATAGATTGAAGCCGTGACCCCATTGTGACTGTATTTGGAGACAGGGACTTTAGTAGAGAGGTAATTAATGTGAAATCAGGTCATAAGGGTGGGGCCCTATTCCAATAGGACTGGTGTCCTTGTAAGGAGAAGAGATGCCAGGGAGGCACACACACGGGGGAAAAGGCACAGGTGTGGGACGTGAGGACACAGTAAGAAGGCAGCAGTCTGCAAGCCAAGAGAGAGGCCTCAGGAGAAACCACACCTGCCAACACCTTGATCTTGGATTTCCAGCCTCCAGAACCGTGAGCACATAAATATCTGTTGGCTAAGTCATTCAGCCTATGGTATATTGTTAAGTAGCCCTAGCAAATATAGGGCCAGTTCTACCATCTTCATAATAGTCTTTTGACTTCTTTTAATTACATATTCAGCTTCCACCGACCAACCTTGTCCTGATCTTAAACCAAGCCCAGCGTCCCAGACTGTCACTAGAAGCCTCCCGTTTACACAGGGAAGGTGCTTTAGAGTTTCCTTTGAAATGACAGTCGGTCCTACAACCTGGGTTTGAAGCCCAGCTCTCCAGTGGGTTGTGTCTACTTACTGTGAGACCTCCAGCACATTACTTTCTTTCTCTGTGCCTCAGTTAGCTCAGCTTTAAAATGATGGGCTAGAACCCATTAGAGCTATTAGAACCCATCTCATAGTTGTTATAGGAGGATCCAATAAGATAATGAAAAATAAAACACTTAGGGTAGGGCTTTATTTATAAGGCACACCTAAATGAATATTAATTTTTGTTATTGTAACTTTAGATTGAAACGCCTTCCATTTTTGATTGACTACATTAGGAAAAGTCTTGGTAAACTGGTCAGCTCTGGGGTGAAGCCGGCGAAGGACTTGTGTGACCCTGGAGAGAGTGTCTCCTTAAAGGTGGCACTCTAGTTGTCTCACTTGCCTTCACTCCAGGCCAGGCCCTGATAAACCTGGCAAACTTTGTGCTTCATCTGCCAAGTTCCCTTTCCATTATCAGCCTCTATAGCAAGTGGAGTTCCTGAGCTGAGGGCCCTACTCGGGTAAAGGGTGTTTTCAGGATACTAGTCCCAACAGCATCTCTGCAATGTGGTAGCAAGGTTCTCATACACCCTACACTCAATTCCATTCAATTTATAAAGTAGTCTAAAACACTTTCAGTCTCGTACACAACAATGAGGACAAATTAAAGTTCAGTGGGCAATTTACTCTAAAAATCAAAGAACATGTAAGAACATTTAGAAATGCATGAAAGAGACAGAGCATGCTGGGTTTGGTAGCAAAAAGCTACCAGATACTTTATTTGAATTTTATAACAAGAAAATAAAGGCCAGAGATGTGTTCCTTTTCACACTAAAGGAAATAGCTTCTATCAGCTAGAAGATCAGCTCCAATAACTTCGGGGATCTATTTGGCTTTATTAGGTCTGTTGCCATTGTGATGGGCTAAGAAGTTTCTTTTGAAGAAAAGTAATTACTGTACTAGAGCCTCTAGTCAAAGAAATGCAATTGTGTTAAAAAATCCACTTGGTCAGCACAATTGAGGCTCTCTGTGCCTTTCCATAAGCTGGATCGATAGCTAGCAGATATATAGATCTCCACGACTGGCTAGAACTTAAATCTTCTCACTTACATTTTATAGTGATACTACAATGAAAGAAAAACTGCTGTGTGAAACTATTTACCAAAAACCTAAATAGCACTTTATCACATTCACCAAGTCGTCACTAATGTATCATGGGGGTGTTGAAGCAGAAAAGTATAGGAAAGAATATTTGTTGACCGTGTACCTTTGGCCAGGCACTGCAAAATGTGATACTTTGACTTATATGATTTGAATGCTATGATTCTCATTAATACCACATAGGTGTGGGTGGATGATACCTGAGTCACCCTCAGTAGGATACATGAAACTAAAAAGAAAGAAATGAAATCTGAACCATTGCTGAACAATTACCCAGCTATATTTAGTGAAAGTTTTAAAAATTGGTGTTTGGGGACTTCTGGGTGGTTCAGTGGCTTAAGCATCTGCCTTCGGCTCAGGTCATGATCCCAGGGTCCTGGGATGAGCCCTGCGCCAGGCTCCCTGCTCAGCGGGGAGCCTGCTTCTCCCTCTGCCTCTCCCTCTCCCACTCCCCCTGCACGTGCTCTCTCACTCTCTTTCTCTGTCAAATAAATAAATAAAATCTTTAAAAATAAATAAATAAATGGAGATTGATGTTTGCTTGGAGTCCCTATGATAGATCCCTTACAGCTAGCAACATCTCCGGCTGGATGTGCAGAAATTGTATACAGTTTGAACAAGTGCTCAGTTTTCTTAAGCAACCCCTCTATCTTCCTAAAGCCCCTTTGAACAACACCCACCTGCCTGTTATGGAAAGATTTTGAAACCAGATAGATGCACTCAAAACCATGACAGTGAAACTTGCAGGCCCAGAGTGGGCCTCATCTTTTCCTAAGTGGCACTTGACAAGTTTTATTTCTGATATGTTCTTTCTAGCACTGTTGCTTTCTGAAGTGAGGACCACCTGACACAATTTCAAAACATTTTTTCAAGAAGAACAACCATTTCCTCAGTGTTGGAAGGTTTATGTTGGCTGTGTCCTGAATTTCCTTCCAACCAACTCAGTGAACTCCCCCAAGCAAGAATCTTTATTTAAAAAATTAATGCAGAACAAATTTAGTTTAGCATAATCTGAAGATTTAACTCTCGTAATTCTGAAATGGGGAACACAAATTAAAAGTAAAGTGATATCTTCTCCAATGTTGTGCTGTAACAGGCTTTCATTTGAGGGGGAAAAAAATCCATCTGGCCTTAATAAAGATTGGTGCTTTCCAGGTTGTTGGGGTATATTGTTTCTTTTACATTTTTATAGTAAGGGCTAATTTTTAGTGCTGTGGAACTAAAAAAAAATATTTTATTTTTAAAAGAGGCTAGTCTTATTGATTCCATAAGCCTTCATTAAAAAATAAATGGGTAAGTGCTGAGCATCTCCTCTGAGACAGTGTGGTAAGTCCTATGCCAGAGAGAAGTGAGATGTGCATGCAGGAGAGAACCCGCAGGTTAGACAGAGCTCCCTGGAGGACAGGGACCTGGGTCAAATTTTGCAAACAGGCAGCAATTACCAAGATGAAGAATGGGAGGAAGGACTCTGCAGGCAGAATGAGAAGTGAATGCAAATCACATTACTGAACTCTGATTATGATGCATTTCCATCTAAATCCTGTACATTCTCAGATGTCTCACGAGCATCCCTCATCGGCAGCCCTGCATATGTGCTCCTCCATCTGGATTCCCCATCTCGGGCAAAGGCACCATGAGTAACTCTTCCTCCACATCAAAAAGCATGAGCTAAACTTGGACTCCTCCCTCTCATTGTATTTGACGACGATGTTAAAGGGATCACCAAATGTTCTCTAGTTCATCTGCTAGGTGTTTGTTTAAGCTTTTATTTCCTCCTCATCTCCAGATATACTTACTTATTTAAATGCCTTTTTCATCTGCACAACCGCTATTACTAGTTTTTATTAAATAATCATCTACCTTTATAAACTCAGCAATTATCGGCTGTTATGGTAAGGTATACACTAAGTGCTGGGCATCAAATGATGGGTACAGCATGCCCACAGACTCCAACGAGATCATATCTAGGTGAAAGAGCTAGAGACACAGAGAGAACGTTCTCACAAGGTATGTTAAAGATACACGCAAAAAGCATATGAGGAAGTGAAGGAGACTAGAAAGCCCCCCAGTGGGGAGATTTCAAGGATGAAAAGGAAATGCCAAGAGAAAATATTCCAGAGAAAATAGGCAGAACTAGCAAGGATGCAGGATACTGTGAGCTGTATTCAATGCTGCTGAAACTTAACATTTGGGGAGCAGGAAATGAGGAGAGGTAAAAGTACAGGAAGCAAAAACAAAGGCACAGGGGAAGCAGAGGCCAAGTCATGCAGCATCTTCTGTGCTACGTTAAGTAACAACAACAGTAATAATATCAATTACTGGATGCCTACTCTACTCCCATATATGATTATATGCTTTTGTATTTCATCAAAAGAATCTATTTTGAAAAAGACACTATTTCCATGTTACAAACTTATAAACCAAGGCTCTTAGAAACCAAGTCGCTGACAGATTCTGATGCACTCAAATTCAAATGTAAATATGATCTAAAACTGTATTATTCCTCTTTCTCTTTTCTGCCTTTCCCCAAAGCCTCTTTAATTTATTAACAGACGCTTCTGCTTCTAATTTCATATTTCTCGCTTCAATTACACCCAGTCACCAAGGGATTATGCCATTCTGTTGGCTTTTGATGATTCTCCTTTGCCTTTTGTAGAAGGTTGACACTTCCTCAAGTGGCTTTCAGGGTTCTTCATGTTTTCCTCCTCCACTATCTCAATTTCTCTACACCCATCTTTCACCCCAGAGGTACAACTTCTTGAATTTCCTTGAACATGTCTCTATATCCCTGCACGTGCTGGTTCAGCTTGTTCAAGGGCACTCTTTATATCTTTATATCTCTCCCATTTTATATCTTCCTAGATCCCTGGAAAATACGTATTTATTCCCCAGCACTCTGAAGGAAACAAAACCCTGTGTTAGTTTCCTTCACAAAGATCTGTCCTCAAAAGATGAGGATTCACTTTCAAAATATGTAAGAATGATTCCAAAGACACTGAAATACGATATTTAGACAAAGATCGTGTAAGAAATGTAACCTTCCATAAAGTCTTCAAGGTAACTGTAAGAGGGAGGATCATAAACAGATACATCTTTCTTTAACTGGTCCAGTAGGAAATTATAGTCATTCCCACTGATGTATGCCTGCCTCTGAATTTTCTAGGCTGTGTTTTATAGTCTAGGGACTTAGAAAGACAACATGTATGGCCTAGCCAAAGGCACTATATAGATCAAAGCAGACCCATCCATTTCTGTTCTGTCATATGGAGATCGCAAAGAGTGTACTCTTCACGTTCCACATCATTAGCAGAGCCTAACACCACATTTGCCTGCATAATGTGTACGGTTGAAGGTGGACAAAGGGATTGAGATATTCAAAGACGTGTATGTGTGGTCAGCTGAGTCACCAGTGTAATGTCATTTATGCTATCCCTCAACACCTATTTAGTGAGAACTTACTAAGTTCCATGTTACCTTGAATAGAGACACAAGGCCAAGTACTCAAAATAATAAAACTCATGATCTTTTGCTGGTGAGACAGAGCATAATGTATGAGAAAAAGCAATAATGTAAAAGAGCAATACAAGACATTTCATTCCACAGGAGAACATGCTAAAATACACAGTTTAAGATAGCTTGCGAATAATGGAAAGAGGACTTGAGTCAGAAGTTTGGATTTTTCCCCAACTCTGACACACAGTACCTCTATGACATACAAGTTACTTGAACTCTCAGATTTTTTTTTTTTTTAAAGATTTTATTTGTTCATTTGAGACACAGAGATACAGAGAGAGAGAGAGCATGAATGGGGGAGAGGGAGAGGGAGAGGGAGAAGCAGGCTCCCCGCTGAGCCAGGAGCCCGATGTGGGGCTCGATCCCAGAACCCCGGGATCATGACCTGAGCCGAAGGCAGACGCTTAACCATCTGAGCCACCCAGGCGCCCCTGAACTCTCAGGTTTTTGAGTTCACATAAATACACTTGTTCTGCCAACTTCACCAGGCTTCAGAAAGAATCAAATGAAAGCGCTTCTCAGACTACAAAAGAACACACAGAAGTATAGTGCAAGATAATTTCCATGCAAGAAACAGTATTTTAGTGGATCATGTACTCAGAGGTTTCTATATGTGTTCTCTTCTTCATTCACCTGCAAGTTGGTTCTTCTCTGACTGTACTTACTAATTACTCAATTAAATATTATTTTTAATCTAATAATTATTGAGCAACTATTATATGTCAGTCACTCTGTACAATGCTGGGGACTCAATCATGGACAGGTCACATTTCTGTATCATGCAGAAACTGTCTGCCAAATAGTGAGTGCTCAATAAATGGTAGTTTTACATTAAAAAACAATTGGACTCTGTATTTGTTGGGTACATAGAGAGGAACTATTGAAAGTGAAGAAAAGATCTGCATGATTTAAAAATTGTCTGGATAGAGGAAAGTTTTTTCATTGCCATGACAAAGATTTATACTCCAAAATATATCAGAGCAGATTTAAAAAAAAAAAAAAACTCTACTAAATTAATTCCCAAACTTCAATAACTGAAAGGCAAAAGAGAGGAGCTGGTAGTTCACACCAGAGGCAGGATAAATAACAGTGAAATCGCAACAATTGTTCAGCCTCATTAATAAAAATTATGTGTGTACATACATATGTATGCATAAATGATATATACATATATGTAAATATGTGTATATACTTATGTGTATATATATACATATAAATTAAATCAAGAAATAATAGCAAAACATTAGCAAATAGATATTCTCAACATCTAAAAAGCTGTGATGAAATGGGTATATTTTGACTGCACTTAGGGCACGCCATCTTTCTGTAAAATAATTTAAAAATGTATTACTATATTGGAGTGATGCTACCAGATGACATAATAATGGGGTATTTCTACTGCTGCATGATGATTTTTCTACAAAGTAGTAGCTTAAAACAACATATATTTATTGTGTCATACTTTCTGTGGGTTAGGAGTTGGCATGGCTGAGCTGAGGCAGCTGGGCCCTCTCCTAGGGTCTCACAAGGCTGCAATCAAAGTGTCAGCCAGGCACTGGGGTCTCATCTGGGACTTGACTGGAAAATGATGCACTTCAAGTTCACTTGAGTTGTCGGCAGATTGGTTCTTTGTGGCAGTGCTAGAGGCCACAGACTGTTCCTTGCCACATGGGGCTCCCCAACATAGCTGACTTCTTCCTTAAAGCCAGCAGGGGACAGACTCTAGCAAGATGGGCATTATAATCTCGCATAACATAATCGTGTACACATAATTACATATATCCCATCACCTTTGTCATAATCTATCATCTCAAAGTAAATGAAGGGCCACCACCACACTTAAAGGGAGGGAATCACATGACTGTGAATAACAGAAGATAAAGATCATGGGAACCACCTTAACATTCTGTCTGCTAAAAGCGTATCAGGAAATATACCCCAAGGAAGTAATTCAACATAAAAAAAATACTTAGACAATAATGTTTATTGGTGTACTATATGTTATTTCTGATAATTGGGAGCAGTTTCAACTCATAAACTAGTGAGGGCAAGAAGAGAAAAGGATATAAATGGCTAGAATCTTACAAATTAATCTAATTGTATTTTATGTACGTTAGACATGAAAATTAAGAGACACATAGCGTTGAAAAAATAAATAATTCAACAATACAGGGGAAGTGAAGACAAAAAATTGAATATGAGATCATAGCAACTAGACAAAATTTATCTGAATAATTAGAGTAATATTTAGAGAGGCTATAATATTTACGAATGATTTTTATATTTGCAAGACCTTAGTTATTGTCTAGTGTCCTTAAAAAAACAAAAGAAAATAATTTACAAAAACACAAGATTATTGAAATATCGAAAACAAGAATTAATTGTAGAAATTATATTTAAAACTCTACAGTTGTGAGGGGCGCCTGGCTGGCTTGGTCGGTGGAGCATGTGACTCTTGATCTCAGGGTTGTGAGTTTGAGCCCCACGCTGGGTGTAGAGATTGCTCAAAAAAATAAAATATAAAAAAATAATAAAACAGGGGCGCCTGGGTGGCTCAGTTTTTAAGCGTCTGCCTTCAGCTCAGCTCAGGTCATGATCCCAGCATCCTGGGATCTAGCCCCGCATCAGGCTCCCTGCTCGGCGGGGGGCCTGCTTCTCCCTCTCCCCCTGCTTGTATTCTCTCTGTCAAATAAATAAATAAAATCTTTAAACTAAATAAATAAATAAAAATAAAACTCTACAGTGTTTTATTTTTAAAAAGTCACAAAATTGGCAAAATTCTAATTAAGAAAAAAAACAAATGCAATTATTAGAAATGAGAAAGGAGGCATAATCATATATTCAAAGAGCTTAAAATATTTGAATACAAATACTGTGTGCAAAATTAGGGCAACCAATTGGAGTATTTGAAGAAAAATGAATGAATACCTAGCAAAGTATGAACTGTCAAAATTGATGCCAAAGAAAGTAGGGAACTTAAATAGACAAATAACTACAGAAAAGATGATGAAATAAAGTATTTTACCATTTATAAAGTTATTAGCCTAGATTCTTTAACAGATGAGTTTTGTATAATTTTTTTGTGTTTAATGACATGTAAACCAGTGTTATTAAAAATTTCTCGGGTGACAAAAGATTGAAAGTTCCTCATTCCATTTTTAGAAATTAATAAAACCCTAAACATTTTAATATCAAGATAAAAAGATTTCAAAAACTTTACGCCAATCACATTTGGAATAATAATGCCCAATTTCCAAATTAGAAATTGGAAATTGAGAAATCTGTGTACCTTCTGCTTAATTTTGCTGTGAACCTAAAACTGCTCTTAAAAATAAGATCTAAAAAAAGTTGAACCCTATATTACAAAATAATAATACAGCATAATAAAATCAAGTTAAATTATCCAAAGAATATGAGGATATATGTATATACTGTATTGTACATCAAATCAATATGCTGGAGAGAAAAAATAAATTCTTACAGAGTAATATATTTTAAAATGCATTTGATACAATTGCTATGTTGATGCAATTCATCATTTTTAATCAAAATTTATTAGTTAAAGAGGGGACAAAATACTATTCAAACAAACAGAAAAGACCATTCTAAATCATTAGATGCAATGTCATTTCCATTAAAATTAGGAAAAAGACATTATAATTGTATATTACTATAGAGACACTAGTTAATACAGTAAGTCAAAAATAAAGTTACATACCTAAGTCCACTGACTGTTGAACAAGAAAATCGTCTCTTTTTATGGATATGTTTGCACACTTAGAATCATCAAAAGAATCTAGTTTTTTTTTAATAAAGATTTTATTTATTTATTTGACAGAGAGAGGTCACAAGTAGGCAGAGCGGCAGGCAGGAGGAGAGGGAAAAGCAGCGGGGAGCCCAATGCAGGACTGGATCCCAGGACCCTGGGATCATGACCTGAGCCAAACGCAGATGTTTAACCAACTGAGCCACCCACGTGCCCCAAAAGAATCTAGTTTAAATTAAATAACACACCTGCACATAAACACTCACATACGATGAACCATCAAAATTAGAAAATGATAAATACTCCAAGTATATTTTTATTGTCAGAACCAGTTAGAATAAAAAATGAAGAAAAATTCTGTTTATAAAAGTGATGTGAGGGGCGCCTGGGTGGCTCAGTCGGTTAAGCGTCTGCCTTCGGCTCAGGTCATGATCCCAGAGTCCCGCAATCGAGCCCCACATCGGACTCCCTGCTCAGCCGGGGGTCTGCTTCTTCCTCCTTCACCCTGCTCATGCTCTCTCTCTCATTCTCGCTCTCTCTCAAATAAATAAATAAAATCTTAAAAAATAAAATAAAATAAAAATAAAAGTGATGTTAAATGACGGAATACTTACTAAAAATTTGCAAAAAAAATTATGTAAGACTCTCAGATGAAGAAAATAGCAAATATTTATTGAAATGTAGCAACCATGTATTTCAATAGGAAAACTATATGAAAGTGTAAATCTTTCCATTATTATAAAATGAATGCATTATAAATAAGAACATTAAGTTATTATCTTAGAAGTGGATATGGTGATGTTGAAGTCCATATGAAAGGGTATATATTTGAATATGGCAAACAAAACAAAGCAAAACAAACCAAACAAGCAAACAAAATCAAAAAAAAAAAAAAACCCAAGAGGAATATGGAAGTTTGTTTGAGTAGATACCAAAACTTACAATAAACTGATTATAATAAAAGTAATGGGGCAATTGAATAGGTACAGACAACTGCCTGGTCAGAATAACTAGTTCAGGGGCGCCTGGGTGGCTCAGTCGTTAAGCGTCTGCCTTCGGCTCAGGTCATGATCCCAGGGTCCTGGGATCGAGCCCCGCATCGGGCTCCCTGCTCTGTGGGAAGCCTGCTTCTCCCTCTCCCACTCCCCCTGCTTGTGTTCCCTCTCTCGCTGTGTCTCTCTCTTTCAAATAAATAAATAAAATCTTAAAAACATAAAAAATTTTTAAAAAAAGAATAACTAGTTCAAAATAGATCCACCTGGAAGTATGACTGGATGAATGACAAGTTATAGTTCAATAAAGTGGTAAAACAGAGGTTTATTTCATAGCCAACATAAATGGTGAGCCATCAGTAAGAAAACCAAGCACAGGCCACATAAATAAATTTCTGGGGCGCCTGGGTGGCTCAGTTGGTTAAGCATCTACCTTTGGTTCAGGTCATGATCCCGGGGTCCTGGGATCGAGCCCAGTGTTGCCTGCTTTTCCCTCTCCCTCTCCCTCTGCTGCTCCCTCTACTTGTGCTCATGCACATGTGCTCTCTCTCTCTCTGTCAAATAAATAAATAAATAAAATTTTAAAAAAATAATAAAATAAATTTCTTACAGACTAATTTGATGTATAATTAATATAAAAATAATTGTTATATGTTCATCTAAATAAAAAGTCATAATGAATAATGATGCCTCTGTATATTTGATAACTTTGTGCATATACTTAAAATAATTTAAAATAAAACAATATATTAGAAAAACGTAGGAGGTCTCATACAACTCTTCTGGGAAAGAATAAACCCACCAAGGTGAGAGAAAGCCCAGATATCACAAAGGAAAATGGACATAAAAAGAATTCCATGAACAAAGTCAAGTAAAATAAAATATTTGTAACTCATATGGTAGGTAAATGATTGCTATCTCAAATATATATAAAACTCTCCCATAATGATGAGAAAAAAATAGAAAAATAAGGAAATTATATGAACAGGCAATTGACAGAATAAGAAATCCAAATGGCCAATAAACACAAAGATCATCAGCCTCCCTGGCAGCTGGAAGCTGAAGACAGGATGAAAAACCATATTTCACCTCTCAAATTAAAAAATAATGTAAAATAAAATAAAGCCTCGTTCTAGTGACTAGATCTGGTAAACCGGCAGCCACACAGTTGCTAGTAAGAATGTGAGTCACTACTACATTTTGGAGAGTAACATGTCAATATTGATTAAAAACACAAGCTCCTTAGCCCTTACATGTTCCCTTTGGTTTTCTGAAAACTCAGATATGCAAAGAAATATGTAGAGATATCTATTGCGGTATGGGGCGGGGGGAACATGCTGGCAAAAAAAGGAAAGAGGAATAAAGAGAAAAGAACTGAAAAAAATCCAAATGTTGGTTAACTGACAGTTCAGTGCATGAAATATTATGCAGTATTTAAAAATGAGTTCATTCTGTATTTATGGACCTAAAGAGATGTCCGTGCTATATTATTAAGAGAGTAAAGCAAGACAAAAAGTAATGTGTATATAAAAAACTACAAAACCCTTGGCGAACCTGGGTGGCTCAGTCGGTTAAGCATCCGACTCTTGATTTCAGCTCAGGTCATGATCTCAGGGTCATGAGATCGAGTCCCACTTCCATCTCTGCGCTGGGTGTGGAGCCTGCTTAAGATTCTCTCTCTCTCTTTCCCTCTGCCCCTCCCCACCTCTGTCTTTCTGCCGGGGCCCCGTCTAAAAAACAACAACAAAACTACAAAACCCTTATATATGTATCAGAGCTTCCACAAGCAAGGAGTTAGACCTGACACATCAACCAGGGTGTTACCATTGGTTACTGTAGGTTAGGCCACCTGGGGTGGGTAGGGGGTTAAACTGCTTCAATAGTTGTAATGAACTAGCTTTTTTAATATTTGAGTAAAGAATTAAATTTAAAAGAAAAATGTACATTTTGTTGAGAAGAGGCTATATAGGGTTTATAGGTTTGCAATGTTTGAGATTCATAAGTCATGATCTCCTATTGCCATTGTTGGCAATCTGTTTCTGCTCTGTTCTTAGCATTATATTTAATAAAAACCATAAAAACTATAAAAGGACCTGGCTGAACATGAGAAGGAATGTGAAAAGAGAAATTTAAGCCAACCACCCATCCCTTAAATGTTGGGATTCCTCAGCCTTCTGTCCCAGATCCTCTTCTCTTGGCTCGTGACAGATGTAACTGTACTGTATTAGAATCACCTTGTTACTTTCTGGTTCTCCCTTAAGACTTAAGGGCCTCACATGGCCCAGGGACGATGACTTTATTATATTCAGTAGCTATAAACTAATAGGTATTCAACAGATATGTGCTGAATTGTGGGAAGAAAGAAGGATAAAGGGAGGAAGGTGAAAAGATCCAAGATCCCTAGCAGAGCGCCTGTCACATGGATGATCTTTACAGAACATTATCGCCCCGACATCCCTTTCTCACTCCAGTCCTCCTGCCCCCATTCCCTTAGTCCTGCATACTGCTCATTTTCCTGAGTCAGATACCATAGCCAAACAACAAAAAGGTTATCCAGCAATTCATCAATTCCTCACCTCCCATGCTTAGCTTTCCTGGCTACATTTCAGCCCCTGGTGGGAGATCCACAGCCTCTGGCTATGCTTACAGAATGGCCAAAGAGCACATCTGGATTGAGCATTTCATTTTCAATCCAAACCTGGTTGTATTAACGCTCTGTCATACTTAATATATACTGGGCAACATGTAGTCCGCTAGACTTGTACTCACTGGAAAAAGACAAAGCATGACATTGTTGAGGCCATACCAGCAGGGGGTATAATTCTTTGTAAAGCTATATAATATGTTCCAAATATACTGCAGCTGTTGATAAGTTTTATTGCATTTGCAGTTAGGGACCTTATTATATTTGCAGGGAAGATTTATTATATTTACTTTTATTACTTTAGCAGTTTGGGATATTTTCATATTTGTCATGAACGTATTCCATTTACGCTCATTGAGTTTATATCTTAAGTTTGCTACATGAGCAGGCTATGAATAATTTCACCTGTTGTCATTATACTTGCAGTCAATTTTCATTACCACTCTGCTAACATTTCACAGTATTTGCAGGTGCTGCATATTACATTAGTGGTTTGAGTATTCTAAAGTCATCAGTAATGGGGCAGTGCAATCAGCTGGAGAAAGGGCACAGACCTATCAAATGCTCAAACTCTTGGCAGATGAGGGGAAATACGCTGGGCTGCAGACGTTGGCTACAACTACACTCATTTTAAGGAGTACGTGTCCAAAGAACGTAAACTCTAATCTGACATGCCCAGGCTCAAACTCGAAATTGTTTGTATATCTTACTGCTTCGAATTTCCCATATTCTTCTACTGATTAACTAAATGAAGATAAGAAATAAAGCTTGAACATATGACAGATTATGTTTTCAAAGCGAGTCCTTGCCCGAATTATCTCTACCTTGAAAAGCTAGGCGACAGTCAAATAAAATCATACTGTCGGTGATAAAAGCGAGTACTTGGAAGAGAAATACCTATCTTAGAAAAGAAATAACTATCTCCTGATATCATGACTCAGTGGATGGAGTGGGGTGTCTGATGTTTGTAGGAGCACCCTACGTGATTCTGATGCCTTAACTGCCCCAGAGAATTAGCTAGATTTAACTGCATTTGTTGTTTATTCTAAGTTAAAAAAAAAAAAAGAATTAGGGGAAGATTTTGACAGCAGGGGCAACACTCTAGGCTTTCACCATTTATAGCCACTATAGTCTATTAATAAACAGAGTGTTTGAGGCAAACCTTTGTTTGAATTTAAATGACTTATTGTTGCTGTTAATGGAACCAGTAAGGAAGGCAATCTGGGGCAAGAAGAAACCTGGAATAATCATGGCACAAGCTGGTAGCAGCAGCTGCAGAAGAAAAATAATAATAATCATTGCAGCTTAAGTTTATGGAGTGTTTACTACTTGCCAGTAGCTGTTGTAAAGCACTTGACTGGAATTAAATTAATTAATCCTCATCACAACTCTAGAGATGTTTGTAAGATTTAGCTCCATATTACAGGTGAGAAACTGAGTCATAGATACGTTAAGCAACTTGCCTAAGGGCACAGAGTAGGATAGATAGAATCGGGTTTGAACCCAGGCAATTTGACTACAAAGTCTAAGGTCTTAACCCCTGGACCATTATATTAATTCCTACTTCCCCAACTCGACCAAGGGAGACAGCCTCCTATCCCTTAACCAAGTAAAAATTTATATTTAGTTTTTATTCATGTTATGGATTATGCTATGTTCACTGGACTTTCTCCACGACCTAAAGAGGCTCCTATTTAGCCAATATGTAAATAAATATACCTTCTTCCAATTATATGGGAATCCACTAGTTTACACGAATATATAGTTTCTCTCTCCCAAACTATTTTTAATAATCTGACATCAGCTTAAAGGCAGGGAACATACTTGTAACCCTTCTACCCCCAATATATGCTAAAATAATGTGTAATGAAATTAACTATAGCAGGTAGGAGTATAGTATAATTCTTCTTGAATCATCCCTCAAGCTAAAACAGTGAAAGACAGAATCCTGGACCAGCAGTGAGTAAACCTAGATGTGGTTTCTGCTTCACAGCTCACTAACTGTGTGACATGGAAAAAAGCCACAGATTTGCAGAATATCAATTTCCTCATCTACAAAACCAAATTAAAAAAAATACTTGCTCTGCCTCTCTCACAGGTTGTTATGAGGTCATAGGGTTACCAGATTTAGCAAATACAGGAAGCCCAGGTAAATTTGGAATTCAGATAAAAAACAAATACATTTTTAGCATAAGTATGACCCATGCAATATTTGGGACATACTTACATGAAAAAGATATTCATTGTTTATATCAAATTTAACCAAGCATTGTATATTTTATTGGGCAATTCTAGAAGGTGATTAAGTGAGATAATGCATGCAAATGTAGTTAAACATTTTGACATTCTGACATAACACATTAAAATGGTAAATAAAGGGATGCCTGGGTGGTTCTGCTGGTTAAGAGGCTGCCTTTGGCTCGGGTCATGATCCCAGCGTCCTGGGATCGAATCCCGCATTGGGCTCCTTGCTCCGCAGGGAGCCTACTTCTCTCTCTGCCTGCCTCTCCCCCTGCTGTTGCTCACTCTCTGTCTCTCCCTCCATCTCTCTCTGACAAATAAATAAAATCCTTAAAAAGAATAAAATAAAAAAAATAAAATGGTAAATAAAGGGGCACTTGCATGGCTCAGTTGTGTAAGCTTCTGACTCTTGATCTCAGCTTGGGTCTTGATTTCAAGGGCTCGAGTTCAAGCCTCATGTTGGGCTCCACGCTGGGCATGGAGCCTACTTAAAAAAATATATCAATTAAATCAATTAATCAATCAATAAAATAAGATGGTAAATATGGCTAATCCTTCCAAAACAGGAAAAAATACTCAGGGAGGATTTAATACAGAGTCCTAATGTTGATTTCCTCCCAAGAAATTGTTCCTCAGAAAGTGGAAGGCTCCATCTGTGGCTCCTTTGGAAAGAACCGACGCTCAGCAGAGAACACCCAAGCCAGGAGGATGCAAAGAGCTTTGGTTGGGCAGAGCAGGGTGGAAGGTTGTTCTAGCCTTGTCCATGAACCAATGCCAGGCTGGCTACACTAGGAATCAACAGATAGGAAGTTGTTACAACACAGCCTCCTGGATCTCACCCCAAGAACTCCAAAATATAACTGTATTTGTCCAAAATTCTATATATGCAGCAAGATTTCCAGATAATTCTGAGCAGTACCAGGTCTGACAATCACTTTTAAAGAGATTTTCAGGGATACTAAACATTTTTCTCCAGAACACCAAAGACCATCGCCAGTGGCAACAAGCCTTGTCCCCAGGGTGGGCCTTAACCCCAGCATCTACATCAGGTAAGATACATCTACGTAAGGAGCACTGGCTGCCAACCAGAGCACAAATCCTTTGAAAAGGCCCAATATCTGACCCAACTATGTATTAAATGGACTAGATGCATGAAACAGGCCTCTCACTGTTGATAAGGATAGAATCCTAATGCCAAATAAGTTAAATTTAAAACAGTGGAAGTCCATGTTCCAATCTCCATGCTCATATGGTACTATGTCATCAAGACAAGTGTTATCTCATGTTCTCTCTCCCCTTCTCTCTCCCTTTCTCTCTCTTTCAGAATATTCCCCCGCTAACTTCACTGGCCCAGCATAGTTGATGTATGCCTATTCTTGAACCAAAACTACTCAGGATTAGCCAGTCCTAAGTCACATGCTCAACTATGCCTAGGATGAGTTAATCTTACCAAGCCACATAGACTAAGATAAGAGGTGATGATTTTAAATGCCAGAAATTATTTCTATTACTAAAAGAAAGTATGCTGGAGAGAAGGGCATTTGTTATAATAGAGTATAAAAATGAGATGAAAACTTCTAAAAATATGAAACCTAAAAGAGAAAAGCAAAAAACAAAACAAAACCCATGTGACCCAAAATTTTCAAAAGGCATTTTGTAAAACCCTAGTTCCATTAAATATTCTGGATGAATGGAAAAATAAATTGTGTGTGGGATATATATATGTAATGGAATATTACTCAGCCATCAAAAAGAATGAAATCTTGCCATTTGCAATCATGTGCATGGAGCTAGAGGGTATTATACTAAGTGAGATAAGTTAGTCAGAGAAAGAAAAATACATATGATTTCACTCCTATGTGGAATTTAAGAAACAAAACAGATGAACATAAGGGAAGGGAAATAAAAAAAGAGGGAGGCAAACTATAAGAGACTCAACTATAGAGAACAAACTGAGAGCTGCTGGAGGGGAGGTGGGCAGGGGCTGGGATAAATGGGTGATGAGTACTAAGGAGGGCACTTGTGTTGAGCCCTGGGTGTTATACATAAGTGATGAATCACTAAATTCTACTCTGGAAACCAATAATTACACGATACGCTAACTAGAATTTAAATAAAAACTTAAAAAAATTACCCACAAGAAATTTTTAAAAATAAGAAATATAAAGTAATATTTCTCAAAGTTTAAGGAATATACCCATCACCTGTGGCTCTTGTTAAAATATTCTGATTTAATAGGTCAGGGGTGGGACCTAAGATTCAGCGTTTGTAACACAATGCCATGGGGAGCCACACTTTGAGTAGCAAGGCTGTAAGAATAATACTTAGGGAAATACATCTCTGACCGCAACCTAAGGTCCTAAAGGCCATTTTTGTGTCTTCCCCACCTTAGCAACCTGAGCTCTTGTACAGGGTCTGGCTCACAGAAATGCCCATAACTATTTTAGGATTAAATGGATGTATGAAAGATCGGATTACTTGAAAACTTTGCTCTGTGATAAGATTTACAATTCAGGCACCTTTTCTAATAGGCTAAGCAGAGTATCCTCATGTGGGATGGGGGAAGAAGAGGGACAAGTATGGGAGGAAAGATTCACAAGAGTCCTTAGGTAGCTGGAGGGTAATGAGAAGAAGCTAAGTTAAGGGTCCCAGTATCAGGCCAGTGGAGGGCCTAGTGGGGCTACACATAGGCTGGGTAGTGGGAAATTAACATGACTCTAAAGTAATGGTCTTCAAAGTTTTTCAGGTCCAGTGATCTGAGGAATAAAACATGCTGATCTCGAATGGATAAAGAAGATGTAGTATATATATATACAATGGAATATTATGCAGCCATCAAAAAAATGAAATCTTGCCATTTGCAACGATGTGGATGGAACTGGAGGGTATAATGCTGAGTGAAATAAGTCAATCAGAGAAAGACATGTATCATATGACCTCACTGATATGAGGAAGCCTTAATCTCAGGAAACAAACTGAGGGTTGCTGGAGTGGTGGAGTGGTGGGAAGGATGGGGTGGCTGGGTGATGGACACTGGGGAGGGTATGTGCTATGGTGAGCGCTGTGAATTGTGTAAGACTGATGAATCACAGACCTATACCCCTGAAACAAATAATACATTATATGTTAAAAAAAAAAGAAGAAGAAGAAGATAGTAGGAAGGGAAAAATGAAGGGGGGGAAATCAGAGGGGGAGACGAACCATGAGAGACTATGGACTCTGAGAAACAAACTGAGGGTTTTAGAGGGAAGGGGGGGGCAGGGGGATGGGTTAGCCCGGTGATGGGTATTAAGGAGGGCATGTATTGAATGGAGCACTGGGTGTTATATGCAAACAATGAATCATGGAACACTACATCAAAAACTAATGATGTAATGTATTGTGACTAACACAACATAATAAAATAAAATTTAAAAAAAATTAATTAAAAAAAAAAAAAGCTGATCTCCAAAGCCACTGCTCTGTAGCTCACTTGAAAATAGATTCTCAACTGGAGATGGTAGAGTTAAATACCAGAACTCTGTCTGCCTAACTTAGTCTGAAAAGGGCCCTCCCTTTCCCCTCATTCTAATTTGTGACCACACTCCTTACTACCACATACTTAGAAGCATTGGTCCAAAAAAAGCACCAGGGATTTTTAAAAGGTAGTGCTTCATAAGGAAAGTCTGTTTATTACCCTAAGCAACTAGCATATGCTAATCATCATCATCACCATCAAAATAAGTAGATTGAGAAAAAAATCATACCAGCTGCATATTTATATGAGCACCTCTTTCTCTCTTTGATATTAGTATGCAATTAATGAACATTAGTTTCTCAGATCATTTAAGTTCTCAGTGTTTGTCTCATCATTTGAGAAATTAAGTTCAGAATCATGATGATATTTGTTAGTCACAGAATAGTAATTCTCTACTCCTTATGCTTCCAGGTGAAGAAACTTCAGCTAAATGAACTTTTGTCCCCACCCATCTTATTCCTTCTAGTGCTAGGAGAAATCAACCTGCTTACTGCTGTGGTTAGGAACAAAAGTTGACCGTTCTGACCATGGTATCTTCCTCTGTTCTCTCTGGAGTCTTTCTGCTCACACAGAGATGCATCCTCCTGTTCCACGGAGCCAATTTAGTGGGTGGACTCTGCCCTGTTAGACAACGTCTTCAGTCATGCAGTACTGCCTGTGACAAGGTGAATATGTCTGCTCAATTTGGGAATAAAGTATTAACAATCCCTCGTGCATAGAGATGTATAGCCAGGGTCTACATTTACCTTAATATCAATAAAATAGATACCCTGATTCTCCATGTCTCTGTCTCCTGGATTTCATTTTGTTCTTAAAAGGTTAGGAATAAAGTCGTTACTTATCAAATTCCCCGAAACTCCAGTATTTGCATGCATTAACTTGGTTAGAAACCTTGAGAAAATGTAAGGAGTAGCTTTGGGGAACAAAATACTAGAGAGAGAGAGAGAGAGAGAGAGAGAGAGAGAGAGAGAGAGAATGGCTGACAGCTTTATTCTTAAGGCTTTAGTAATTGTGGCCCAAGTAGAATTTTGTCCTTGGCGAATCATTATGGTTTATGAAGGCTTTGTTCACAGCTAACTGACTTCACTGATATAGGTAGGGCTATTTTTAGCAGGCATAGCTCATAGAAAATATAGATCTTTGGCAACAAGCCTTGCAAGGACCTTAGCAAACGTGGGTAGCTCTATCTTACTGAGCAGTCCATGTTAGGCCTTGACTATGTAAAGGCACAGCTTTGATCTTGAACTATAAGACTGTGACTTTGAGCTCTGCAGAAGCCAGTGACGCAGAGATTAGACATTACATGTAAGATGATGCTAAGATGAAAAAGTATAAAACTGAAAAGATCTCAGGCAAGTCTCACTTTAAGTCATGCACAAAACAGACAGAGAGAATGGCAGCCTCCTTTGGTGGGGCAGGAATGCTGTCCTACAAGATCACACCTGGAAAAAGGCAAAGACCTAAAGGAAGCCTGGTAAGCATCATCTTGGTTTGGCAGTTCATTTCACTGTCAGCCCTCCAATTAGTATAAAGTAGAATAACTCTAACCTGATTGTTCATGGCTTAAGGGAGAATCAAATAATGAAGGAGATTTAGAACACCCAGCTCATGGGTGGAACAAGAGAGATTTCACAGTAAGTTTCATTGAACTGCAATATAAAGGTGATATTTTTATCTCTTTGTCAAATTGCCATCTCTCTTTTCTTACTGGCTAAGAATTCAGGTACAGTATTATTTGTTGAACCCCTAAAACCTCAATTAAAAAAACAAGCATTTGTTTTTAACTTTTTGGTTAATTTTTTTTCTATCTCCTTCTTATCATCACACAAACGCTAGATAATATATAATGATGATCATGATCAAGGGAATGAAAGTGTAATGGTGAAAAATTAGATGGATTCAGAATATACCTTAGAAGCAGGAGCAGTGGAACTGGCAGCAGTACTGGATGTGAGGGAGAAGAAGAAATGCAGAAAATATACTTGCTAGGTTGTAGTCTTTATTAGTTACATAATTATGATTAATTGAGATGGTAAGAATTGTAGAGGAACAGGTTTAGGGGGATGAGACAGAGCTTGTTTAAATTCAGGTGAGTGTTTACTTATCTTTATTATATTTTCCAATTTGTAAAACAAGACTGATAAATGCTCTATCCTCCAAGTTTTACCGTGAGAAACAAATGAGATATGGAAAAGTGGCTTTGAAAAGTGCAATGCCTTCTGAAAATAAAAACTCTCACCTGAGGCGGTTATCCAGGTAATAGAAGAAAAAAGTAACTAATTCTTGTTCTGAATTTTCTATAGATGTTAGATGTGAAAAACTGCCCCCCCATTTTTAAATTTTGTGGAATATGTCTTTAGCTCTTAAGAGCTTCTCATGAGCTGATTTAACAAAAATAACAATAAAATCTTCTTTAGTTCTCTTTTTTAAATATGGCAGGATAGGATATCTAACACAAAAGGAGTAACTAATATGTCCCAGACCCAGGTCATCCACTTTATAAGTATGACTTTATACTTACTTAATTTCTTAATCTTCACATTAAACCTGGGTAGCTATGATTTTGCCCATTTGTCAGATGAGATTCAGAGAATAAAAGTAACTGGTACAAGGCTACAATGTTAGTAAATAAGTAAATCTAGGATTTTATCTGAAGTTTTGATAACAAGAAAATGCATCTGATTCACAAATACGTCTTTAAGAGCCCGCCATATGCCAGGTGTCCTGGCCTGACTGTCTATGCCAGCAAACTTTCCCAGTTACATAACAACAACAAAAACAAGCAGATGTAAAAAATGTGAACAAGACCCTGGGCCATGATAAATATTCATTGTAGCCTTCTAGCTTCGGGGATATGAAATCTTGCTAATGCAGACAAAATAGTTTTTGGTAGCGATTCTGGACTATATAAATCTAACTAGAAGCTGTAAGGTTTTTGTCCCTAGTTTAGCTGACATTGTTTCCTTCATGTCAGATAACAACCTTCCCCAGAAATTACATATTTTGCTAAGTTTATTTACGTAGCAAAATTGACAGTGCATGCTGCGAGACTGTGAGGGGTGGGGAAGGTGAAAAACATGTGTGCATTTCCAGGTTCCTGTGGTTCTATGTCAGGCATAGAACAGAGAGCAATGATTCAGCTAAACCAATGCTCCCCACTTTCTAAAAATAGAACAAGTTACAAACAAGTCATCGTTTTTCAAAATGTGCCCTTTGAAAGTATTCCCTCACACTGTGGTATAAGGGCAATAGAATGTAAGTGTATTCAGAAGCTGTCTTGTTAAAAATGCCAGATTCCTCAATTTAAGAACCAGATTAGAACTTCAGATCACTTCTGAGTGTAAAGTATCTGTCCATGGATGTATCCCAAATCCATTTCATTTATTTTTTCTTTATTATGTTGTAATTTGTATTGGAGCAGATAATTCTGATGATGTAGATTATGATAAAAAGAAAATGGTCCAGATAATACAGCAGATGCTCAATAGGTATATACCTATGGATTTTATCATTCAATAATCCATTTTTCTTTCTATAGTGTTTTTCTGCTGGTAAGCCACTTTCATGTACAACAACATAGTACCTGCTTGTGGGGAATAAAAGAAAAGTAAGAAAGAGGTGATTATTTATATAAACATGATTGGGAAAATCCTGGCAGAACTTGGAATCACATTTTCTGGGCTGTTCCAAAACAAAGTTCTGCATTTGTCTTCAATGAATATTTTTTCCTTGAAGAATAGGAAATATACATTCATATAAGTACATGTGTTATTATTATTATTACTATATTTTTAATTACATGATTATAATAATTGTTAATTATATGTCTTAATCTACTCAGGCTGCCATAACAAAATTCCATAGATTGGGTAGCTTAAACAATAGAAATTTACTATCTCGAAGTTCTGGAACCTAGAAGTCCAAGAGGAGGGTGCCAACATGGTCAGGTTATAGTGACAGCTCTTTTCTGGCTTGTAGATGACCACCTACTTGCTGTGCCCTCTCATGGCCTTTCCTTGATGCACACATGTGGAGAGAGAGACAGAGAGAGAAAGAGATCTCTTCTTCTTAAGGTCATCAATCCTACTGGATTAAGACCCCACCCTTATCACTTCATTTAACCTTAATTAGTTCCTAAAAACCCTATCTCCAGATATAGTCACTTTGAGGGTTAGGGCTTCAACATATGAATTTGGGGGTTGCTATTCAATCCATAGCATTAATACAGTAAGAAAATTTTTTTCAAGCATTCCCACAGTAGTTTCACCAAGTCCTATAATAGACAATAAAATATGTCATGGTAATGCTATTTGGTATGTATTTTTACATTATCAAAGCTCTTTAGTAATTTCTTACATTACTACTAATGTGAATTATTTTTTGGAGTGTTCAAATTATGGATGCTTTTGCTTTCTTAATTCTAGAAGTTTGATAAGAAAAATGTTCATTTCATTTGAAAATGTAGTTGCAATTTATTTTAGTTAAATGTGCAGTTTCTATTTAGTGTTTGTAGCAACTTTAAATGAGGTTATAGTTTATGCTCAGGGTCCACAGTTATAAAAAGCAGCAGTCTTATCCACCAAAATTAAATAGATAAATAAATCTAGCATATTCTATTGACTCAAAAGACCTGTTTATCAAAGAACAGGAAGAAAAAATTATATATCAACAGAATGATTAAATTCATTGGTAATAAAACTCATGGAAATTAAAGATAAAAATCACATTTAATACCTATCAAATGACTAAAAATCATAAATTCCCAAAATGACAAACTTTTGAAAAACCATTATCTCCATATACTACTATTTATATTATATGTTAGTAAGATTTTCATTTAAAATGTCACAAAAATACTCATAACTTTGACCACAGAACGTCTCTGCTAGGGATATTTCTTAAGAATATTATTCCAAAACTTTTCTAAATTAGAGAAATAGAAGGATTTATATGCATAAAATGAAGGGAAATGCTGTGCAATTTTATCTAAATAAAAATTTATGGAGCTATTTAAGTAATTATGAAGATTGTAAAAATGGGAAATAGTTTATAATATAATAAGTAAAAAAGGCAAAATAAAAATTATGAACACCTCGAGATTATAAGAAATCCACGTACAGACAAGAGCCAGCAGGCAATACTGGAGGGTGCATGCACAAGCACACACACACACACACACACACAACAGAGACATTAATGAACTTAAGGTTTTGAATTTTGAGTCATCTATTTTCCTGTCAAAAGTTCTTTTTTAGTTTACTATAATGTTTGAATAATAAATGAAATCCTATGGGTATAAATACAACTAAAATAAATAAAAATGAATATAGAGGGCGCCTGGGTGGCTCAGTTGGTTAAGCGACTGCCTTCTGCTCAGGTCATGGTCCCGGAGTGCCGGGATCGAGTCCCGCATTGGGCTCCCTGCTCGGCAGGGAGTCTGCTTCTCCCTCTGACCCTACCCCCTCTTGGGCTCTCTCTAGCTCATTCTCTCTCTTTCTCAAATAAATAAATAAATAAATAAAAATGAATACAGATTTAATATAGGATTTTCATACACTTCATATTTCTGCACTCAGCAGTGTTTTTTCTCAATTTAGCTCTAACAACAAAACTTAAAATGAAAAGGAAAGCCAAACGAAACTTGGTTAGCACAATACATGACGATAGCATACAAGTTTAAACTAATTATCAATTATATTATAGTAGGGCCAATAGCAAAATTTACAAATCCACACATGATGCATGGGAAAGTCCACAGAAATAGAGAAAGCATTTTAATATATCTAATATTTTTTTAAATTTCTTATTTTATTTTCTGTTGCTAGTATAAAGCTTTGTACAATGCAGGCACTCAATAAATAATCATTGAATTGAGTTATATTTTGTAAGAAGCAGCCCATGCATTAGATGTTAATGTCTCAATACAATTTTATAAATTATCTTAAATATTAATTTATGCAAAATATAAGACACTTCTATATTTCCTTCTGAATAGATAAAATGAATATAAAGAAAAGAATATAAGCTTTGGAATCAAATACAATAAGCACACAATAAATAATTTATTCAATGAATGACTAAATGAATGCACTTTCTTACTCTTAGATTGCCTCTTCAGGTGGAGTACTACCTACACTGGTGTTTCTCAAAGTGTGGTTCCCACAGCATCACCTGAGAACTTGAGAAAAATGCAAATTCTCAGGGCATCCCAGAAACTCGGGGAGGGAGGCCCCCCACACTTTCTGGTTTGACAAGTTGTCCAGGTGATTCTGAGGCATGTGATGCAACTCAAGTTGGAGAACCAGTTATCTAGCCCAACTGACATTTCTTATTAGGCCATGCATTCCACAGCCCCTATCCCAGCAAAACAAGAGGAAGCAACTGGCCTCACAAAACACATGCTCTTAGGATATTCTATGTCAATTTGAGATTCAGTTTTGAATTAAAGAGCCCATCTTTAAGAAGAGTTTCAATAAAACTTCAGTAAAAAAAAAAGTTAATAATGTGTATTGTCAAAATCTGGAAGATATAGGTAACCTAGTATTTACAGGAAAGCCCTCAAGTAAAGAAAATAATTAAAGACTGTGCCTGAAAATGAGATTTAAGTAAGCTTCTAAATCAACATTTGATCAAAGCGTAAGACAAAATCCACATCAGGGTAAAAGACTGAGAAAGCTAGTTTGCCAAAAGGCCAACCAAGGGGTCCCCACGGGAAGAAAATCTATACTTTGGATACTTATAGAAAAAATGAGTTTGGAAATCAACTTTGTCATTCATCAGGGAACCTACACAGGGGGAAACTCTGTAAGCTTTTCTGTTGTGAGAAAATCTTCAGACAAATGTCTAAATCTGATTTCTCCGGAGAATCCATTTCAGGGAGAAGGCCAATAAATGTGATCAGTGTGGGTAAGCATGCTGTCAAAGGTGATATCTTCATGTTTACTCATGAGTCCATACAGGAGAGAAACTATATGAAATAAAATCAGTATAGGAGGAAAATTTAACTAGACATCTCTTGGAAAAGCCACATAAGAAGCATTCCTAAAACATATGCAAGTTAGTTGTGGGTTGCCCGCTCTTAAAGGATTACTTATGCTACTGTGCCCCTTGGTTGCTGGTGGTTAATGAGTAAATTCTATTTAATGCAACAAAAATTACATGTGTGGTTACTACACGTAAGAACATTCTGAGAGTCTATGAAGGTCACTAAAAAATGAACAAAGCATAGTGCCTTCCCTCCAAGAAAAGTGCAATCAACCCACAGAGATAACTCAAAATGCAATCATTTTTTTGTGTTTGTTTGTTCAAACACTAACTAAATGAGGCAGTATGCTTAAAAGGTGACAAAATACAAAGAATGGATGCATATTCTTCCAGTGAGTAGAATCTGGAGAAGTTGAATAAGTGATGAACTTTGAGAATGAATGATGAGTAGGGCTTCAAAGGGTGAAGGGGCTTAGAGAGAACATTCTGAGGTGGGAAAAAGGATAAAAGAAAGAAAAAAAATAAGCAGGAATCAAGAGAGAAGAAAACATGGTATCCTAAGCAGATTTATGGCCCTTTGAAAGATGTCCATGTCCTAATACCCAGAACATGTGAGTATGTCAGGTTCCATAGCAAAGGGAATTAAGGTTGTGGATGGAATTAATGTAACCAAGCACCTGTTTAAGATAGGGACATTATCCTGGACTATGTGGGTGTTCTCAATGTAATCACAGAGAGAAAGAGATGACAAAGGAAGCACAGTAGGAGTGATGCAATTGCAGGTTTTGAAGCTGGAGGAAGGAGGCCACAAGCCAAGGAATATGGGCCTTTCTAAAAGCTGGAAAGGGCAGAAAAATGGATTCTCTCCTCCAGCCTCCAGAAAGAAACACAGACAGGATGACACCTTGATTTTAGTCCAGTGAGAACCATTTGAAGTTTTGATCTCCAGAACTGTAAGAGAATAAATTTGTCTAATCTTTAACTACTAAATTTGGGGCAATTTGGCACAGTAGCAATAGAAAAGTAATAAACATAGATTGTGGGAAATGACTGAATCACAGTGTGTTCTATAGATTTCAGGCCAGTACACGGAAGGCAAATTGGAATCATGGTGAGAAGCACCTTGATTCCTGGGGTAAAGCAGATCTAAATTCAAAATTATAGTGAAAAATCATCATAAATTTTGAGCCAGGGATTTTGGGGGGACAGGGGGTTGTGCAGATTTAACCTAGAAGCAGTGTGTAAGATGGATTTGAAGAGAGAAAGACAGGAGGCCAGAAGTCTCCCTGGGAGGCTGGTAACAGTGTTTAGTTAAGATGGACTCAAGGTCTGAAAGGCAGTGGTAGCAAGAATATTAAAGAAGGTAAACTGGGTTAAACATTACAAAGACTGATCTACTTCTATGTGGATGGTTTGGAGCCTGGGGTGAATTGAAGGACTCAAAGCATTCCAAGAGCAGATAAATGAAATATATATATGAAAAGAAGTCAAAAGAAGCCAGGGGAATCAGGGGGACAATAAGGATACATTTTGAACATATGAAAAAAGAAAGTTATATTTTTGTATTTAAAAAGTGGAATATATGCCACTCGGATCTGAACAATATTTTACACAGCCAAAATGTGGCAGAAATGCAGCTGCTCACCAAAATCAACTCTCTCTTTCCATCAGAATGGAGATGACAGCTAGATACAAATCTAGACTAAATGTCCCAACCTCTCTTGTTAGATCACATAACTGGGGTCTCTCCATTGGAATGTGGGTAGGAATGATATGGGAAAATTCTTGGTCAGAATTTTTAAAGAAAGCTGAAGTGCCACTTCCACAATTCCTCTCTCCTGTCCCAAGGGATGGTACAGTCCCAAGCTAGAGAGGGACTGGGTCACAGCAGGACTGAGGGGAGGAGAATTGCTCTCTCTACCTGAACAATCTTCTAGTACAGTTACGTGAGGAAGAAATACGCTTCCATTTTGTCGAGCCACTGACACTTTCGTTTCCACATCTGAGCCTACCCTAACACACACACAAGAGTTTCCAGAACAAAATGTGACATCAGTAAATCTAGCTGTGAGTTTCTTTATAGTAGGTCAAATTCCATTTATGCAGATTTAAATACCCACAGTCACTCATGATGATGCACATACAACTCCTTTAAACACAGGGTTTCTTCATTCAAAGATAAGATGGTGATCTCACTTTCAGAACTATGACATAAATTAAGATCAAAGACAAATCTATATAAACATACCAGCAAGTCATAAACACATTCAAATTCAAAAGGAAAGTGAAGGTGTGTCTGGGTGGCTCAGTCGGTTAAGCATCTGCCCTTGGCTCAGGTCATGATCCTGGGGTCCTGGGATCGAGCCCTGCATCAGGCTCCCTGCTCAGCGGGGAGTCTGCTTCTCCCTCTCCCCCCACCAACTGTGCTATCTCTCCCCACCCCCTCAAATAAATGAAATCTTTAAAAAAAAAAGAAAGGAAAGTGAAAAGAACAATAAAAAAAGAAAAATATTTATTACTGTTCCAATTGAGAGACCCCTGGGACCTTCCATTGTCACATTTTCACAAAAACAGATATATCCATATGTACATATATATACAGGATAAAACTAAGAAAAACACCCTGTTATTGTCCCACAGTTGATAATAGTTCATACATGATCTGGGTTGTCTGTGGGACACATTTCTCTAGGATGACAAAGCCAAGTTGATGGTTTCTAGAGGAAGACTTTCCGGGCAAAAACTTCATCTACTTTATATCTTTTAGACTGAACCACAAATGTATCACCTCACAGCTCATTAGGCTTAGAGAAGGAATAATTTAGCTAATCATTATCCAGCCTTAATGATGCATGGAAATGGGCTGAGCTCAGCTCCAGGCGGCTGACCTGTTCCATCCTGAGGAAAGGGCAGGCAGGCCATGGCCGCCACCTCCAGCTGTAAACAGACTGAGAGTCAGACCAACTGAAGCCAGAGGGCAGGGGAGCGGGAGGAGTTCCTTTCAGTTTTGATATTTCAGTATTTCCATATTGTCAGGGCTCCACATGCTGGCATCAAAGTAGGATTCAAGTCAAAAGACAAGGGGGTTTCTGCCATGTGAGTATAGGAGTAATTCGAACATCCTATAATTCTAGGATAGAGAAAAGAAGGAGGGAGGCGGAATGGGTGCTTTTAAAAGAGATTTCATATAGCCAGCTTTGTCAGCCTGCCTTAGCTCCATTTCTATAGTAGCATCTTCATCTCCTTCACTGGGTGAATTCCAGTCTTTGCTTCCAGCTCATTATGGATGCTTACTGGTTTTCTTCATTGCTCTTACCACCACGGCAATAGAATGATCTGTTCATCTATTTCTTGCATTGGACTATATATTTTCTAAGAGTAGGAAATATATCTCACAACTCTGCATCTTGGTTTCCTTATCATAAAAAATGATAATTATAATGATATGACTAACCTAATAGGTTGTTATAAAGGTTAAGTTGGTTAATCCATGCAAAGTGCTTTGAATTGTGCTCGAAACAGGGTAAGTGCTCCAGAGGTATTTGTCAGCATTGTTATTGATTGTTACTGTTCAACTGAGTCAAAACATAGTCTTTGTCCATGAGGAGTTTCAATCTATTCCGAATTAAATTAAAATTAATTAAAATTAAATAAAAAGAAAAATTTGGTTCCTTAGTCACACTGGCCACATTTCTCAAGTGTTCGATAGTCATATGTGGCTAGCGGTTACCATATTGACCAGAACAGATATAGAATATATCCATCATCACAGAGCCTTCTATTGGACAGTGTTGATCTGTACTGCTCTCTTGTCAATTTCTTAATTCCTTTTCTCTTCACTAAAGAAAAGGGATAATATCTCTTTCATCCATCATTTTATTTCTAGCACCAAAATATTTTTATTGATTGAATACATTCTATAACAGCTCAGCCTATAAATTCTCCCCCCGTATTCAAAAAGCAAATCAAGGGGTGCCTGGGTGGCTCAGTCGGTTAAGCGTCTGCCTTCAGCTCGGGTCATGATCCCAGGGTCCTGGGATCGAGCCCCACATCGGGCTCCCTGCTCAGGGGGGAGCCTGCTTCTCCCTCTCCCTCTGCCTGCCGCTCCCCCTGCTTGTGCTCTCTCTCTGTGTCAAATAAACAAATAAAATCTTTCAAAAACAAAACAAAACAAACAAAAAAAGCAAATCAAAGGTTTTCTCCAAATTTCAGACCTATGAACCAAATTTCTGCCAGAAATATCCAGTAGAACGGCCTATAGAACTTCACGTTAAACAGGTTTGGCATCACTCTTCTTGCTGCGGTTTGTTTATATGAGCTGGCGACCCTGACATCTATGCACAGTTACATGTCAGAATCCTTGAAACCATCTGTGAAAGAGAGAGCTGGCTGTCTCTTAACACCTGTTCTCCTCTTCTTTGCCTGGATACGTGACTCAATTATATTTCCCTGCCTTCTTTGTATTCTAATTTTGGCGATGTGACTGATACAGAATGCAACGGAAGTAGAAGTTACATGTGTAATTTTCAAGCTGAGCTTTTAGGAAGGATCTCTTCCTTCTACATGCTCTATTTCCCCTTCTGTCAGCTGGATGAAAGAATTCCAAGGCATTAGAGCATGGAAGAACCAGAAGATGGGGCATTTGGGGTCCCTAGGTCACCACATGGAGAAAAGACACTCACCTGCCAGGAACATCTGCTTTGGAAAGTTGTGTGAGAAGTAAAGCTCAGTTTTATCAAACCTTGGCAATTTGGAGCCTATTTGTTATAGAATCTAGCATCATTTTTCCTATGTCAACCTTTCTTTCTGACCTTTTATGTTTCAAATTCAACCATAAATCATGCTGACCATACACAAAGTAAATATTTTTCTGAGTTACCTAGTATTTTCCTGCATCCTATGTCTCTCCCATTCCAATTCTTACTAATTATTGCATCTAATTCATAAAGCTTTCTACTTACTATTAAGCAAATAATCCTATCATCAATCAAAATCCAAATCAACCTTTCCAGTGTTCTCCTTCTATTTTGTCTCAAACACTGTGTCCCCACCAAACCAGACTGTTCATTATTTCTGTGTGCCTCTACTCCATATTCTCATGTCTATGCATTAAGATGTTTATTCTGCCAGAATACCCATAGCTACCTTTCAAAATCATACTCATCTCTTAAGGCCATACTGAAATTTTATGATTTCCATGATATTTTTTCTTCTCACATTTTTCTATTGGTAATAAGTTTACTTCTTTGTGATCCCAACATACCTTCTTTAATCATCACATCTGGAATACACCATAAGAGAATGAGAGACTCTATACAATAGTTCTGTCCCTAACTGAGCCATAGTAAGTACCTCAAGGGAAGGAATTCCGCCTTACTTTTAATTTAAAAAACAAAAACAAAACAAAACAAAACATCCCAGAAACAGTATCATGATCATAGTAACTGTTTCAAACACTAAAAAATAAACACTCAAGTTAGTGTTCAAGGTGCTAAGGGCATGGCCATAAAGAGGCTACCTTCTGCCTCCAGGAGCTCCCAGTTTAAGACTGGGAGCCGAAGGGACTCAAGCCAGAAATTTGGACAGCATCCTTGACATCTGGCACTCCCTTCAATCCCCCAAACCTCTCAATTCATCAGAAAGTCTCATTAGTATCACCTGCTCAAGTTCTCCCAAATCTGACTTATTCTCTATCTAGTCCAAATTACCATCACCTCTCACCTGGGCACCACACAACATTTGCCAGTTGACTCACACAAACTGAAGACAATATAATCTTGTTCTTTGCTGATGTTGCCACCCCCCTTTAAAGCTGCTAGCAATTTTCAGGGCACCTGAGTGCCTCAGTCGGTTAAGCCTCCGACTCTTGATTTGATTTCGGCTCAGGTCATGATCTTGGGGTCATGAGATTGGGGCCCAGGTTGGACTCTGTGCTCAGCAGGGAATCTGCTTGGGATTTTCTCTCTCTCCCTTTGCCCCCCACCCCAACTCTCTCTCTCTCTCTCAGATAAATAAATAAATCTTAAAAAAAAAAAGCTTCTAGCAATTTTCTATTTCTCTTAGAACAGAGACAGAACTCCAGGTAGGTCTGGTCTTTACCTCTCTCTCGGCTCACCTCCCACAAAGTTTCCCTTTGCTATGTCTAGCCATATCAGCCTTATATTGGTTCTACCACTCATCTCAAGGTCTCTCCCTAGGGATGCCTTTACTGATCTGCTGGATTTGTCAAAATCTTCCTAGAGGTATCCTAGCACTATACCATTACTCTCATAGAATTTACCACGGTTATAAAAATAAATGTGATTCTATAAGAGTGTTTGATAAATGCCTGCCTGCCCTAGGCCAGAGAGTTCCATGTAAGTTTGATGAAGGCAAAGACTATGATTTTTACTGATAGTTGCTTGCGTGACATGTGGCAAATGCTCTATAAATATTTGTTGAAATAAAGAATGAATGAATAAATAATCCTGAATCTATTAATCCTTTTCTTTGTGAAACTTTTTCTTAAGGAGCAGAAGTAAATGAAAATAATTATAAAGACACAAAGAAGTTCCTAATTTTACCAGGTAGCAGAGGAAAGTTCAAAACATGAACACTTTTTGGCTAAATTTTAAAGGATGGACAGAGTGCACCAAGGAGCAGTATTGTGAGATGTTGGAAGGTTATGTAAGTCAAATGAAGTCATTGTATAAAACAAAAATCATGAAAGAACTTTGCCTGTTGCAGGAATTCACATTCTGAGAAACGTAAATAATGTGGCAAGTCAGAGGCCACAGAGCCTATAGGGAAGGTGTAGAAATAAAGATAAATGCAGGCTTATCAAGGGACATGTGATTTTATTTTCTCCAAAAAAGTTATCTCATCTTTATTTATATAAATGTAATTACCTAGCTGTATAAATAAAAATGATAGTTTATAAACAAAGTTTCATTTAACTATGTTTTTTCCCGAAAAAGTCTCCCAATTGGAACATATATTCTAAAGCACACGTGGTCATGCTTTTATAATATTAACCCCAAGTGCTGTTTCTATATATGCATATTTTCTAGTTTAAAGAACAATATTAAACTGCTATTTTTGTTTTCAGGTACTGGTGTGTTTTTCTGCAAGGATGCCATGGTAACTATTTCTTTAAATAAATACTGAATATGTTATTCAAAGTTTATTTAAAAAATAATTACCATTGCATATTTTCTGGTTAGTAATTTTATAATAAAATTCCCAATGCTGCAGCTACATATTTCTTACCAATTCCAACCCTTTCCTTAAAATACACTCACTCACACACAGAGACAAATAATGTTTTCTTTTTTGTTTTTAAAGATTTTATTTATTTATTTGAGAGAGAGAGAGAGCATGAGCCAGGGGAGGGGCAGAGAAGCAGTCCCCACTGAGCAGGGAGCCCCGACATGGGACTCGATCCCCTCGATCCCAGGACCCTGGGATTATGACCTGAGCTGAAGGCAGAAGCTTAACCGACTGAGCCACCCAGGAGCCTGACAAATAATGTTTTCATTAATTGCTACATCTATAAAGGTAAGTGTTCAAGTTTTAACTAGGAAAAACATTTCAAAGATATTGTACAAATAATACCCCTCCCCCATCCCAGCTCCCCCTTTTGGTTTTCTGTTTAGTATGACAAGTTTTACTTACAAGAACTTTCAGTCAATGGAAACAGTGATAAAACTGTTGAAATTTTTTTAGAGTGACTACTAATTTATTAAGAACGATTCCTTTTATGTGCTTTGGACTTTACAATTTACTGTGTATTTGTATGTGTGTGTGTGTGGTCCTACTGCATTCTAATGAAGTATTTGTGATAAGGGCATTCATATTTAACAAATGAAGGCTCAGTGAGTCAGAGAAGCTAAATGACTTGCCCAAGTTCACCCAACAAGTTAGTAGAAGAAGTATCAGCCAATAGGACCTCTTATAAGGTATCTAACTGGAAGTCCAATGCTGCTTACTACTAGAGGTGAAAGTATTAATAGATATCACAATATAGAGAGTTATCATAGGAGTATTTCTCCTTAGTTAAATATGATCCATTCTTCAAAAATAATAGGCTGCTTATTTCCCTTTACTTTACCAGGTTTCGTGGTTTCTGGTGTTAGCTTAGTTCAAGCAACAGAAAATAACATTCCTCTTGAACATTTCACTGTTATAAAAATAAACCGAGTATTTAATCACTTGAAACCTTTGCTTAAAATGACAGTATAATAGAAGTTCTTATATTTACTACATGATGTTATAGTTATGGTATAAATAAAATGCTTTTCATCTGGAATACTTTCTTGAATTGTAATTAATCATTCTTACTATAAGCATCAACCTTCAAATAATATAGGCTTAAATATGCGTTTTCACGTCTGCATTTCACTGATTGACTTCTATTCTGAACCATGGGCCTGTGTTAATAACATGCAAAAGAAGCAGGGTGTGAGCTCACGTTCATTTCAATGTTTTGGATCTTGGATTTGTATAAAATTAATGCACAGAGATTTTGAACCTAATGGGCTTGACTCAGCCTTGTATCATCACCCTTACTTATAACAGTTCAGTAAATTATACGATACTATGAATTAGAAGAAAATAAGACTCAAGTCTCTTGGGAGAATATTATTGTTGTCTGATACAGAAAATTGAAGTTTAGAATCAGATAACTCTAGGTCAGTCCGATTCCCCATATCCTCATGGTTGATATTAAATAAATTACTTAAAGTACTGAGAATTTGGTTTCTTTATCTGTAAAATAAGACAACAATTCGTATCTGTTAGTGTTGTGATGAGGAGTTTTAAATAATATATTAAATATTAAATATTAAATAAAATATTTAAATATTAATTGTTAAATAATATTAAATAATATAATGTAATTGCTTTTTGTTTCACTCTATATGATTTTACTTCTCAGACACAGGCAAATGTAAGATGCTATGGGAAACTTCATATTTTCAATAACTTTCCTTTTTTAAGTGTTTCTTCAACATCACTATATCCATTATAATATGTCATGTTTGTTTTCATTTGTGGTATCCTTTCTCAACTCTGTATCTTTCCATAATTGCTATAAGTTGTGGAGAGCTTTGTCAATATGGAAAAGTTATCTTTGCTGACTAAAGCAATTTTCTTTAAAATAAACATAAGCTTTGTGGCTACCCAAGAGCCCTCTTTGTGTGTATTTAGAAAGAACTAACAATGTGGTTAGTTGAAAAGGTTTGGGAGCAAAGAACAACGTAAACAAAATTTTCTGAATTTTCGATGGTTAAGAAAGTAACTTGGAAGAGTTAGCTTGTGCCAGCTTTTGAGTCTCCTACTTCAAGACGATTTAAAGTGGACTCCTAATATCTGGTCACTTTGGCCCTTCCCTCAAGAAATATTTTGTAGAGGTGTCACATCAAAATAAAGACAGTGGGTGAACGTGTGTGGATTTTATAAAGCACATTACTTTCTCTGGATAAGTGACTTGCTCCTACTCTAATCCTAGATCCACATGGTTCTGATTCTGGTGAGAGACCTTTTCTCATACAACTCCTGAGAACAAGTTTAGAAACACTAGCCAAGCTTGGCCCAACACAATTCTCACAAGTCTTTTCTGAATCTCTTCTTTATCCCTGTTCATCTGTCTTTCCATGGATTCCCTAAGGTAATATGATGTAAGGATGGTGCTCCCTATGACTATACCCCACTTCTCCCTCAGTCACACGAGAAAACCGACTTACAATAGGTGAGAATGAGCTAACAAAGACAAAAGCAGAACCCATTCAAGTATTCATTCTATGAACCAGTCATTCATTGAACTAATATGGATATGATACCTACTATGAGCCAGTTCTAGATACTGGGAATATGTCAAAAAACATAAAAACATAAAACATAAAAAATAAAATAAAAATAAATAAAAATCCTTGCTTTCATGGAGCTCATATTTTTTTGTAGGGAAGGAGCTAGAGAGAGGAAGAGAGAGAGGAAGAAATAGAATGGAGGAATAGAAAAATACTCAATAAACTCAATGAAAAGTAAGTTATATAATATATTAGAAGATGATAAATGTTACATAAAAAATAATTCATATTGAGGGAGTTCAAAAGGTGGCAGGTTCAGGTTACATTATTGACTAGAATGACTCAAGATAAAATCTGAGCAAAACTTTCAGGGAAATAAAGATATTAACCATGTGGCTATCTTGGGAAAAGGCTAGATGAGCAAGAAGTGCAAAGGTCCAAAGGCACAAACTGTACAAGAAATGGAAAGGAGGTAATGTGCCTAGACCAGAGAAGGAGAAAGGGAGAACACTAGAGGATAATATTGGAATATGAGATGGAAAGTAGATCATATAGGACCTCAGCTAGTACACCATACTAACAGTCTAAAAAAGAAAAACCATATGGTCATGTCAATTCATACAGAAAAAAAAGCATTTGACAAAATTTATCATTCATTCATGATGAAAATTCTCAGCAAACTAGGAAGACAATGGAACACCCTCAACTTAATAAAAGGAATCAGACATTTATGCAGCTCTTATTCTGTTGAAGATAATGTACTACAAATTAAGTCCAAGTCTCATCTTACTCGTATCTTACAAGTTAAACTGAGTTTTAAGAGGTTAAGTAACTCATTCATAGCAATCCAGCTGGCAGGTCTCATACTGATCCACTGTACAAGTTGAATGACAGTCTATATGATATTGGACATGCAATAAGTAGCCATAGCTTGAGGCAGAACTCTTTAAGAGTGATATAATATTAAATTTTATTGCATAGGTTATGTCAGGGTGTTAACTCATGGGAAAAAAAATCTATTTTTAGCTGAGACTACAAATTGACAATGTTTGTATCAGTTTTTAAGTTTTTAAAATTCACTCCTATAGTCATTGGCAATAAATAAATAAGTGCTATCAATATATAGAATATTGGCCCAGAATACTCAGGTGAGAGAGAGAATGACAACATATGTCTGTATTCCTTAATCAATAAGGCAGGCAAACCACCAGCATTATGCATGACCCATTATTAGGAAGCAAAGTCCTTTTTTAGAAAACAACTCTCAACCAATAAAGAAATATTATTTAAAGAATACAACTTAGGGGCACCTGGGTGGCTCAGTCGTTAAGCGTCTGCCTTCAGCTCAGGTCATGGTCCCAGGTTACTGGGATCGAGCCCTGCATCGGGCTCCCTGCTCTGCAGGAAGCCTGCTTCTCCCTCTCCCACTCCCCCTGCTTGTGTTCCTGCTGTCGCTATGTCTGTCTCTGTCAAATAGATAAATAAAATCTTTAAAAAAATAAAAAATAAAGGTGCTTATGAGATATCTGGAAAAGAATAAGAATTTAACAAATGATAGCTGTCATTGTTTTTGAGAATGTGGTTTGAATCATGCTGATAATGGTCACAAACTAGTGACATGATCATGAAGAAATTATTCCTCATGACCAATGATTCAGTGGCTTCATGTATTGTTTGTTGTAATAATGAGAAGTGAAGATGATAAAATTATATGAATGTATGAAAGTAATACACAAAGGATGTGATTATAAATACTGTGAGATTGTTAGTATTGGTCAAGAGCATGATGTAATCAAATTTTGAATTTTTTAACTCGTCTTAAGATTTGATAGCTAAGCATTTATATTCTTTAAAAAAAACACTTTAAATTGAAACCTCTGAATAATGGCTGCTTTTTTTTTTTAATGGGAATCTAAACCTCTCAAACCATACTCCCACGATGATTCGCATTTATAATGCAATTTTGCAATATGAAGTTTCTTAAGAACAGAACATACTAGTACCCAAGTGTTACTTTTATGTTAGTATTTGAATGTCAACATTCATGTGACAATCATAATAAAGATTTGGGGGGTCAAGATCTGCAAAACAGGATTAATTCCTTATGATACCCAGTTTCTCCTTGGATTGGGCAAACCCAATTTTACAAAATTCTTCCTTACGGAGAAGAACGGATTTTTCTAAAGAGCAGAATGTAATTTTTTAAAAAGAAAACATTTTGCATTGCATTTAGCAACTCAAATCATTTGGTGCACCAAATATCAAAAAGCTAGAATGGAAACTGAGTGGTTTCCGTTCACCAGGAAGGCCTTTTACCTCCAGGTTTAGACTGGTCATCATCTTTCTATGTGGAATCTTGATGCATGTGCTCATTCCAGCCTGCTCGATTTGGCATCTTTAAAGCCTCATATTTCCTGGCACAAAATACATCCTCAATGAATCATATGTAAATGATGAGAAAGTTAAAAAATACCAAAATGCTCAGTCAGTCCTGGCTAGAGAGAATTCGAACTACTCCAAGAAGCACTGACATCTGACATACACTTTGAAAGTTAACATAACTCATGTGGCAAATTTTTAAAGGTAATATAACCCTCTTCAGTTTAGTTCCCCAACAGTGACTTCTGATATACGTTATGAGCTTACATAGAGCAATTCAAAAATCAATTTTGTTCTCTGTAGGGCCTGGAATCTTCTATGTGTTGCCCAGGTCGAAAGTTCTATTTCTTGATATTGGGTTCATACTTGACCCACCACAAGCCATTCAGAGCCATCTGCCTCCATCAGAGCAAACACTCTCATTTAGAATGCATATATGCAAATTCTTTGTGATACAGATTCACGGAGGACCAAACAAATCTGTGTGTGTGTGTGTGTGTGTGTGTGTGTGTGTGTGTGTGTGTGTTGGGGTTAGGATCTAGCTCGCATAAGCCTTTGCAAAAGGTCTGTCCTGCATGGATTCCCCTTGCACTCAGCCCTCACTCTCAGCATCACACTCCCAACCCCACCATCACCAGTCAACTTTGTACGATTTCTTCAAAACTCAGCTTAAGTTTCTCAGATCAGGGAAGCCCCTCTCTTACACATTTAGCTTTTTCTCTTCCCACAGGAGGAGCTTTCATCCTCCCTTGTCTCCTCCTAGTTTGCAGATCCAAACATCACCACAGCCTGAGCTTGTGCACTTGATGGCCCAATTCCTGGAGAAGAAACATGTTCTAATTGCATGAACTGGTTTGAATATGGGCCTCACAGAACCTACTGACCATATTTCCCCTGAGATGAGCAAACTCTGTTAAGATAAACATAAATTCTCCTCTGAGCTGGCACAGTGCAACCCCGTATGGATGAAAGGGCACTTAGTCTATTAGCTGAGATTTATTCTGTTGCCTAGAAACAATTAAAGATTGTTACAGATTGAATGTGTGTGTTCCCCTAAAATTCACATTTTGAAACTCTACTCTCCAATGGAATGATATTAGGATGTGTGGCTATGGAAAATAATTAAAATTAGATGAGGTCATGAAAGTAGAGCCCTCAGGAAAGGGATTAGTGCCCTTATAGGAGTCACAAGAGAGTTTGCTTCTTTTCTCTCTGCCATGTTGAGGACACAGCAAGAAGACGGCCATCTAAGAACCAGGGAGCTGGCCCTCACCAGACACCGTATCTTCTGGTGCCTTCATCTGGAGTTTCAACTTCTAGGACGATGAGAAATACCATTCGGTTGTTAAGTCACCAGTTTTGGCATTTTGTTATAGTACCCTGACCTGACTAAACAAAGATAATCAACATTTGCCATCTGTTGTCTCTTTGTTACTCTAGAAGAACAGTTTTGCTGGATGAGGTCATATTTTTCTCCCTGTCCCTCCTCCTGAGAAGATGGGGTGAGAAATATATACCAATTTATTCCACTATCTAGAAATACATGTAAATGGAATTGAAATAAGAGTGTCTCAAAGTTAGTGGTAAGTCCTCTGACTAAAGAAAAATGAGACAACAATGGGAATTAGGTGGGGTCATAGGTGGGTCTAGATTATTAAGGGCTTTTAGAGTCAAACAAAGAAGTTTGAATATAAGCACTTGGGCAACAACCAGAGCTACTACCACTTCAGAGATGGTATATTTAGGCCCTGACTTCCAGGCTCAAGTTCTAGAAAAATGTTCTACAAGAAAATACTCTCTGTCTTGCCAACATATCTGTTCTCTTAAACCCAACTCATTCCTTGCTCAGCTCTGTGACAAGAGTCATTAAGGGCAGAGTTCAGTCCATTCAGTTAAACTATATCCTCTGTCATATACTCTTAACAAGGAGGAATTGTCATCTGCCTAAGGTTCTCTGGTTGTGGTCTCGGAGTCCTGGGATCGAGCCCCACATCGGGCTCTCTGCTCAGTGGGGAGTCTGCTTCTCCCTCTCCTTCTGTGCTCTATCTCTCATTCTCTCTCAAGGAAATAAAATCTTAAAAAAAAAAAAAAGTAGGAACCAACACAAAGGCTAGAAACTTTGGAAAACTGGAAGAACTTTATGTCAACTAACAGCTTTATCTGCCACAGATAAATCTTTGACTCATCTATTATGGAGACAGTAAGACTCACTCTACAAAACTGTTGTAGGGATTAGTTAAGGGGAAAATCCCCCTTTTGTTCTTTCCATTGCCTTTAAAGTCAAACGAAAAAAGAAAATTTAAAACAAAACAAAAAGAGCCTAGTTGGCACATAAACACATTTTATCTACTTAAATGCAATTCAAATCTTCCCATGTAACTATGTCACTCTTCTTTGTTTGTTTCATGTTGCTGTCATATTAGAGCTCAAAATTTCCCCTCAGCCAATATATACAGCACAATGCATTCCCAGGGGACATTTTCTTCAAGCAATTATAGATGTTTTAATATGATATGCTTTTAGTTTGTACAATATGTTTCATGCAAATCACATACCAAAATGCTATGCAGAGTTAAATAATTCACTTAGAGAATTCAATAATACATAAAGGGAACTGGAAGAAGAAATTAGGAGATGTTGGTGAGACAGAGAATTGAAAACCTGAGGTTGTAATAAAAGAATTAACTCTGGTGAAGCAAAGAATTAACAGTGAACAAAGCAATTGCTGCAGAATATGCAAAGTGCATGGAGATGCAAGATGCGCTCATAAATTTAATATTCCTTATCTGGATGACAACAGGGCCAAAGTAATGTAAAACAAAATATCATGAACATTAAAAGAAGAGAAGAGATTGCAGAGGCAGAAATGAAAAAGTCTGTGGGACTTAAAAGGAAACAACAGAAATTCCTTTATCCATCTCTCTGAATCCTGGACATGTTGTATTTATAAGATACTTGGGAGTAGTAAAGAATTTGCCTCCTCAGAAGGAAATGAATGGTTGAGAACAGTAATTCCTATAGCTGCTTGAGATACTGTCATAATTCATGGACAAGTAGAGGATTTGGGTTCAAAATAAACCTGACCATGAGGCTCTCATCCCACCATGTATTACTTTTTGCTTGTCTATCTCTGTATGAGGGACTTAGCTCTATGTTTCAGATTTTCTCATCTGCAAAATGTTGCTTATAACAAATGCACAGAGGGGAAGATCTAAGCACTTTGAATTGTGGAATAATCTTAAACATACATTACTTGATAGCTATTCTTGTGCCCTCTCCTCACTGGTTCCTTTGGGGCTGGACATTCTCCACTCACTCATACTTGCATTTATTAAACTGATGTTTACTGAACTGTTATGTTATTGCCAGGACTGATATCACTGCTTCAAACAGTGTTGAACAAGAAAGACACAGATGCTCCCTTCATAGAGTGCATAGTCCAATGGGGGAAGAAAGACATGCAAGTAAATAAACAAATTATATAAGTCCAATGTGGAATTTCATAAATGTTATAAAGAAAACAAAGGTAATGTGAAAAAAATTTAATAGAAGCTGACCTGAAAGTCAGAATATCCAGAATGTCTTCCTTTTGAGGTGACATTCAAGCTGAAACATGAATAATTAGTAGGAGTCCAATCATGTGGACAGCAGAAAAAGTATGTTCTGGGCACAGGAAGCACATGTGTGGAGGCCTTGAGGTGGGAAAGTCTCTGGTGTGCATGAGGGAAGAGAGTGCATGGGGACAGCTGGGCTTCCTCTGGGCTCTGAAACCTCTGTGCTTCCTTCTATCCCAGTGTGTCTTTCACACTGTAGTATAATTTTTTTGTTTCCTGGTGGGCCTCTTCTACAGGATTGAAGTATTAAAATTAGGACCTGGGTCTTTCTTGTCTGTAAACCCATCTTGTCTACTAGAGACCTTAACACACTGTAGGTATTCCATAAATGTTTGTTTAACCAGTGAAAGGACACCAGCCCCTGGTCTAAGCTACTAGGAAAATAAATATTTAATTGGTGGAAAAATATAAAAGTTGAGTTAAATCCCTGTCTTTCAATTATATACCTCCTCCATTCAATATATCAAAAACCTATAATCAAATTGGCAGCATATAGCCCTAAGGCACAGACAAGAAATAGATAGAGTCCCTGTCTCCTATGATCTCAGAATTTGTGGAGAGAAGAGTAAGTAAATGAACAATTAGAGAAGTGAGTATTAGGTTTTATGACAGATGCCATGGCGACAGCCACAAAAATCAGCCAAGGGTATCTTTGAAGGATTTCTTGGGCTGGTTTCTGCTTTTTTCTATAATATTTGTTTCTTAAACTAAACTTAGTTTAAGAAATTAAATTTAGTTTAAGAAATAATAATTGCACTTATAAAATGTGCAGAGGCTTGTTAAAGAAAAGAGGAATAAAATTAAAAATGACGGAGACTGCTTTCAACATTTGGTGGGGGTGTACATAAAGACCTCTGGAACAAGTCATTAATTGGAGGTATGATTGAAATCTCATTGGATTACTAACAGGAAAGAATACTTTAGGATAACATAGAAATCTTCATGAAAGAGGTACAACATGGGCTGATCACGAAACAGGGAAGGAATTTTAGAAAGAGTAAAGAGTAACAGGAAGATAGAGGACACATGTAAAAATGGTAGTAGTTCTATTAGTAGTAGTTTGTATTCAAACAGGGATAGTACCTTATTATTCCTATTTACAGACTGGAAAACTGAAGCTCAGATTGGTCGGAAGTAAGTTTTCCAAGGCCACAGAGTAAATAACAAAATTAAGATATGAAACACAAAGTCCAATGCTATTTTCACATGGCTGGTTGAGAATTTTTGCTGTATTGCTCCAGATAGATGGATGTATAAAGGGGAATCAGCAAAAGTTCCAAACCATAGATCCAAACAGTCCTGGGATCTACAAATAACTTATTTGAGAAACTCCTGCTATTCTGTCTTTCCTCAAGCATCTTTCCCATGGAGCCCACAGGTACCAAGGAGACTGAATAGGTGATGGGTATAATGAGCTTAATTGTGCTCCCCCACCAAATTCTCATGTTGAAGCCTTAACCCTCAATGTGGCTATACTTAGAGATAAAGCCTTTAGGGAGGTATTAAGGTTAAATGAGGTCATAAGTGTGGCGCCCTAATCTGATAGAAATGGTAACCTTATCAGAGGAAGAGACACTGGAGAACTCTCTCTGTGTGCATGCACAGAGAAAAGGCCAGGAGAAAACACAGGGAGAAGGGACCGTCTACAACCTACAGAGAGCAGCTTCACCAGGGGCCAACCCTGCTGGCACTTTGATTTTGGACTTCAAGCCTCCAGAACTGTGCTAAAATAAATTTCTGTTGTTTAAGCCACCCAATCTGGCATTTTGTTATGGCAGCCCGGGCAGACCAAAATAGTCAGGTAAGGAGACAGGTGGTAATTAGTTTTTGTAAAATTGCATACCCAGTCACAGAGGGACTGCTGCAACCCAGCATGATGATGTCGGTCCACCAGGTGGATCAGAGTAACTGTGGTGAAATAAATCTATGACATTCCAAGATGCAGAAGAAGAATTCCTCTGAGCAGCCTCGTCTTCCATTATGAATCTTCTCATGATCTCCTGCCCTTTATCCTCCTCTGCCATAACTGTGAACATTGCATCTTCTTTCTTTTATAGACTCAGACTCTTAAGTCTTTCTAGAAAACTTCGATGGAAAGAATGGCAAATTCCACTTTACAAATAAAGAAACTAAAGACAAGGAGTAAGGTGTCCAAGATCACAGAGCCAGTATGTAGTAGACACCTCATTTATTTCCTGCAGTTTTCTAGCCTGTTAGGTCCTATTGACATATCCCTAATTTTGGCTCATAGGCTACTGGCTGTGGGTTGACATTATTCTCTAATATTTCTCACTCAATATAAGAATCTATGCCCTTTCATCAGATTCCAAGTCCTAATCAGACTGGGACAATCACAGGGAAGCTCAAACACCCATTTTCCAGTCTGAATTCATTTTAAACTGAAGTAAGCAAAAGAAAATGGATTTGGATTCAAGCAGAAAGGAGTCAAGTAGAAGAAAACTTTATTAAGTTGCCAAATCCTTCCTCCCCCAAATATGGAAACTGAGGCCAGTGATTATGACTGTCCTAAGATCACATAGTTATCTAAAGACATTATATTTATGTGCATGTGTCTTACAGGAAAGGAATCTTAAGTTGGAAAAGGGAAAGAAGTATGAAACTATTGTTTTGTTTAGCTTTCAGTTTGGAAATCATGAGGAAAATTCAGTGCATATACCACAGAAAACAAAAATGCATTAAGGATTTTCTGTATACTACACAAAGTATTTCACATTAGGGAAGCTATGGCTAAGCAAGCAATTTTAGTCCAAGCCCAAATACAGGAATAAAGTTCACTGAAATACAGCAATAATAATCCTAGGTATTCTGCAGACATATCCAGAGATCTCCCTTCTCCACCTCCAAAATCCTCACACTCCCTCCCAGGCTTATAGCCACACTGCAATCTAAATCAACTGTTTGTTTTTGCAAATCTCATTTCATAAACTGTTATACCCAACGTTGACCTCAATTTAAAGTGCATGACATCTACACTTCCCTGTACCTTCCAATTTTGCAATTCTTTCCAAAATAGCAATCACATTTTTTGAGCAGGATGTATTTTCTTACAAACTCCTGTTGCTTATTGTCCATTCTCCATTTCAGCCAATGCACATGCAGAGCTTCTTGTATCACTTCTTTATTTGTGAGCTGAAACACTGAGAGTGAATTTACTACTCAGTCAGCCATGAATCCTCCTGGGTATGGAAGAAAAAATCTACTTACCCAGAAACGCTCCATCTTCCAGAGCCTCTGGGGATAATTCCTACACTTTCTTTCCAGGAAAGAGTTGGGGGAGGGAAAAACCAGTGGCCGTCTACTTTTGGAAATTATAGCAAGAAGCCTGGCTTTATAAATTTTTGCTTGTCCTGCTTCATGGAGAAAACCTGACCTCATATAGCCCCAACTTTCACCCTACGTGAACTCTAATGTCCGCCACTGTGTGAGTCACTCCAGGGGAGCTTAAGTTGGTGGGATGCAATTTAGTGTTACCCAGCAGGAAAAAAAATAACCCACTCTTTGTGTCAACACACCAGTCCCCTAACAAAGAACTCAGTCAATCAACCAGTCAAAAAGTTTTGCCGTAAAAAAGATTAACTAAACAGATTGTGTGTGTGTGTGTGTGTGTGTGTGTGTGTGTGTGTGTGTCTGTGTATGTTTTTCATTTGATCAAACTCTTCCCAATTTTTTATTGTTACCTGTGATTAACTGAAACCAAATGCTCTGAATAGATCAACAGAAGGAAATCACATTAACTGAAGTGCTACTATGAGCTGGTCACTGAGCTTGGATACTTCCATGTGCAATATCTTATTTAATCCTTAGTAGGAATATTCTGAGAAAACTTACTAAATCCTTTATCTGTCTACATAAAATTTGGCTCCCTAAGCAGCTGGGGATGATAGCCTGCATCCATTAAGTTATCTTCAAATAATCCTAAATAAATTTGGTAATTGTTATCTATTGTCCACGGATCACTTTATTTTTTTGTTTTTGTTTTTTGGGGGTTTTTTGTTTTGTTTTGTTTTGCTTTGCAAAAGCTGGCAGTTCATGTTTACAGTTTGGATAATTTAAAAATATGTACTCTTGATCAGTGGTTCTCAGCTTGGGGTGATTCTGCACACCCATGCCCACTGCCCCACCCCCGGTGGGAATATTTAGCACTGTCTGGAGACATTTTTGGTTTCCACAACTTTGAGAAGAGCTGGCATCGGGTGGGTGGAGACCGGGGATGCTGCTGAACATCCTACTGAATGGCCCTCCACAAGAAAGAACTGCATAGCCCAAATGTCCATAGTGACTACGTTGAGAAATCCTGCTACAGATATTTTCTTCTAGGTTTTATTCATTTAACACACATTTATTTAACGTCTGTTATGCACTCGGTAATTTGTTATAAACTAAGGGAAAAAAATCTAAGACAGAGTCTTTGAGCTGAAGGATTTCACAATCCACAGAGAAGAAAGAATAAAGACAATACACAGTGGTTGGGGCCTCATAAATGCCAGGCACGGTGCCAGAAAGCAGTAACACACCAGAGGCCAGTATAGATCCGGCCCTAACCTCGCTGAGTTTATAGTTTCATAAGGAAGATAAACACCAAATAATCTGTATTTCAAAGGAGAGGGGTAGGCTGCTTTTAGACTCTTTAACCTGAGGACCAGAAAAGGTTGCCCCAGGGGACTGGCATTTGGAGAAAGATGTAAAGGATGAAGAGGGATTCACAGTCTTCAAGAAAGGCATCACACAATGTATGAAGGTGCATGGACTGAAGAAACCAAAGGAAAGGTAGAAAAGCATGAGGTGAGGCTGCTGAGGTTAGACCGGGGCCACGTGCTTAGACAGATGCTACTCTGCCATCCTAAAGTATTCTTAACCTAGAATCATTTCAAAGAGGAATTAATATCAGAGCTAGGATGTGAGAGTTGGGTCACGGCAACTTAGGTCGGAAGAAAATCCGGGCAAAGGAAACAGAGGTTAGAGGTGACGTGGCTCCCTGGAAGGTGGGAAGGGTGCGCAGGGTCGGAGCAGGTGAGCGCGCCAGAGCCAGGAATGGAATGTCAGGATTGAAAGTAACTGGGCCTCCTGCTTCCTCCTGTTTCCTGTCTAGATACGTGAAAGGTTTAAAATGACTTACTTCTCTTGAATATATGTGTAGGATTCCTAACAGGCTCTTTTTTATAAGCTTTATGAACTTCAAGGTAGACCCTGTCCCAGCAGGAGACTAAATCTGATGGATGAAATGGAATCTTAGCAAGGCCTTTTCCAATTCCCTCTGTCCTGCCTTTCTCTAAACTACCCTTTATAACTGATTGTACTTCCTTAGTTTCAAGCTCTATTTCAGGAAAAAGTCCCAGTTCACCTCGGCCTCATGCCTTTGCACCTTCACTCAATTCCAGGCTCTTCAGAGCCCAGTGGCTTTCTGATTGCTGGTGTTCTTACAACACTTTTGGCAAATCACTCAGCACCTCCCACACACAGCCAGCTCTTCACGAACAATAGGAGTGCGTGAAATTCAATTCACAACACTGCAGTTTACACATTCCAAACTCACTGAAGAGATAAGCCCTCCAATTAATGATCTCTCTGTGTAATTGCTTTCCCTCGCTTACCCAATTTGCTTTTGATCATGCTCTGTTACAAATTCCCTCACCTGCTTACACGGTGAGTTCCTTTCAAAGGAAACCAGTGGGGGCCGAAGGGAATGGGCTGGATAGTTGGATACATAGTGAGATGGTTTTAAGTGGACTGTTGACCTGTCAGCTTTCTGCTGAAGCTCCCTAAGTGTTGTATCAGGACTACCTGAGGTCTTCTTCCTCGCACTTCTCACTAGGCTATGAATACAAGTTGTTTCTTTTTGTTCCTTTTACTTTCTCTTTTAAGAGACTGTCTATCTTGAAAAGAATGGAATCAATCTCAATTTGAATGCCTCCTGCACATCCAGATCCAATAATAAGACTAATCAGCCTCATGGCTGATTTCCCCAGTGACAATGCAAGCTAGGATGTCAACTATTATAACTTATTCATCTGTCCTCATACCTTGGGGCAATGTGTGTGGCACATAGTAGGAGTTCAGTAAATATTTATAACATAGCTATATGGATGGATATTTAATAATGGCATTAAGCTCAGTTTAAGGAATTTTTTTTAAAGAAGTTGAAAGACATGAAGACATGACAAAGAAATATATACAGAAAGCAAAATGGGTTAGGGACAACATCAGAAGCCAGAGGTTCTGATTAAATAAGTCTGGTGTGGGCATGATTTCGCAGTTTACAAGTGCCCTGCTGGCCTTGATTTGATAATAGCAATGGCTCTTTAAACTCTTTGAGACACTTGTGTAAACAAAAGAGACTGGTCCTAGAGTAAGAAAATCAGGTCTCAAGGCTGGGCTTTCAGTTCAGCTCCACCATTTATTAGTTGAGAATAAACTTCCTGAGATTCCCACTTCCAGAGCCCCTGTCTATGCCAAAGGAGAATGCCAACAGCATCTACCTCCCAGGCTAAACACAAGGGGCAAATGAGAAAAGACTTAAGAAAATTATTCACAAACTGCAAAATTAGCTATAGTTTTTACCAAAACAGAATGGATTAGAGTCCATTAAGATGAGAGCAATACTTTAAAAGACATAGATGACAAAGAAACAGAGTAAGAGCTGATGCCTGGAACAACTTCTCTATTATTTCTATTTTATTTTATTTTATTTTATTTTATTTTATATTTAGAGAAAATGACTTCAGATGGTCTTAGTGGTCTATGGAACATATTAGCATTAGAAAATACATGGCATGCCATAGTATTCTTGATATATTTATTTGATCTCACCTGTCAACCTGAGCGACATTACACACCTAGGGTATGCTGGTTGGTAGGGAATTCACTCAGCTAACACGTGTACAGATGGGTCTTTACAGAACGGATCATGGGTAAGAACAGCTCTTTGGAGTCAGAGCATAAAGGGTCCTAGCCTTACACTCATTTCCATAACTTGAGTTTTTCTTTGCATGAGAATGATTATCCTTGAACAACAACCTTCTTCTAACACTCTACTAAGGAAATGGAAGTAGACACAAGGTACCTTTATTTCCTCTTCATCAATTTGGCTGCTGGATAGTCACAAGAGGGAGCTGATACATTACACAAATGAATGGAGTTTTCTACAAAAATGCATGCAACAGTGGCTGAAGATCACATGGCAGCCACATGGAATAATTCAGTCCAATCATTTCATTTCTCTTTAACCAACACCCTACTGTATGTTTCTAATTATCCAGGAACGTACAGGATGGAGGGGTGTGTGTGAGGGGAATCCAAACATGAGGGCCTCCCCCAATCTGACAAATAAACACAGTGGGAGACTTAAGATACATTTGTTTCCTGACCCAGGACAAATCCTTCCTCGGCTCTATTAACATTGAAGAGACAGGCTGAATTTTCAAAACTGAAGTGAGAGAGGTCAAAAAGAAGATCACCTCAGAGAGTATCAAGCAGAAAATTAATCTAACTCTCCAAGGGTTTCTAAACTTCTCACACTGAAGTTCTCTCTCTATTACACCTCCTATATATGGATCAGAGAAATCTACACACAAGCCTCAATATTCAAGATCATTCACCTAGATTTCCTTTTTCAAGTTGCCTTAGACAGCCATTTTTTTGAAGCTAGTCCCTCTACATCTTGATGACCAAAAGCCACCTTTCTCAATTCCATGCCATCCATCTCTATATCCAGACTCATCACATTCATTCTTCACCCCTCCATCTCTCTCCAGTGTCCAACACAGTAGAGTAACAGAAGATGCAGGAGGTCGGGGAGGCTGCAGAAAAACAAAGTATATTTTAATCAGAACATTTCTGAATTCTCCTACTTGAGGATGAGCCAGGAAATGGCCTTCCTTAGGCCTCTAGCGCATAGGAATTTCTCACGTCCTCCTCTGAATCTAAAAGCACTGTATTTTTTTTCTCTCATTAGGCAATTGTGTTCATTACCTTCTGTTACAGATCACCTGCAATTTGTCTGTTATCTTTCCTTGAGCATATTTTAAACTTCTTGCAGTCTGGTTCATATTTTGGTTCACCTCTGTTTTCTCCACATAGCCAAACACTGCGGTTTATACAGGGCGGCCGCCAGATTTATGGCTGCTGTAAGCGGGGAGGGGTGGGTGAATGATACTACCATAGCCTGAGAAAGCTTCATCTCATTAGTTGAGAAAATTCCATACTCAGAATCATCTCTGAAGAGTTCCTGCATTTTATGACCTATGTAGGAACATTTCTACCTCCTCATGTCCATTATCATACGCCATTTGCTATTACAATGAAATGTCTCATCATGTGACCTCTGGAACTAATTTGGCCGAGTTTACAATTCCAGATAACAGTTCACTGAAGCTTCATTACTATACCAGTAACCTAATAAAAAAAAAAAAAAAAAAAAGAATTAAGATCGACTGCAGGAGAACTTGAAGTAGTCTGTCACTTCAGATGAGTGATGCCATCATTAACCTTTAAGGTCACATTAGCTATTATTGAAGTGTCACATATCACTGTGTCAAGATTAAATTAAACAAACTATTACCTCATTATTATGCTAACAAATCTCAAGCTTATCTGAATTAATATTATACAGACTGGAGACCTCCTTAGGCAGTTTACTAATAGCGCACAGATTTAAACTATTTAGATGTAATGTATGAGATCAATTTCCTAGCTGGAAAAAATAATCATCTGAAGCTACTTTCAGTTATGGTAAAGTCATGAACAGATCTGGGACTAAATTACCAGTTGGCATTTAATTTTAAAGCAACATGTTGAAGGAAAGTTGATGCCTATTGATTTTATTCTGGAATCCTTTTTCCTTTAACGCCAGAATTTCTCAGATATAATAAGTTTATACTTTATCTAAAGAGAATACATGGCTTTGAAAGCATCAAAGACAACTTGTGATATAAAAGAGCAGTGCACTAGATGTCTTGTTTTGAAAAGGTTATCATCCAATCAATACACTAAAATATGGTGTGTGAGATGTCAGAGACAGCTGGCTGGAGGTGTGGGTTAATTCCAGTTTTATGTAATGGCTGGGAGAAAGCCAGGACTGTATCTTGCCTCAATCCAGTAAATATTAAGTCTTATAACAATGGCTCTGGAAAGGACTTTAGAGATCAGCTAGTCAAGCCCTTGCCATTTCGTGAATGAGGAAATAGGTTCAGAAGGTTTAAGTGATTTGCACAAAGTTACAGAGCCTAAAGCACCATCAGCAAGCAGAATCACTATTGTACACAGAGGGCTGGAAGCAAGAAACTGCACAAGAAGCCTCCTTACGTCGTTATCTCTAAAATTTGTGAAAAAGCAAAATTTGTCAGTTGAGGAATAGATACGCTATGTGGTGGAGATTCGATTAGTTCATAAAAGTGCTCTATCATAATCGAACCTATATGAACAGGCCTAGCTTCAACAAGTACCCAGCCAATCCAAAATGAGACTTGTGCCTTTGACATACCTATAGATTATTTATAACTGTAATTAATTATAATGTAATAAGAATCCTGTTTTTCTCCCCATTTTTATAAAAATAATAAAGCAAAACAAAATAAAACTTAGTATTAAATTTACATAATTAAATATATCCCTGTGAAGTTTCCAAGGTAGAACTACTGACTGATAGCTAACAACACCATGGAATATTCTGAAATTTTCACTTGTGATTTGTTATAGCAAGGTTGAAACTCAGCATATGAAGGTCAATTTATAGGTGTCAATCTCTAATGTACACAATGAATAATCACTCAAGACTGGAAAGTATTACAGTTAAGAAAAAACTGATGTATGGTAGAGAACATGATAATAAACTAAGCAAAATATCATTGAAATGAAATTAAGGATATGATTACCAAGGGGCTCTAAGAACTTTTTCAGAGCCAATGACCCAGAAGATAAAATGAATGGAAGAGAGAACAGATAGGATTTTTGCCTTCCTGCCCCCTCAGAAAATAAGAGATGGAAATCACAATGCCAACACTGAAATTCTAACATTTTTGATATACAGATGTACAAAGAATAAAGAATGATAATGACAATATTTTAAAAGCATAGAGCTGAGTCTATACAATGTCAAAAGTATAGATTAAAGTGAAAAATTTCAGGGAAAACAGTGGGTGCTTTCAAATATCTAGATGCTGAGGTATGTGGAGCCTGAGCTTGTGGTGAAGGAGCCTCCCTGGGTTCCATGACGGACAAGGTAGACAAAAGGTAGGCAGAATCCTTGCTTTCCCATTAGCTCACCAAATAGAGCAGCTTTGCTTTGTTTTTACCCATTATACCTCCAAGTAAAATTTTATTTGAAAGCAATAATTCTACTGATCTAGACAAAATGTGCAATGTTTCTCTGGGTTTTTCATTTTCCATTTGGGTGTTGGTAATCATGGAGACATCCAAATTTTCTAATCAGATCAAGTTCAACCTCGGGTATCTCACAGAATTCTTTTTTCAACAGTGTACCTGGTGGTAATTATGAACTATGAACTCATGTTTAAAACTCTGAAGATAATAATTTTCTCATGTAAAGCAGCATCAAGTATAGACTCTGAGAAGCATTTTTTTTTCATGATATGCTTTCATGCTCCAAAGTTATTCACTTCCTTAACCAAACCACTTGCTGATTAGATTGATAAGAGTAGACTTTTTTCCCCTCAGGGTAACTACAGAAAGAAATAGCATTTGCAACATAAAAAATCCTATGGTGCCATACTCCCTCAGGCTCTCAGGCCCACATCTGGCTTCCTTTGCCTACTCTGATCCCCTCTCCCAATAGGCACCCCAGTCCATCCCCACCCTTTACCAGTCCTTGCATGATTCATTCTTCTAGATCAGAGGTTCCTAACATTTTTGTGTATGTTGTAAACCCCTTTGGCAGTCTAGTGAAGCTTATTTATTTCATCTCAGAATAACACCTTGAAAACCATTAGATAGATAGAGAGATAGACTAAAGGAATTTATATATATATAAACCAGTTATATATAAATATATATATATATAAAACAAAGGAAGTCAGTTATTGACATTTTTTAAAATAAATTTAAAATACATTTTTTCTTCTGTATTAACTTCTTAAATAGCAAGATCTTGCAGCAAATCTAATTACTCCTCTAATTTTCAATTAGCGATGAGTTAAGTTATATTTTGCTATTTCCATAAGAGCTATAATATGATTAAAAAAAATACTATGGCTTTTATCAGCCACAGAGTCACAGGTTTGCCAGTACCACTGAGATCTGTTGTTCTCATTCATAGTTGATGGGAATGCTAAATTTCAGTTAGATGCTGGTGGAATTAAAGACGTATATTTTTCCAGTCCAAACTAGTGGACTCCCGAATTAAACACACAGATTAAATTCTAGATTCTATTTAGGAATCACCTTTTCAGAACAAGAAGTTTTTAAACTATTCTCTACCTCCATAACTATCCTTTCTCAGTATTCTGAAAGCAGCAGATATTTGCTTCTACCAGATAACTTGGCCCAGTGGCTTCCCATTTTATTATTAATTTCATTTTAAGAAGTATTTATTTTAAATACAATGTATGACACAAATAAAGGCAAAAACTCTGTGGACTAATTTACCCTCATCCCACCACTGAAAATTACTGGTTTTAAATCCTATTCCCTTCTTCTAAAGTAACAACTATTATAATTTTTGTTTATATCCTTTCAGATCTACGTTTCAGGCATATATAAAAACTGTTACTTATTGTTACAATATAAATTGTTGTTTGTGTGTGTTTGAGAAGCTTTTAAAAATATTAAGAATAATATAACAAATGTCTGTATCCCACTCAGAATTAATAGCTATTAATGTTCTATGATATTTGTTCAAGGTTTTTCAGGCAGTGACGCATTTCAGATAAAGGTAAATCCCCCTGAAGCTCTAAGATCCCTTCATTTCCCTGTATGCTATCTGGACCATCGAGAAAAAATACATAATGAATTTAGTGCATTTGTATATATTAAGAGTTCATATATGCCCATTTTTATAAATTTACACATATAGATATACATAAAAATAGTTTTGATATATGTTTAATTTCCATGGATTATATCATATTGCATATATAATCTGTTTCTTTTTCACTCAGTTATGATGTTTTGTACATCCACCTATACTTGTATTTACAGATCTAGTTTATTTGTATTAAAAGCATCAGAGTATTTCACTATGACTATTACATATTTTATTCATCCATCCACCTAATGATGAATATTTTGCTAATTTAAACATCTTACCTATTATAAACAATGCTGCAGACGACCCCTCTAGAGATTTCTGTGCAAATGCAGGAAAGTTTTCCTTTGCATAATTGGAATATATGAGCTCGCATATGCTTATTTTCAATTTTATCAGGATATGTCAAGTTATAAAATGTGTCTTTTTTTATCTTTATTTTTTTAAGTTTTATTTATTTATAAAATGTGTCTATTTAAATTCTCAGTAGCTGAGGATGATGATCCTATTTCCCTAAATGTTTGTTACTGTCAGATTTTTTTTTAAAAATCTGATGATATTATTGAGGTATCATTGAGGTAAATAGCATATATTTCAATAGTACAACTTGAATGGTTTTGACATTCGTATACGCATATGAAATCAACCACAAAATCAAGATAATGAACGTTTCCATCATCACCTAAAGTTTCCTTGCACCCATATGCAATACATTCTCTACTCCACTACTGTCTCTAGGAAGCAACAGACAGGTTTTGTGACAGTATAAATTAGTTTATATGGTCTAGCATTTTATATTCATGGAATCATGAAGTGTAAATTCTTGCCTTGTTTCTTTCACCCAATGTATTTGTAAGAGTTATGTTCTATGTATCCACAGTTCATTCCTTTTAAAGGTTAAGTATCCATTCACATATTTGTGGACATTTGAGTCATTTTCATTTTGAGTCCATTACAGATAAAACTTCTAGGAACATTCATTTATAAGTCATTATTCATATACATGCTTTTGTTATCCTTATGTAAAACTGAGTCACAAGGAAGGTATATATTTAATGTTTTAAGAAATAGCCAAACTATTTTGCAAAGTGGTAGTACAATTTTATATTTCTACCAGTAATATTTGAGAGCTCCGGTTATTCCAAATCCTACTCAATACCTGGTGTGCTCATTCTTTTTCATTTTAGCTCATCTAATGGATATATAGTGGTATCTCATTGTGATTTAATTTGTATTTACCTGATAATTAATGATATTGGGTATCATTTTATATACTTATTTGCCATTTCTATCTCTTCTCTTGTAAAGTGTCTAATATTTTGCCCAATATACATTGAATGGTTTATCTTATTGAGTTGTAAACATTCTTTATATATTCTGGCAACAAGTCCTTTGTCTCATATTTGTGGTAAATATTTTGTACCACTATAAAACCTTTCTTTTTTTATCTTAAATCCTTCAATAGCAATTCTTAAATTTTAGTGAGATCCAACAAATTATTTGTTTTTATGTCATGTTCTATCTAAGAAATCTTTGCCAATGTGGGGGTAGCAAAGATTTTATCCTCTGTTTTCTTTTAGATGTTTTATTCTCTTAGATTTACAATTAGGTCTATGATTTGTAACTCAGATAAGGCCTTTAATTGTTCTGGCTATTCTAAATCCTTTGCATTTCCGTATAGATTTTAGAACCAGCTTTGCCTTATAAAAGAAAAACAGGTGCTATAACTTTGTCATTGTAATGATTCCTTAGAATAATTTAAAAATTTGAAATCTTAATAATTATGAGCATTCCAATTCATGAGTACCACAGATCTATCATTTATGTCTACATTGATTTTATTCATGTTTTGTCATTCTAATAATTATGAGCATTCCAATTCATGAGTACCATAGAGCTCTCATTTATGTCTACATTGATTTTATTCAAGTTTTGTCATTTTCAGTATGGAGAATTTGGCTATGTTTTGTTAGAACTATCCTTCAGTATTTTGTGATTTTGGTGCTATTGTCAAAGGGATTTTTAAAGTTTTATTTTCCAATTGTTTTCTCCTTCTAGTAAATATAAGTATACATTATATTTTATATTAACTTTGTATCTAAAACTTTGAAAATTTATTATTAGTTTTAGGAATTGTTATTAAGCTCCTTGGGATTTTCTGTGTAAACAATCATATCACTTGAAGATAGGAAGAGTTTAACTTCTTTCTTTCCAATCTTTGCACTTAATTTTTTTTCTTGCCTTATTGCTATGCTTAGCATCTCCAGTATAACGTTAAATAATTATGGCAGTAGTAACATCCTTGTCTTGTTTCCTGTCTCAGGGGGAAGAGATTAAGTCTTTCACTAGTAAGTATAATATCAGTTGTGGAATTTTCATAGATGCCCTCTATCATTGAGAAAGTTTCATACTATTCCTAATTTACTGTTGGTTTTTATCTTGAATAGATGTTCAATTTTGTCAAATGGTTTTCCTGCAACATCTAAAATAATTATATTCCATTTTCACATTTCAATCATATTTTTAAAAACGTTCTCATCCTTTTTTGTTAATATGGTTAATTGCATTGATTTTCAAAGAATAAACTAATCTCACAAATTAAAGATAAACTCTACTTGTTCATGATGTATTATCTTATTGTTGGATCTGATTTGCTAATGTGTTTCTAAGAAATTAGCATATATATTCATGAGGGATATGGGTCTTTCCTTCTCTAATTGTTTTTCAGTTATTAGGGTTATATTGGCCTCATAAAATGATCTGGGGACTGATCCTTCCTCCTCCACATTCTGAAAATGGGTGTGTAAAATTCGGTGTTATTTTATCATATGTTTGTTAAACTTCACTGATGAAGTTTCTGGTCCTGGAAATTTACTTTTGAGAATTTTTATAAATAACAAATCTGATTTATTTAATAGGTATAGAGATACTTTGATTTTTCAAGGGAGGGTGTGGTTATTTTGATACATTATATTTTTGAAGAAATTTTATCATCCAAGTCATCAAATTTGTTCACATAAATTTGTTCATAGTATTCTCTTATCCTCTTCTTAATGTCTAGGACCTGAGATAATAACTTCTTTTCATTCTGGATATTTGTAATGTTTCTCCTCCCACCTCATCTCTTTGTTTCTCTTTTTAAATAGTCTATTAGAGATTAATCAATTTTTTTGATCTTTTAAAATAAGTACATATTGGCTTTGTAAATTTTTTTTACTTTGTTTTATATTTCTTTGATGTCTGTTCTTTATTATTGTTTTCCTTCTACTTCATTTGGTTAAGTTTGCCCTTCTTTTTCTAGATTTTAAGGTAAATTTGTCATTAATTTTCCATTTTCCTTCTTTTCTAATGTAAGCACTTAAAAACATATCGCTTTCCCTAAGCCCTGCTTTACCTTTAATCCACAACTCTTGATATGTTATATTCTTTATTGTCATTGATTTTCAAGTATTTAAAATGTTATATTACCTCTTCTCTGCCAATCTTTCTGCTGTCATCTGCATCTTTCTGCTTCTTTTTCACTCCTCCTGATGATACTGGCCTATTTTCTATTGTTGAACACCAACGCCAAGAACACCACTCTCACCTTAATGCTTTTGTAATAATTGCCCCCTCCCTTGGACTGAAATCCTGGCCCCAGATCTCTACATTGGTGGGATTTTATTTTCTCCCCCCTGCACTTTATTTTTACCTCCCTATTCTGTCAATCTAATGCCCCAATCTCTCTCAGATCTATCATGGCATTTATTACTTGATATAATCATGCTTGTTTATTGGTACCTTGGTTTAATATCTTTTTTCTCAACTAGTATGTTTAGCCAATTAAAGGATTAACCTTGCATATGTTATGTATCCACACAATGCTAGACAGTAGGAGCTCAGTAAATATTTACTAAGTGTATTATTTTTTTTAACCTTCAAAATAACCCTATGAATTAGCCACCATTATGTCTTATTTTTAAAGATGAGAAACATGGTGTTTGGGAAGGCTAAATAGCATGTTAAAACAGCCTTAAGTAGATGAAGAGTCCAGATCTGAATGTATGTCTATCTGGCTCTAGAGTCTGAATTTTTACCCATTAGGCTATGGGGCCTGGGATAAATTCCAGACATCTTGCTTGTACCCCCTAGTAGATGACAAGAAAATCCAGAGAAGGTGCTGTCTGATGGGAGAAAAAAATAGGATCAGTAGCAAAATGTTCCACTTCAGATGCTTGTGGAACATACAATTGCATGGTAGGTATGGAGTTGAATGGAGACACATTTAAAATGCCATCATTTGCAACTCTCTCTCAGAATGCCATGTGAGCATGAGAAAGTTCAGACACTAGCATGGTAAAGAAATGTCAACACATTACTAAACAGCATACTCTCAGCATTTTAATAACTGAACTACAGTAGTTCCAAATCAAAGTAATTTATTTCTAAATGGTTTAATATGAGCAAAGTACAGACAAATGCTTCTGTTTGTGTTCTTTCATTAGGAAGCAGTGCAGGTATAAGGAACACATCACAGTTTCAGTGGAGCAATTCTCCAGAGCTTAGCCTCCATGGTGAAAAACAGACCAATCTCTTCCTCTTAAAATTAAATTTCCACTTGGTGTTTTGATAAAAGATATTTGCTTAATTTTTATTTCCTTAAGTGATGCACATTTTATGAGAAAATAAACACTGACCCTAAAAATAAGTTATTTAATTACCTTATATTTGCCTTTGAGATTTAGTTTCCAAAACTCTCTCAGTTCTCTAATGCCATATGCAATTTGTATTGCATAAAGAAGGCTTTTGAGTTCTGTATCCTACTGCTTTGAGACTAAGCAAAAAAATAAAAATTAAAAAAAAAAAATATCCTGCCGTTTCCTAGAGGTGGGTTTTGGTTAGTCAAAACTTTTGACCTTTTCGCTAATGGATACAAAGGAAATTGCAAGTCAGATAACAGTTGCTCCAAACCAGAATTAAAACTAACACATGGAATTAAATATGACCTGAGGCACAGGCTGATGCAGTGTAGAGTTAGAAGTTAGGGCACAGCTCATGTAAAAGGATGCAATAGGTCTGATCCCAGCTCAGTCACTGTCTGGTGCCTTGGGCAAGGCACTTGCCTCTCTGACTTCAACTCCCTAATCTGTTTGGAACCTGTCTAGTCCCCATCAGGTATCACTCTAGGAAGTGAAATTCACAGGAATCAATGTGAATATCTCTCTAGCTACACTATCAATGAAAGATGTAGGTCTATTTTAATGCACATTCATCTATAACAATAGCGCTGTCAGTGCCTTTTGTATTGGAAGCTTTGTACCGTGGATCAAGGTCAGATTGGCGGAATGTACGATGGGGCATTTACCATGTGACCTCAAATAAGACCCATGATTTTAATGATACTCTTGTATAAACTGTCTACTCCCTTGACCCTCTCGTGTTGTACTTACCTGGCAAAGCTCCAGCTCTCTACCTATGCCCCACCTATACTCGTGCACTAAATTTGTTTAGATAAAACCATGCTAGGTAGATTCACTTTAAATGCCTCAACTCTAACTTCACGCAAGCCACTATGGATACCAAGAAATTTTAGTATAAATTTATTCTCTTTTCTATTTTCCTAGGTAACTTTCACAGTTTCTCTCTCCTCAAACTCCAACACCTCCACCACACTCATTCTCAGCTTATGTCCTAGGATCACATTTCATTGACAAAATGGGAACAATTAGAAGGCATATCAACATGCTGTGATCAAAATATCTACAACAAAACTACTTTTGCATCTACATAGTCCTACTTCATTCCACTTACGATAGATATACTGTCTATGTGCCAAGGCCAGCCCCAGCTGCGGTGCACTTGAATTCTTCTCTCACCCACTTGTAAATCATCAACCTTTAACTCTTTCTTGGATCATGCTCATTAGCATATAAATAAAATGTAATAACTCTCAAGTTAAAAACACACAGCAAACTCGCCTTTGACTCTTCAATGCCTTCTAGCTTATATTCTTCTATATAGAAAACCTCCTCAAAAAAGGCACCTGTATGTTATGTTCCCAAGTATCTCCCACTCTTCTCTGAACCCAATCTGGTCAAGTTTTCAACTCATCATCCACTGAAACTGCTCTTTTCAATTATAAGCCCACATATTACTTTATCTACCAGCTATACCTGATATAATTTATCAATGTCTTCTTGAAACTCATTTATTCACTTACTTGGAGGGATAGCTCTCTCACTTGGTTCTCTTTCGACATCACTGGCAGCTTCTTTTCACTTATCTTTGTTTCTCAACATATTCTGATCTCTAAGCAATGGAGAGGCGTGGGTGTCAATACTCAGATTTCTATTCTATCTACACTCATTCTCTAAGTGATCTCTTCCAAACTCAAGTTTTTGAATAATATCATCTCCAGTCTGACAGCTCCATCCAAGTCTCTCCATAGGACACTAGACTCCTAAGACTTCAAACCAAATGTTTCTAAAAGTGGTAAGCTTATTTCTCTTCCCTTACCCAGCAGACTTGCTTCCCCTGCAGTCTTCTTCATCTCATTTAATGGCAGTTCAAACTTTCTACTTGCTCGGGTCAAATCATCCATAGGAGAAAGGTATAGGTTGAGTTTCTTTTTCTTTTTCTTTTTTCTTTCTCTCCTTTTGTTGCAAATAAATGACCAATTGTTTCAACATCATTTTTTGAAAAGGTTATTCTTTCTCTATTCAGTAGTTTTTGCACCTTTGTCAAAAATCAATTGACCACATTTATGTGGGACTATTTTGGGGCTTTCTATTCTGTTCCATTGATCTATGTGTCAGTTCATTCATTTTTATCAACTTTATCTTCAGTACTTAAAGACTGGGAACACAGTACAATACATAACAGAACTGTTTTCCTTACAACAGCAGATCTCTTTGGCATGTAAAGGCCTGCTTAATGTTCTCTTAACTTGGTTACATAGCATAAATCCTCAAAGACATGAAAAGTCTCTTTAATCTCTATAAATGTTGTTATATACAAATACAGCTTTCAACAAAGATAAATATTAATATTAAAATTGCTGGAATAAGTGCCTGATATCTAATTCCAAATACAGTGCTTAAATATTTGAAGAGTTTTGGATAATGAATCAAGCTGGGTAAAAATAAATGGAGTATTTTGAGGCAACTTATATCATCTTTTCTTGAATCATTAATCAAAATATAAGATTTCTTTCCTTTAATCTTTTCTTCGTTAAACCAATCTAAAACCCTCTGAAATTATCTTAAATTTCAAGGGGCGGTTAAATTATTAGTGTGTTATTTGGCCGTGGCTTGTTTTGCAGGGAAGCTCTGTAGACTCTCTTAGAATAACCTAGAGCAGTGGCCTTTGAGCTGTAGGAAGACAAGATGGTAAGACCTTGTTTTGATTTGCAAGTATTATCTCCTAGTTTATAGTTTAGAACTTCCTTGATACTTTAAGACATGGGCAACCTAAGATGTAAGAGACAGGACTAGAAATGGAAATAGAAGGAACAAAAAATCTAATTAAAAAAAAAAAAGTTTGAAATGGCCCTAGTCCGTGTCTGCTATCGCCTCCTGCCCAGTTTTTTGTTTGTTTCACATCCCTTGCAATGATGCCAGGCACTGTTCAAGCCATTAACATATACAGATTCATTTTATCGTTACAATAGCCATAGGAAGTAGGTGCAGCATTAATATGGCCTTTTCATAAATGAGCCAAATGAAGCAGAGAAAGTTTAAGTTCCTTGACCAAGACTATACTGCAAGTAGTAGAGACACAATGCAAACTCAGAAAATCTGCTTCCAGAGTCTATGTTCTTAACGTATCTTTACAGCTTCTAGATAGATAAGAGTAAGGAGAAAACATACTCATAATCATGAATTACTGAAATTATCATCCAAAATTTCTTATGGTATAATATGTGTTTGATGGAATTATGATGTATGCATTTAATGTTTAAACTATTATACCATAAGCAATAATCTATGTATGAAATATTTACATTACGCATGAAATATTGTATATACAGGTACCTATACCTAATTTAAAATTATTTTTATGTTCTTTGAATATTGTTTCCCCTCTTCCTGCTTGCCTCAACCCTCCTCATCCTTCAAGATCTCCTTGTCCCTTGAAATTTGAAAACTGATTGCTCTTTTCATATCCTAAGATAGAAACTTTAGAATAAGATAATAGGGATGCCTGGGTGGCTCAGTCAGTTAAGCGTCTGCCTTTGGCTCAGGTCATGATCCCAGGGTCCTGGGATTGAGCCCCCCATCAGGCTCCTTGGTCAGGGGGGAGCCTACCTCTCCCTCTGCCTGCCACTGCCCCTGCTTGTGTTCACATTCGCTCCATCTCTGACAAATGAATAAAATCTTTTAAAAAATAGAGTAAGATAATTAAAGCACATAATCTAGGCCAAATATAGGATACTTATGGTATGAAAGTTGAGGAAAAGGTTTGTTGGGTTGAATGGAGTAGATAGAAATAATATTTGATCGGAATCATGTCTAACTTAGGATAGATATGATTGAAAAAATATAGTGAGGTCAACAGGGTATAGTATCCAAATAACCTAACATCGGTATGTATCAGTGTTCCCAAAATAAGTCAAGAATCTGCTAGATGAAGTCATTACCCAGATCATCTGTTCCTGGTATACTACAGCTCTAGACACTTGGTTAGACTTTAGAGACAAAACTTGGCTCCCTAGGAAGGGAGAATAAAGAGGAAAAAAGAGTAGCACAAACCATGTGTTTCTATTTCTTTGAAACAGGTATAAAGAGAGAGGGGAATCTGAGGCTTGAGTCTGCATGACAACATAATTGAACATTTTCACTGAGGCTTACAGTTGAGTTTTTTCACTGATTTTCCTCAGCTATGGGAGAGAAATGGAAATGCTGTCATGACCAAACTCACCCATCCCATAAACATATTTTTCCACTCTCAGTGAGGAATGAGATTCACATAATGGGATATTTCGAGCACTGACATTCATACATTAAGAAATATACTTTTACCAGTGTGGAAATCATTCTGAAATAAATAGTGTCAATAAAATGACTACAAAATTGAAGCCTACGGCCAGATAGAAAAATCTGAAAACAATAAAGAATCCAGTGAGGCAGTAAAAGCATAGGCTGAATCAAGTCAAGAGGTAAAGAGAATTAGCTGCAACCTTAGTTGTAAATATTAAGTAATGGTGATAAATGAAAGACACCTAGGAGGGATATGTAATACATTAGACTGCATAATTAATTGCAGCCAGAAGCCCTAGAAATGGAGTGGTCCAATTACATAGCAGCCAGAACCCAATTATAAGAAGGGGCTAAGTATATTCAACTGTGGCTCAAGTGGACTCAACTGGGTGTATGCAGCTGCTGAAGTTCTACGATACAATCCTGTAATACACTCAGACCAAGGGTATCAGTGTGCAATATCAAAAATCTTCCATGAACCTTTTACAAATAGACAAACCAACAGATAAAATACACAAAAGGCATGAACAGTTCACAGAATTCGAAATTTAAAAGGATATATATATATAATTTTAGCTATAAAATATATATAATTAAATACAATAAAATATTGTTTTGCCTGAATTATTATTTTTTAAGATTTTATTTATTTATTTGACAGAGAGAGACACAGTGAGAGAGGGAACACAAGCAGGGGGAGTGGGAGAGGAAGAAGCAGGCTCCTGGCTGAGCAGGGAGCCCGATTAGGGGCTCCATCCCAGGAGCCCGGGATCATGACCTAAGCCAAAGACAGACACTTAACGACTGAGCCACCCAGGCACCCTAGTTTTGCCTGAATTATTAACAACAGTTCAAAGCTATAATATCCATGTGATACCTTTTTTAATGTTGCTATTAATATCTATAGTGAGGGAATGCCATTTATGTTATTTCTGCATTTTATTTTTCTAGTATCTCTTGTATTTTATTTTTATGTGAGTCATCACTGTGTTATTGGATGCATGCATATTTAATAACTCATGTCTTTATTATTAAATATAGCCTTTAACATTATAAAGTGTTCTTATTGGTCTCTCTTTATGTTTCTTGGTCTCATTCAATTCTGTCAAAACCAAAATTATGACCTCGTTTTTTTTCTTTTTAATTTGCAATTGTCTAGTACACCTTTGTCTACTATTTCAAACAGTTCAGAACCTCTTTGTTACAGATGCATTTCTTGTATACGTCATACTGTATGACTTTCTTGGCTAACTTTGATGCTATGTTGTCAAGTCAGCATCATCTTGATCCCACTCCTCCCTGATGCATTTCCCAGAATCCCCTTCTCCACATGGTTCTAGGTAAAAGACCACCAACAAGAGGAAGTTATATGAATTTAAAAGATCAAAATGAAAGAGAAGACATTCTTCTCTTCAGGCAGTTGCAGCTGGACCTATGGGCAGTGAGAAATTCCTGGCAACTCTTAAGAGTTACCTGCATTCTCCCCTACAGGTTGAGATACTTGGTAGGGAATTCTCAGATGCTCAAGAAAAGCAGCGGCTTCCAGTTTGAGAATGATCCACTTGAGTACCTCAGGTTAGGATGTCAGTGTTGACTCCTCTGACTTGCAGGAGACCCTCTGACTTTCAGTAGGAGCTTCCCTGATCTCTGTCCCTCCACCTCTTCCAACAGATATTTAAGACCCTATTCTACATTAAAACAATTAGATCTGAATACATAGAGTAGCTTCTGTCTTCCTGATGGAATCTTGACGTTCAATAATTGATTTGGCCTTCTGATTTCTGTGATATTTTTCATATTATGTTTACCTCTAAATGTCCTTTTACTATAGTCTCTCTCCCCTCACCTCTGTCTCTCTCTCTCCCACCTCTGTCTCCTCTTTCATTCTATTCTCATTCTTGTTTTCTCTGCGTATCTTTAATTTTTTTTAAGATTTTATTTATTTATTTGACAGAGAGAGACATGGCGAGAGAGGGAACACAAGCAGGGGGAGTGGGAGAGGGAGAAGCAGGCTTCCCGCGGAGCAGGGAGCCCGATGTGGGGCTCCATCCCAGGACCTTGGGATCGTGACCTGAGCCAAAGGCAGACGCTTAACGACTGAGCTACCCAGGCGCCCTCTGCATATCTTTAGTATTTAAACGAGTCTGTTTTATTTTGTAATAGTTACCTTTATACTACTTTCTTTACATTATACTCATTCTTTTTTTCTCTTTTTGTCTTCTACTATAATGTAGTATTAATGTCTGCTTTCTACTATAAGCAAATGTTTTAGGTAGAACTTCTTTCGCTCCCTTCTCTCTCCTTGTACTTAATTTGAGGAAATATACTTGAACTCCCAGTTTATATCCATAAGGCAATCCATAAACTCATTCGAATGCTTTCCTTTTTCTCCCCATTCTTCCTCAACTGATTTTATTTCTATTGATAAAATTATATTCAATGCTTACTGTAAATATTTATGAAAGTGCTTCTTTAGACTTTTTCATTGTCTTAAGATCCCTCTCTTTAGTATATTTCTTATGAAGGACTCACAAAATATTAACTGACATTATGCATGTTAATAATAGGATGTGTGCGTTATGTAAAATGTATTTACATATTAACATCAGTTTGGATGCAACTGTCGGCTTACCTTTTCTTTTCTACAGTGCCACCCATATTTTACTACATCGTCTTCTGGCACAAGATAAGACTTGCATAAAATTCTGATAACCATCTTATATTATTTTTCTTGTAAATGACTCCACCTTTTGGGGATGATGCCTAAAAAAAACGTTGTCTCTCTAAAGTCCATAATTATGCTAAAAATTAATCTTCATGGGTCAGTTTTTAAAGGGATATAGCATATTCTTTCAATATGTAGTTTCAAGTAATTTCTTATTCCAGGAAAATTCAGTTGAATTCTGCTTTCTAGCATTTGTTTCTTCTTCTCCTTCTACTGCTATTACTACCATTATATACATGTTGCCATCATTACCTATTTTTATACCATTATCTCAAAACCTTTTTTTCTTTCTTCATATTTTCTCTCCTTTTTGTCTTTCCACTACTTATGTCCCTATGACATGATGCGTAGTCTTCTTTCCTATTTAAACTTTGATTCTGAAATTCTCTTTTTTCTTTCATTTCTGATTATTTTATGAATTCTTTTAGTTCTTCATTCATATTTTCATTTGTTGAATGAATTATCACCAAGCTTTTCTAATTCTGATTTCCATGGTTTCCTTAATTCCTTTGTGGCTGATTTCAAATACTAACATAGGTTTTATCTCTTTTTGTGCATGTCTTCTGGAAAGACTTAAATGTCTATAGGTATGTTATTTTGCTCATTTTACTCTTTTCTTATCAAAATTTAATAGAATTCTATTACAGTATATTTCAATAACTGATTTCTAAGTGGAATAGGTATTCCTGGACTCCTAGAAGGGGAGGGGAAGCTAAAATACCTTCTAATCACATAACTCTAGAGCAATTTTCTCCACTGTTATAAGATTCAAAAACATGGCTTTACATTTTCTGAGATGTGCTGGCTCTGTTCCCTTTGCTGTCTTTTATATGAACTATCTCCATCCTTTGTACTTAATATCTATGTTCTTCTGCTCAGTGTGGATTCTAGTCACTGCAATTTTACCTAAATCTGGTAATTTTCATTCTGAAAGTGAGTATTTCATTAACCATAAGGCTTCATAGTGATTTGACTACCTCAACTTTGTCTGAAATTCCTTCAGTCACCATTAATTTCCTTGCAAAGTTAAACCTCTGTAGACACTCTTCTAGTTGGGCTGCTTAAGATTCGCCCATCATGTTTTCTACAACAAATGAGGCAATCTCTGGATTCTTCAGTGCTCAGAGACATTTGAAGATTATTCCCTGTTTCTGCTTTCTCTTGCAGATTTGTTGAAATCATACAGTTCTTATTGCTGTTTTTGGTGTGACCCCACAAAGGAATAGTTTTTATACAAGTTTACTGTAGATGTTATCTGTAATATTACTGATTTATTATCTCAGAGGTTATATCTATTTTTGAAAAGAGATTCTGGGCTATTCAAACAAGTACACTATCAACTGCCATGCAAATAGGATATTTATATTTGTAACATACAAAATTTAATTAACAGTGAAAGAGAATAAAGCCATTAGAAAAATATTCTTCAGGGGAGCCTGGGTGGCTCAGTCAGTTAAGCGTCTGCCTTCGGCTCAGGTCAGGATCCCAGGGTCCTGGGATCGCACCCCACATTGGACTCCCTGCTCAGCAAGGAATCTGCTCCTTCCTCTTCCTCTGCACCCCCCCCCCCCAGGCTTGTGCTCTCTAATAAATAAAATCTTTAAAAAAAAAAAAAAAGAAAAAATACATTTTTCAAATGTTATTTATCTTTGAGATATATAGAGAGCAAAAAATCCAGATTTTATTGTATTTGCATATCTTTCAGTAATACACATTGTTGTTATAAAGGGAAGGTTAGTTCTGCTAAACTTAAAAAAAAATATATCTGATTGTTGTAAGTATAGGTGACTCCAGCACAAAAACTGAGATTTTTATTGTCCATAAAACCGCTTAAAGTTCTGGAGCTTATTCTAATGTTTCTCTAACACAGAGCTAAATAGTCTACTAGCTCTTTCTCTTTTGGACTTCTAAGATTTCAGTACATTATAGCTTCCCTAGGTGTACCCAAGAAGACACAAACACATGTAATTTGTGTGAGACACCATGAACTAATCCTATCCCTCTCCCTAATGCATCAGTTTTTATGTTATGTAAAGTTTTCACTTGATATTAACAATGAGTGATAAAAATATTTAATTTTCAATTAATCTATAGCACTAATAATGTGGATTCTAACAAAGTATTAAGCTATGTTACTAAAAAACAAGACTATCAACTCAAAGAACAAATCCTTAAACTAGTTTAATGTGTGTCACTCTCTGTATAATCCACTAAGCATTAAGTAGAAAGCATTTTTCCAAAATGTTGGCTTTAGAATAGAACCTGGAATTTGCTCATTTTTAATCTTCAATTTTATAAATCTAAAATTCTCCTCCCTACTCACAAGAGAGGGTCATGTATCTATAAGATAACATGTGATTTAAGTCAGCTGTCTTCTGATCATGTGCACTGTGGTTAAATTACAGATCCAAAGTTATTTTTTAATCATCTGAAATGCTTTTAAATTCAGAGAATACAGTTGGAAGAAGATTATGTTGAATTCTAGGAAAAGCCTCTTCCTGGTACTTAATGAAAAGCAAGGTGAATCAAATTTCAGTTTGAGTACCGTAAACCAAAATACGCAAACTGTATCTCGGCTTTCAAAAATCTTTGCTTGAAGAATCATAGTGTTCAAATTTGGAAAACCTGCTGAGTTTTCCCTATCTGGCATAAGTGGTCAATTTTGGCATTTTTCCCAGAGAAATGTTGCATGGAGGATTTGATAAAGGAGTTTCATATTGGGCTATTTCCCAAATGCTTAGAGAAGATATATTTCCATTCTAGACCAGAGAGGCACAGAGAAAGAACAAGGAAAAAATTAACTGTGTTATGAACAATCAGGATAAAATCAAGAAATATAAACTGAACAACATCACATCATTCTGAACCACAAAAATGTGCTCAGTCCAAAATTCCATTTCTCTATCCAGAAACATGTGCATTATCCTTGAAAGATCCCCCCAGAATCCCAGAGCACATCCCTTCCTAACTCAACAAGCTCCCCTGAAGGTATTTTTTAAATTAACAACAATATGATAATTATAAATTGATTGAAAATAAATAAGAGAAATGCTTTGCTTAAAATCAGGAACATATTCAGCATCATTACATGAGATATAATCCGTGAGCACAATAATAAAACAAAAGTGAATGGCATTATGTCAGAGATGTGCAACTGTGAAAATTTCTGCCTCAATACAGCATTCACTTTCTTCCCAGGTTCTTGGGAGAAAAAATCAAAAATAGAGGGAAGGTGATTAGAATGCACATTACTCTGTGTAACATAGACTACAACTCAGTCTTTTTGTATCTAGTAAAATTCTCTTGACATTACAAACTTAACCATCAATATTAGAAAATTTCAATAAGCAGGTTTGACAAGTTCCCAATATCTCAAGATATCTTTAACATTATCTTATCCTACTTTTGCCCCACTATATTGGTAGAGAGAAGACATAATTTCTTCAGGCTCACACAGCTAAATGCAAGAGCACTGACTAGCATACTATTTCCCACATTGATATGATCTTGAAGACAATAGCACTAGATTAAAGATGTTGGACAAATTTCTATCTCTAATTCACTTCTTTGAGTCCTCAGTCCTGTATTTCCAGCATCTTCATGAATTAATAATAGGCCCGCAGAGTCAACATATTCCAAAATTAAATTCATTTTTCCTTTCTCCCAAATAAAGCTCTTTCTCCTCCTATATTATCTCTGGTAGAAAATGATATCACCATTCATCCAGTCTTCAGTGGAACACCACAGAGATTATCCTAGACATTCTCTTTTCCTTTATCTCATATGATAATTTGCTCCTTTCTCCTGTCTCTCCTTTTCCCAAGTTTCTCATCAGATGGTTAGGCTTCTATCCAATCCATAGCTGTTTCTGAGTTCAAGTCACCGTTATTCTTAACCTTTTAATTGAAAATAACTCCTAACTGAATTTTTGTCTCTATTACCTCTTTGATCCATTATCCATTCAACCCTGAAAGTGTATACTTTTTAAAATGTAAGTCTTATTGTGCCATCCCTTGGTCTGGAATTTTCTATAGGGGCATCTCCTCACTACTTTTCTACCAATTTCTCAATGTCCATTCAATGATCTTGAAGAGGAATTCACATAAAACAACTAGCCCATTATTTGGAGAAGCCATTCTGTTACTTTCTCAAAGCTTGTCCATAAAATATGTAATTTTTGCTTTAAGGAAAGCAAATTAAAATGTACAAATTAAATAGTATGTTTTTTAATATTTTATTTATTTATTTGAGAGAGACACACAGCAAGAGACGGAACACAAACAGGGGAAGTGGGAGAGGGAGAAGCAGGCTTCCCGCCAAGCAGGGAGCCCAATATGGGACTCGATCCCAGGACCCTTGGATTATGACCTGAGCCAAAGGCAGATGATTAACTACTGAGCCACCCAGGTGCCCCAAAATTAAATAGTATTAAGAGAGTAAAAGATACAAATGCACTGATTTTCCCAATTGTTGACTCTAATATGTTGGCTTTTGTTTACTGCATTTTTGTGTTATTTTATTTTTTTCATTATCCTGGAAATTATCTCCAAAACCATACATAAAATGTTCATATAGCTATTGCTGATTTTTCCACTTGATACAATATTGTTTTCCTAATATAAAATATGGTGGTTATGATTCAATTACCTCCTGTTGTGCTTTTCATATTCCCTATTCTTCCCAAATTATGCCAAATTTTATTTCCAGCTTCCCTATTCATTATTTATATAAATTTGCATATTTACTTAAATTTTGTTTTATAACCTATCTACTGAAGACATTATTTCTTTATTTTTCATGATGTTAGCTAATACAATGCCCCATGTACTTCTATGTTTTATTCACCATTTTCCATAAATGCTTCTGACATTTATTCTTTTTGTTACTGTAAACTGAGTTCAATTAACAAATATTTATTGAACACATACTATGCAACACAAGGATAACAGTATTTCATCATGCTTCAAATTGCTGCTAAAATCCTATAATTCACAGGACAGCCCCCCACACTAAAGAATTATCCAGCCCCAAATGTCAATAGTGTCAAGATTGAGAAAAACTGCACCAAGGTCATATAACTTCCATATTATTTTATTTATTACAGTGAATCGACTTCCTTCTTTCATGTCTTTCATCTTTAAACTTTAGACTTGCTGTTCTACTTCAGTTCATTCATTTTCTAAGCTAATTGCACTGTTAACAGCTGGATTTTTAAATTTTACTCAAGTTTTACATGATGTGTTTTGCATCCCATGTCTTCCTCTTTCCTGTATTTTATCTTAAGTTTGCTGGAGTACATTCTAGAAAATCACTTTAGGAGGTTAGTGGTAAACTTTAGGAGTCCATGCATATCCAAATATGTTTCTGTTGTACTTGCCCTTGATATTTTGGCAAAGAATCGCCTTTTCCTTTGGAACTTAAAATGACTTTTTCCCCCCACTGTCACATTCAGTTTTGCTGACGAGAAGTCAAATACCATTCTAATTCTCATTTCTTTGTGAATAATCAGCTTGTTGTTTGGTCTCTGTGTATTTTTGGAAACTTTTTAAATCTCTTTTCTGCTCTGAAATTTCATGAGGGATGTGCCTAGCTGGGAATTTTCCATTCATCCTGCTTTGTCCTTGATGGACTCTTGTGTGTGGATGATTCACATCATAATTTAGCTCTAGGAAGTTTTGTTTTTCTATTCCTTCCCTTTCTTCCCCTTTGTTTTTTACTACCTTAAGAAAATCTGTTCAACTCCTATTAGAAATTAAATACTGAATCATACGGGCTCTTCAGCAAGGATGTCATTGCATCCCAATTATACCTCTTATTATCTGAGAGACGTTGTACAAGTTACTTTACCTTGGTGTGCTTCAGTTCTTCAATCTGTAAAATGGAGACCACAATAGCACCTACTTCATAAGATAATTGTCAGGATTGTGTTGGCATGCATTAAAAAAAAATTAAAAGCTTATATGGCACAGAACACTTATTAAATGTTTTTTACCATTTTCAGGGTGCTTGGGTGGCTCAGTCGGTTAAGCACCTGACTCTTGATTTCGGCTCAAATCATAATCTCAGGGTCGTGGGATCAAATGCCTTGTTGGGCTCCATGCTCAGCATGGAGCCTGCTTAAGATTCTCTCTTTCTCTCTCTGTCTGCCCCTGTCCCCTCACTTGCATGCACATATGCTCTTTTTCTCTCTTTCTATAAATAAATAAATAAATAAATAAATGTTTTCTACCATTATTTCTATATGTTTTGTATACTATAGTATCTCCATAAATAAATAAATAAATAAATAAATAAATGTATGTTTTCTACCATTATTTCTATATATTTTGTATACTATAGTATCTCCATAGGTCAATGAAAAATATTTCTGGGCATTGCAAAATGATAATTACACAACTTTTCTCCCAGATAAGATTAGATAGCAATTGGCAAAAACAATACACATGTAATTTACTTATTGCTTCTGTGTTTCTATAAATATCAGACTGTCAATATGATCACAGATCCACTTTAATTACTTCTTTGCAAAACCATTCCAGGGGATTGTGAAAAGAAAGCTGGGGTGAATGAATCTCTCCATTGACAGATGCAGATGAGCTAGCTACCAGATGCAGATGAGCTACACATACACACATATGTGTGTGCATGTACACACACATACAAAGAACAAAAACTCACATAATTCAACAAACCTCAACAATACCATCCCTTCTACATCAACTGCATTAAGAATGTTCAATTGAACATTTTCTTTCCCCTTTGACACCCATTTTTCAGAACGCTCCCCCCATCTGAGGAAAGAGCATAGTCTTTGCATCAAAAGACTTAAGTTCCCATCTTATCTCCTTCATGTACTACCTACAAAGTCCTAAGTAAGTTACCTCCCAAGTATTCAGTTTTCCTGTAGTTTATGAAATGCAGTTAACCCAAATGGTGTGAATGAGATAGGCAGTACACACATGTACATGGCAGATAGTAGATTGCAAGCTTACTCTCTTCTTTTCTAAGCCTTATATCATGTAAATTAACTTATTAGAGAAAGAATGAGATGAAGAGTGATCATAGACTATAGCTGAACCTACACATAAACTTATCTAATTTGGTTCTACACCTATAATTCATAAGTGAATATGGTGTAATCACATATTTTACATTTCTCTCTTTATATTTCACTTCAACCCACACTATTTAACATTTCTTTCATGTTTCCTCTCGTTAAGTTTTAAATGCTCATGATAAGCAAGATATATGGAATGTTTAGGTTCTAATGTCAAATTTTCTATCACTTTTAACCTGTGAGAAATATTTATCTTTCCACAGAATCATAATATTGAAAACACAGGTTTTCTGCTTAAAAGAACTGCTTTTTCTTTTCCTCAATAGGAATTCTTGATATTTTGGCACAAATATATGGAAAAAAATAAAATATAGTTGGATGATTCCCAGAAGGAGAAATATTTGACAAGCTTATTCTGTTAATAGTAATTAACTTAAGATGCAAATTTTAAGATCACTCTCTATATAATAAAATCTCTTTGGCTAACCTCAAAGTATTAAGTGATTATAATTTTAATGGAAAATTTCTGGCAAAATATTCACCATTGGCTTGTATAATGTCCCAAAGAAGGTCTTTTAATACCACCAAAGGGAGAAGGTTAAAGTCAATTGAAAGTGCCCTTCATTTTCCTGGAATGGTGCCTAGCTCTTGGAAAGCAATTTACAAAAGGCCTTTCTTTCTACTATAATCTTTTTTTTTCCTTCCTGATGACTCTTTTATTTTAATGCTTATATAGAGTGCCAGATAGCCACTTAATGCAATGTTCTGGTGCATTAGGCAGTGTTCATGAATGAGTGAAAAGATCTAAGATATGGAGAATGTGAAGATTGGGAAGGACACGGAGACATGACCTAGTACCACTGCCAGTCTCATTTATTAATAGCAGCTGAAGAGATCTGTTGCTTTTGCAAAGGGAGGCATTGACCACCTCGTTTGTTAAAACAATTCCACTCAAAGTAACCACCAGTTAAGTAGGATGTTTTCACTCCACCTTCTCCCCCTCCTTTTTTAACCTATACCCACAGATCAGAGCATCACAACTATTATAAAATTCCTTGTTGACTTCTCTGAATACTGTCAAATTCCAGATTTGTCATTTTTCTCAACTAATATTTTATTTAAAGGAGGTAGGACAAAAACATATAGAATTTCAGTTATTCACCACAGTGGTGTATTAGTTTCCTACTGCCATTGTAAAAAATAACCAAAATTTATTGGCTTAAAATAATACAAATACATTCTCATAGTTCTAGAGGTCAGAAGTCTAAAATCAATGTGCTGGAAGGACTGTGCTCTTTCTGGAGGATTCAGAGGAGAATCCGTTTTATTGTTTTTTGTTTTTTTATCTTCTAGAGGCTGCTTGCTCATCTTGACTCATGCCCCCTTCCTCCATCTTAAAATGTATCACTTCATCCTATGTTTCCATCATCCTCTCCTCTTTTTCGTCTATGGTCAAATCTCCCTCTGCCTCCCTCTAATAAGGGCACATGTGATTACATCAGACCCATCTAGATAGTCCAGGATAATCTTCATATCTCACAATTCTCATAATCACAACTGCAAGGTCCCTTTCGTCACATAAGATAACATAGGTTGAGGGAATTAGGACACAGAACTCTTTGGCAGACCGTTATTCAGGCCACCACAAGTAGAAGTGAATATTTAGATTCCACGAAGCATTCAGACAAGCTTCAAAAATTATATATTTGCCAGAGCATTAGACTTATTTATGTAGAAATATGAGAACTTACACTATCTACAAGATCTTCCCATAAAGAAAACTACTCATCAAAATGATTAAGCAAGATGAGTATAAAAACATTTAAAAACTTAAGAATAGAAAGAATAAATCCAAAATAAAAATACATACTCACACTTGAAAAGTAAGGATTTCAATATTATTCATATAATTATTACTTCCAAAGTTCCTTTTTTGTTATTTAAGAAAGTAGCTTGGGGGCACCTGGCTGGCTCAGTTGGTTAAGCTTCTGACTCTTGATTTCGGCTCAGGTCATGATCGCAGGTTTGTGAGATCGAGCCCTGCTTCAGGCTCTGCGCTGGGAGTGGAGCCTGCTTGGGATTCTTTCTCTCCCTCTCTTCGCCCCTCCCCAACTTCTCTCTCTTTCTAAAACAAACAAACAAACAAAAAAATAGTTTTCACCTAAGGGCTAGGCTATTTATAATAAGTGATATATTTTAGGGGCGCCTGGGTGGCTCAGTCGGTTAAGCGTCTGCCTTCGGCTCAGGTCATGATCCCAGGGTCCTGGGATCGAGCCCCACATCGGGCTCCCTGCTCAGCGGGAAGCCTGCTTCTCCCTCTTCCACTCCCCCTGCTTGAGTTCCCTCTCTCGCTGTCTAATAAATAAATAAAATCTTTAAAAAATAATAATTGATATATTTTAGCTGCTAAAATAAGTTATATGGATTCCATATAAAAATTTAGATATTTTATAACTCTTTGAGAATGATTTTGTTAAGGTCTTTTTGGAGGAAACATCTTAAATGGCTCAGGGTCCTATTTACAAATGTCTGGAAGATCAAATAACTTCTACCAGTCAGTCATATTTTTTAAAAAAATGTATTCAACTTAAAACCAAAACTAGATACTGTGATTGAGCTGAAAACATTCTGATTTCCAGGAGAGTGCTATGTTCAAGGCCACTGAAATCAATTCTCCAGATAAACTTGGAATTTAAAGGTCAAAGAAAGAGTTCATATTGAATAAATTACCAAGAGTGTTTCTCTTTTGGTTTGCACAAACTACTATGCTGAATAAAGGTTTAAATTAATAGTATCATAAAATGATAACGATGTTGATAATAATATTACTAGGTGGCATTTTATACATACACATGCACAAACACACACACACATGTATATCCATGGCATTTTTAAAAAGATTTCCACATACAATATTGAATCTGGATATGGAAATAATGCCCTAGATAAATGCAGCTCAGAGACAACATATATCAAATTGCATAGTAAATGCAAAGACCAAAGTAACCAGTAGTATGCAGTCTTTTTATCTCCTATAGATCTAATTTGCAATACAAGTTTTTGCAATGTGCCTCCAGCAATTACCTGGAATTGATACATATCAGTATCATGAACACTAAGTTTGGTAGGAGCCTTACAAAAAACAGCATATTTGTTGAAAGATTTAAACACCAAAAGACATAGGTTCGGGTCCAATTCCTGTTCTTACTAGCTGTGAACTCAAGAAAATCACTCACCTCTCTTAAAGTCAAATCTATAATTTCTGGGAGAATTTTATAACTTGACAATGGCTAGAAAAGAGGGAAACATATTAGTCCTTATATTCTTGGTTCAGAAATCATACACTCAAAGATGCAGAGTAACTCAAACATTCAACTGGAAACATAAGTAACTTTTTTCACTAGTCTGCATGCCTCCACTAAGACACTCCACACATCTACAAAAGTTGAATTCATTCTACTAAATCACACAGAATCTTCTGTATGTGTTATCATTATATAAACCAGGCTCACTACCCTGATCTCAAGAAACTGGTAGCTATATAGGCAAGTCCAGGTGATGGTTTCTGCAATCTGATTTATACATCACGTTGTACACATGATTTATTTTAAAGGTTATTATCAGGTACGTGGTTTCTAGATACACAGGTCTCCTACTTCTGCTGTTTTCTTATTTTCAGGATGGATGTTCTGTTCCACCCTATTTAGACTTAACCACACCCAGAGCATTAATACTTTCTATCTCTTCCTAGCCTCTTCCTATTCTCTCCTCGCACCTCTGTTCTAAAGAAAGTCAAAAGAAAAAAGGCTCCAGCTGAAAGATGCAGATATCACCCAAAATTTCCTCTTCAGTTCATGGCAAACACTATGTATAAAAAGAATCGCAGACATTTTCTGGATGAGATGAGCCTCTGAGTGATTTGCTCTGGATGGAAATTTATTGTACCCAGTCTGTCAACAAAAGTGACAAATTGATGCAGCTGGGAAAACTCGATTCTTTCTCTACCAACAATATATTAGAGAGTCCAGGCATGGATTCATTCGTCTTTATTTCAAAGTTTCAAGCATACTGTTTATTGAAAGAAACTTCACTACTCTATGTGTTTATTTGTATATATGCAAATATGTAAACATATATGCAAAATATAGATCAATTGATTGATAGATAAAAATTTTAATTATCATCATAATAATTCAATTTTATTTTAAGGACTTTCTGACAATGTTCTGGTAAGGGAATGGGAATACCAAACTATCAAAAGAAATGTTGCCTTTTCAGTCCTAGAATACAACAGCTTGCTCTCTTTTGAGAGATATAATTTCATTTTAAAAAACTTATGATGAGTGAAGGTAATCTTGTCCAAAGCCCCTCTGATGTTCTTCTGAAGCCAGATATGGTAATATTTATTCTCAGAAGAGAACAGGTTGGGAAGAAATGCATATGTAATCACTTTAATTGAGATGTATCTATACTGAATAGTAATTCCAACCAAATATTTTAGATCATAATAAGGGTCTTAAGATACCAGTTTTAATCATTGAGTGCATTCATCATGCTGGTTATTTCAAACCAACAAAATTTAGACAAAAGAAGTCAGCCACTTACAAATCTCTTTGGGAAACAATAAACTCTATGGTTCTTATTTATTCCTATTTATAAGCTTACATTTTCAACAAAGATTAAAGAAAGAAAGAAAACATTATTTTCTTTTAGATGGGTACTAAATCACAAGTTAATCCATCCCACGTGTGCATGTCTAGGTGTTGGGGCTGATATGAAACTAGATTTCAAGCTTTGCATGATAATAGAGTGTCCTCTCTTATCTGCTACCTTTGTTCTGGATAGAACAATAGCCTTCAGTACCACCAACCCACCACATCAGGTAACAAGGCAAGAATTGTGGTAATTTACTGAGTCAGTATTGAGTGTTTCAGAGATCGTAAACAAAATTGGCTAGAACTGTAGATGCGTGTCCTTTTGAATAAGTTCATGGTTCCTTGTCCTAACAGCTGTCTTTGGTAAAAGCTACAGCATCCAATTTCCCAAGAAATCACATTTTTGCATTTAACAAATATTACAATAACCAAAAATCAAAATCTGCTTATAAAACTGAAAATATGAAGCAGAAATATTTGGACTATTTAGAATAAATTCATTCTATTTGCAAAATTGAACTTTTTTTTGAGAGAGATAGGGAGAGAGGGCTAGCGTGAGGGGAGAGGGGCAAAAGGAAAGAGAGAGAGAATCTTAAGCAGGCCCCACACCCAGAGCAGAGCCTGATGGCTGGGGGGAGGTGGGCTCAATCGCACAACCCTGAAATCATGACCTGAGCCAAAATCAAGAGTCCGATGGTTAACCGACTGAGCCACCCAGGCACCCTGTAAATAACCACAGGCTTTCTTAAAACATTTTAACCTTTTTAATAATCAGTATTGTGATCTCTCCCAAATATGCATGTAAACAAGATTGGCATTAAATGTAAGTACTCAAGGGGCGCCTGGGTGGTGCACTCAAGTTAAGTGTCCGACTCTTGGTTTTCAGCTCAGGTCGTGATCTCAGGGTCCTGAGCTCAAGCCCCATGTGTGGCTTCACGCTAAGCACTGAGTTTGCTTGAGATTCTCTCTCCCTCTGCCCCTCCTGCTTGTGCTTGCACACTCTCTTTCAATCTTTAAAATAAATAAATAAATCTTTAAAAAAAAATAAGTACTCAATTATTTGATAGGAAGTACAAAATCTAATTTTGGTTTTAGCTATGATTTCATAGTTTCCAGGAGGCTCTCTTACCCACTCAAATCTCTCTCTAATATGTTCACCCATTTGATTTAAAGAAAGGAAAGGAAAAAGGGAGGGAAGGACAAGGAGGTAAAAGAAGAAAGGAAGGAAGGAGGGGAGGAAGGAAGGGAGGGAGGGAGGGAGGGAGGGAGGCTGGTTGGTGGGTTGTATTCCACAATCAGAAATAAGGTTTGATACTCACTAAAAATTGATTATAAATGGTTGTTGTATTTTTTACTTTAAGCATTTTTTTAAATATACGAAATGAATAAGAGAGTACTGGTACATGAAAGACTTTCATGACCAGTTATAATTGACAGCGTCAAATACTGATATCACCTACCCAACAGTTTTGCCTAGGCTCAAGAAAAGAAAAACACCAGCCAATTCTTGAGATTCTTGATAAGATGAGAAAGTAATAAAATTCATCAGCAATTATTTTAAAATACCATTAGAAATTCAGAATAAGACTATTACATTTTTTAATTGCATAGGCATTTTTGGCTTTTAATTTAGAAAATACTTGCTAATGGTTTGCCCTATGTCAACCTAGTGGCCAGAATTGGCATCACATTCATTTGCAAGAATCTAGGATAGGAAGTCCATCTTTCCAGCAGAGCAGAATTGACATTTCTCTTGAGTGCGAATATTCACAGGAGAACATGCAGACAGGAGTTACCCTCTTTGTCCCCAATAGGTACCAGTTAAAATGCAAGGGCAGAGATTCACATTGGGCAAGTGTGGGAGCTACTTTGTCATAGAAGTCTCATTCTTCACAAAAGCCAATATCGCATTATAGCCTAAGGGATTCCCCCAAGAAATGTGCTCAATTACAAGATGCACTTACACTCAAGGGAACCCAAGGTATGGTTCCCATCACATATTTATAATGCACCCAGTCCACTGTCATGTACCAATCAGAAGATGTCTTTACTATAAATACTAATCACTCATTATTATCGGATTTCCAGGTGAACTAGCAAAAGGAGCAAGTGTGTTCTTAATCAAAAGCCTATACAGAAAAATATGCTTGGCCATTTTCTGGTATTTATTCTGAAAACCCTTTTGCTATTGATTATGATTGATTGTATTTTTAAATCATAAAAATAACGTATACTCACCTGCACTCCAGGGAACCTAATATGTACCACATTTGGGAAGTGAGAGAAAAAAGAATGTATCTATAATCCTACCAAATGGATACACCACTGCTTGGATTTCTTATTTATTTCTTATTTCTTTTTCAGCCCTATTAAATGTGTTTTACATAATGGAAACCATTATTCTCAGCATTTTCCAGCTTGTTAATATATTTTAGCTCATTATTATATCATAAATGATTTCCCTGACATTAAAATGAATTATAAATCATTTAATGGTTGCATATTTCATCATGTAGATATATAAAATCTGTTGATTCCTGTCAAATTTCTAACATGTAAGTGCTTTTCTACTATTTTCAATAAATATTTGCAAAATTTCACAAAATATATTCAAGTCCTGTGTTTCATTTTAATTTTGAAATATATTAACACAAAACTCTTTATGTAAGTGTATATATGTGTATGTGTGTGTGTGTGCATATTTAAAATCTATAGGTTTGGGCTTAAGGAATGATATTGAATAGATTACCGTGTACCCACAAAGTAGAAAATCACCAATATACTTCAAGCCCACTATATGCCTGATCCGTCTTCTCCTTCCATACAAAAGGTAACCTCTGTCATTAATTCTATGTTTATTATCATTTGTACATTCTCATTGTCTTTGTCAGGCTTATATTCCCTAAAGAATGCATTGCATAGGTTCGCATGATTTAAACTTTATATTAAAAAAATAATGTTTTGGGGGTGCCTAGATGGCTGAGTCAATTAAGCATCCAACTCTTAATTTCAGCTCAGGTCATGATTTCAGGGTTGTGTGATTGAGCCCCTACATCAGGTGCCCGGTCAGCGGGGAGTCTGATTGATATTCTCTCCCTCTCCTCCCCCTCCTGCGGCTCATGCATGCTCTCACATGTGTGATCTCTCTCTAAAATAAATAAAATAGGGGTGCCTGGGTGGCTCAGTCAGTTAAGCGCCTGCCTTTGGCTTAGGTCGTGATCTCAGGGTCCTGGGATTGAGCCCCACCTCAGGCTCCCCACTCGCTGGGGAGTCTGCTTCTCCCTCTTCTTCTCCCTCTGCCCCTAACCGCGCTTGTGCTCTCTTGCTCTCTAATAAATAAAATCTTTAAAAAATAAATAAATAAATAAATCTTTAAAAAACAATAATTTTTTTTGGTGAGACTTGCTTTTAGGCTTGTCCTCATGATTTTTATATTCATCCTTATTGATATATGTGTCTAAATTCATTTGTTTTCACTCCTGTTTAGTATGAGTTGCATTATTTTATCATAATTTATTTATTCACTTTGTCATCATGAAAATTTTTCCCCCAGGTTTCTAGTATTATAACTATTATTGCAAATAATGCTAAGCTATAAATATTTAAAAGAATTAGAAGTTTTTTAAGTATTAAAAAGTATTTGCTTAGTGTTATTTTCAGTTCTTTTAGTTGTGAGCTCTCACTTTGTTATGCCTTTTGTAATTGCCTTGTAGCTGGATTTTTTTTTTTTTTTTAAGCCCTTACTCAATATCATTGTCTATTAACTGGAGATTACATTCATTTTGATTACTGATATATTTGGATTTAGTTCTATTTCCTGTTTTGCTTTCTATTTATTCTACATCTCCTATGATTCTTTCTTTTTCCTCTTTTTGAGCATTTGAATAACTAATATTAATTTTTTTCTTATGACTTCCTTCTCCCTTTATTAGATCAGAAAGTATTTCTTTTTATTTCCTCATTTTATCTCCAGACATTGTAACATGTCAATTTTTTAAACAAAGACAACATTAATCAATATCTTTACCCTGCTCCTCCTCAGTATCTTTGACTATAGTCATCTTTTTTATTAAATGCATTCAACAAAGCACTCCAGTATTCTTTTAGGTTATAAGGATGAATAAGACATGATCTGTATCCTCTAAGAATGAGCAGTCTTCTGATAGAGTTATACAAAAAGGTCTTTCCTGTTCATAGAAATAATTGAAATGAGAGTGGGGTGGAAAGTGTCTTAGAAGAAGAATACTCCATCCACCCTGAAATATAAATAATTCCTGCAGGATTTGATGTCTGGATTGGTTCCTTAAAATGATGAGGAAAAAAGACACAGAAAAAGTTCACAAAGAGATGTTTCAAGCAAAAAAGAATGCATAAGAATGAGCTCAGACATCAAAAACTGCAATCTAGGAGTAGACAACGTCCAAGTGTATTAAAGGTGCTGAAGCATAGAGAATAGATCATTAAGTGCCAGATTTTTCTAGAAGAAAGCAGAGAGGAAGTAAAGAGACTCCAGCAATTTAGGACACCTGATATATCCAGAGCACCTGGAATACTAGAAGGGAAATTGCTAGGTCAAAGGTATAAATGATGTTAATTAAAGTTTTTGATACATCATTTCAGATAGTTTTCATAACTAGATTTTATAAATATATCTGCCATTTTCCTGATGTTCCTCCTATTCCCTTCCATCTCCCCCTTTAAGGCCAACTTTCCTGGCCTGTATTTAAAATATCAGCCTTCTCCGATTTAGTACCATATATTTTAGAGGTGTCAAAATGAATTCAAAATTCCTCCCTTTTCCTAGGAATTTCCCCATCCTCATTCCTTGGAGCAAGGAAGGCCAGCACGCCACTTTATAATGTGTGACTCTGAGCACCAGGTCATGGTTGTTAAACTCAGCAAATCATCCAACACTGTCTAAACCGACCATCTTTCCTTTCCCAGAAATCTGGGGTTCAGAAGAATAATAATATGGGTCAGACTCAAATTCTGTATGTACCTGGACCTATAACATACACATTCATTAACTGTGACACTGTCATGTTACACAATGTAGAAGAAGGGGAGTAGGGTAGGGAAAGAATGTCTACTTGGGGTGGACGGGCATTTCAGAGAACTCAGGTCTAGTACTATAGTAAGACTGGTAGGTCTAGACAGCAGATACACAGAGGAACAGAGAACCTTGCCAGACTTAATCCTTTTCCAAGACCACTATCAATCTATTCTCCATAGTGTAGCCAGATTAATTTCCCTAAAACTCAAATGGCTTTGCCATTTTCCTGCTTGGTAACTTGTCCATGATTCTCTGTTACCTTTAGGATAATCGCCAAGCTCCTAATGTTATATATATAGTCCTTCCTATCTTTTTCTTCCTTATTTCCCAGCCTCAACCCTCAAGGACACTCTCTTCACTCACTAAAATCCAGTCATGCTAAATGTGCCATGCATTCTTTCACTTCTAGAACATTACAGTTTCTGTTCTCTATGCATGTTTATTCATGACATCAATTTCAGTTTACTTTTCAGGACTCTGCTCATGACCTCTCCTCCCAGAATCCTGTCCTTAAACACCAGACTGTGGTCTCAGAGAACTCTAAAAATTTCCTTTAGTAGTTACCATATTACACTTACATTTTCTATATATGTGTACATGCATGTTGAGCCTACTAGCCTACAAAAAATCTGTAATACCTGATTTTACTAAATAGATGTAGTTCATACCAGGGTTTATGGGTTGATGGGGTGGCGCACTGCATGGTCTTTAGGAACCCATCTGCATCTGAAACATAGTGCACAACCTGCACAACCATGCATGATGGAACTATTGGTCTATTTTTCTCCACAGAACTGAACCCCTCCCTCCCCCAAAAATGGACGGTGATTTATTTAGTTTTGTAAAAGTAATACCTAGCAACACTACCCAGTGAAAGCAGGGATTCAGTTTGTTTGTTGAATTACTGATGGGTGAAAATGAGATTACTATTCAGTCTACTTATTTTATTTGGTACGTCTTTGATTACAAGTGATTTTCTGAAGTTGATAAAACATTTATTAATTTCTGATGAATTATGGGACTTTTTCCTTTTTGATCAGTATGAACTTTATGTATAAATGATATTAACCTTTAATTTGTCATGTATGTTGCATGCAGTATTTTTCTAGTTTTCTATTTGCATTTTAATTTTATGATCTTTTCACAGACAAAATATTTCAAAAGCATCATATCTGATATATCCTTTTGTGATTTTTCCCCTACTTTTATGATGAGAAAATCTTCTCAACTCAACTTACAGATAAAAGTATGTTTGTATCTGTTTCATTCCTTTTTATTTAATCCTGCAACTATCTGGGGTTTGTTTCACGCTGTGCTGCAACTTAAGGCGTAAAATTACTTTTGTTGCAGAGAAAATAATAACCAGTTTGTTTCAGAGTCAAACTAAGAGGGAGAGCCTTTATCTGTCCAACCACCTAACTTCAGAATGCAAGTGAAGAGTATGTTTCACTTTTCCAAAATTGTGTTTTTAAGTTATGAAAACCACCATTGGTTGGACCCTGAGGCTATGTGTTCAAAAACCCAATGTGTTGTAAGCTCTTACTGTTTCCATATTCTTTTTAGCACTTTTATTTTTTGTTGTTGTTATAGTGTTTCTAAATAATTGAATAAAGTAAATTATCATGTTGCTTTGCAAGAAAAAGAGCCTGCATGTGATGTCTGAGGTAGATCCAAGAATAAAAAATTGTATTTCAGTTCCCTGCTCCTGCCAGGATCACATATTTTAATCTAGAGACTGTTCTGCCTCCCAACACAATGTTAAATGCTAATCCTTCTAAAATCAGGGGAAGGGCATAATCTTCTAAATTCCACTGAAGGAAAGAGAAAATATTCCAGATAGATATTCCAGCTAGGTCAAATGAACATAACAAAACTCAAGAATAAATACTTCAAAATTGTGATTTTTAAATTAGTTTTTGTGAACTAACATATCAAAATTGGAGTCAAACATTAAAATGTAAGTGACTACATTGGGCTGTTATTGTAAGCTTTTAAGGCTAATCTCTGCCATCAGGTGTGTGCCTGATATCTGGTGTCAGGCAGATTGGGCTCACTGGTTTAAAATGGGTTCCTAGGTCCTATGTGATGACTGGGTCCTCTTTCCACCTGCACGGTCATCCTCCAGCAGGCTAGCCCAGGCTAGTCTACATGGGTAGTTCCAAAGGCATGAGGCTGGAAACTGCAAGACCTCTTGTGGCATAGGCTTGAAACTGTTGCAATGTCACATTTGCACATTCTCCTGATCAAAGGTTTGAGCAGATACACAAGGCTGGGGAAACTGAACCCACTGCTTGATTGGCAACACTGCAAAGTATAATGGCCATTTTTGCAATTTACCACAAAGATAGGTGGCTTCTATTTCATCCTAGGAATCTCTTCCTTGCAGGTGGGATGGGGTGAGGAAGTCTTCAAGTGAAGCAGAAAGGATCTCATTATGACTTTGGCAGGCCCTATCCCACATTTCGCTTGTTGGCCCCTTCCTCCACTAAATAAAAAAAAATTCTATTATTCTATTTGTGTAAAGATAGATATCAAGAGTATATTCTTCAGTGAGACTGCAGTAAAAATTATCATGGGCCTAAGACACTGTGTATAATGTGCCCTTTTGCTGCGGACAGAGAGAAGAGACTTCCAAATCATCCTCCTTTACTCTTTCACTAATCTCCTTTCTGTCTTCATGAATTTGTCTATTCTGACATTTCACCTAAATGGAATCATACAATATGTATTTTGTATCTGACTTCTTTCATTTAGCGGAACATTTTCAAGGATCATCTGTATTACAGCATGTTTAAGTGCTTTATTCCTTTTTATGGCTAAATAATATCCCATTGTATAAGTACACTGCATTTTGTTTATCCATTCATCATTGTTTATCATTCATCAGTTGATAGACATTTAGGTATCTACTTTTTCCCTAATTTAAGTCATGTTCAAATAAGCATGCAGGTAGAAGTTTTTGTGTAGACACATTTTCATTTCTCGTAGAGATATATATAGGTACAGATACAGACGTAGACACACACACACAGATACACATACACACCTTAGAATGGAACGTTTCACTGCTTTAGGAATTGCCAGACTATTGTCCAGAGGAGCTGCACTGTCTTACAGTCCCATGTGCAGTTTATGTGGGTTCTGATTTCCCCACATCGCTTACTACTATTCTTCACCAATACTTATTATCTGACTTTTTTATTATAGCCATCCTAGTGGGTAGACAGTAACTCACTGTGATTTTAATTTCCATTTCCCTGATCAATAACCATGCCTAGCCTCTTTTCATGTGCTCCTAAATCCCTTGGAATGTCCTGGGTGATAGGAGTATCTTTTGTTCTACTGAGGCAACTCTTGGTAGGCTCCTGGATTGCTTCAGGATGGGAGTTGGTCACCAGAAAGACCAACCATGATTAGAAGCTTAGAACTTTCCATCTTACCCCCACCTTCATGGGAGGGGAGTGGGACTGGAGACTGAGCTGACTGATCATACCAATGTGATGAGGACCTCATAAAAATCCCAAAAGTATAGGGTTCAGAGAGCTTCCAGGTTGATGAACACATCCACATGCTGTAACTCCCTGGGGACGGAAGCTCCTGTGCTAGAGACACCTCTGGACCTCACGCTATGCATCTCTTCATCTCACTGTTCATCTGTATCCTTTATTCTATCTTTTATAGTAAAATGATAAACATAATTTAGTGTTTCCTCGAATTCTATGAGCCATTCTAACAAATTACTGAATCTATGGAGGGGGTCATGGGAACCCCAAACTATAGCCAGTCAGTCAAAACTGAACTGAATTATAAGGACACCCAGCTGGTGTCACAGAGTATTAGTTGATGTGTAAAACATCCACACATCTGGTTTCAGCAGTATTGAGTATGAGAGTAAAAAAGAAACACGGGAATGTTTTTCCAAACTCTTCTAGGACAAACTCTTCTGCCACATTACATAGCAGAGCATCTGCTTTATAACAAATGTTTGTGAATAGTAAATAGATGAATGACATAATGATGGCAGTGGGGATAATGATGTTTGCTTTAATCAAAGACAGAATACATAACCTCTTAGTCTACTCATTAACCCTACTTCCTACTTCCTGTGTCCTCTCACTCTATACTCCAAGAATTCCAACTACTTACATCCCCCACAATGTACCATTTCGTGCTTGCTTAAGGGCTACCGTACATCAAAGAATATGCCTGGAATACTTTTCTGTCCCCTGCCCAAAGCTCTCCATCTTTGCCTCTTTCTTACCCCTCTAGTCTTACCCCATCTAACTGCCATTTCCATTTAGAAGCCTTTCCGTACATTTTCAGTTGGGGTTAGGGGCCCTCCACTGTTCTCCCATGGTGACTCCCAATTATCCCCATGGTGGCACCATCACAAATTTCTTTGGTTGTCATGCCCACTAGGCTGTCAGCAACTTGAGGTCATGGAACTCTATCTTCACCATCCAGAACAAAGTCTGGGACATGTTAAGTGTTCACAAATTAATCAAACACAAATGAATAAAATTATCCAGAGCAGTCTGTGTCTTTAGGGCATTGGATTTAATCAACATTTCTTCCTCCTGTCCCTCAATTTTCCTGGTTTTTTTTTTTTGTTGTTCTTCCATTGCATTTCTATGCTTTTCTTACTCTATTTTAATTTTTATTGTCGTGTAGCTATTGTCAAACATGGTCCTTGTTGAAAGCATCTTGAAAGATTCCCTCTGACCTTTAAATGGTCATAAAACCAATTAACTGTACATAAAACCATGAGAAACTACTCTGAAGAGTGATGTAAATCACATTTCCAGACCTACTCCCTATCCCCACAACACCAACATACCAACTGGGGTTGAAATAGTATCATGCATTTGGAAAGATATAATTTTTGACTTACTGGATGTAGCAGTATTTTGATATTCTAAAACTATATATAAGATAAATATGTCTTCAAGCTAATCCATTGTTTTACTCTATTCTCTTCTTTTCACCAACATGTTCTCTGAATTGCATATCTGACCCAAGGTTTTCTGACCATGAGACATTAGGCATGTCATTTTACCTCTCTGACTCCTAGCAATGACATGTGAACACTAACACCCATTCCTCAGGTCATACAGAAGGATTGGAATTTAAAAAGACATGTAAGCTGCCTTTCCCTATTCCTGGCATGCTGAATATGTACAATGAATTAGCTCCTTTCTCCATCCTCTCCACTTCCTATACAGATACAGCTATGGTCTTCAGTTAAATGTCTGACTGATAGAAACCCTATTTTTTAGTAAGCATGTGGTTGATGGTCACTTTGGAGCATTTGTCAATAAAAAAAAAATTAAGCACACTACGAAGAAAACAAAAATAAATTGATTTCTTACATTCCTTTTCTTTGCTAGTTCTATAAGTGTTATTTAAATCTAAACTTCTAAGAAATTATGACATTCTCTTGGGATTGGCTCTGGTTACTCCTCAATATATGTACCTCCCTTTAGAATGTCAGTGTTGTTCATTGACACTGCCATATTTTGCTCAGAGTTGAGTATTTTCCAAAACCCTGCAACCCATTTCCCCTATAAATTATTCTTATTAATGCTGCTATACTAAAATGCCTACATATTGCATTTTTTTTAGTGCAGGGGGCAATTTCAATATTTCAAAGACCCCTATAAATCAAACATAGTGTTGTAAAAACGAAGCAATTTGGCTAGAAAAGCAAAGACATGGTTCCTGTCTGACATTTGCATCAGAAAGTCAGCCAAGCTTCTGAGTGCATTAGTCCATGGAAACAAGAGTCCTCTTATGATAAACAAGCGCTCTGGGAGACAGGGTATTATCACAAAGAGGATTATTTATGCTAGTTCCAGAAACAAGAAAAGGGGAAAAATGTAATCCCCTTCAGATCTTGAGGCTGCTGATCAAATAAAAATTTCAAAGTAAAATTTTTGAAAATTGGCTCTGAGAGTGCTTATGGTTTTAGTCAGAAAATAAGTGGGCAGAGGGACCTGGGGATGGGAGAATATTGACAAATAGAAGAGCTAATGCTAAATTCTCTTGAACCAGGATTTTAATTCTCTTAAGTATCAGACACTACCCCAAATTCATTACAGACCTCATTGGAAATAAAACCATCTCTGTAGGGAAAAAAATAGACTTGCATACACTCATACAGAAATGCATACTCATTTGGGAATACAGATATGAAGCCCAGACTAGAAAACATATCTCCAAAAAGAAACACCCAAATATGCCCATTCACAAAATTTGCAGGGATCCTGAGGTCGTAGACAGGCCTAGGGATGAAAAGCAGGACCAGGGGTTTAAGCCAAATCCCTAACATTCAAGATCATAAAGTGTCATTAAAGTTAAAATGCCAAACAAAAATTAATACCTTCTATTTTTTCTTTAACATGGTTCAAGAAAATTCTAACCTGGATTTGTCTCTGGTATTCTTTTATTCAAGACAAGGAAAACTTCTTCTAATATATACAAAGGAGGCATGATTTTTACTTACATCATAAACACATAAAGCAATTTGGGTATTATAGAAAATAGATGAAAAAGTGAGAACAAATAAATCTTTTATATACAGCAGGATAAAAACTGATTCTAGTGGCTGCGGTCACCTGTGGGAAAGTCAAACTCTTTTCAGAAACCACAGAATAACACTGAAACATATCAGAAATGCAGTTTGTCAGCCATGGTTTCAAATCCCAACTTTGTCTGCCATTTATAAGTTCTGTAACCCTGGAAAAGATACTTAACCTTTCTGTGCCTCATTCTCTGCATCTTTAAATGGAGGTAACAAATATTTAACATTCAGACTGTTGTTAGTATTTACATAGTCTCTCATTTTAGTATAATGCCAGGCATATATTAGGCACTCATTCAACGTAATTATTGTACATTAATATAATATAATAGTTGCTTAAAATAATTTGTAGTTTACATTTAATTGAATCAACTTTAAAATAATCTAATTCAAGCTACATTAAATGAGTAACAAAAGATGTTCAAAAGAGATTAAGAATGTGAAAGCACAATTATATGTCTAAAACACTCTTTCATTCCAAACGGTTGTTTATCAGTAAAATTCCTGGGTACTCAAGAGAAAAGGAGCCCTTGATGTAGAGCCACAGTAAGACAGATGAGCAGACTGCCCTGCCCAGGTTAAAGGTGCCCTTAGGGGAGATGACAGGTCTGCAGAAACACTCATGTACAATGTTCCTTACAATGGTATAAAACAACCTAATGTCAAGTGAAAAATCCACCCCATCAAGCAGTTGTCTTCATTACTCAGCACCAAACAAATGGGTCTGATAGAAGCTTACCACTGAATTGGCCACCTGCTGTGGTACTCCCGTGTCATAAGGACTCAGGTTTGAAACAATCTTCCATCCTCTGTCTCTGTAACTTTATATCCTAAGTTATATCCTAAAGGATAGGTACCATCCCTGATTGTGAGACAAGAATATGGCAATTTAACAAGGGACACTGGCTAACGGAGTGGTCTAGGTTCAATACCAGAAGAGAATGGAGCTAATAAAGAACATAATGTTGGAGCTGTTATGAGACTACAATGGAAAGATTAATGTAAAATGCTTAGCACATTCTCAGTTCTCAGGAAGTGTCGGCTAATGTTTTTACAGATAAGTGTACAACAGTACCAACTACTGTACTTACAAGAGCATATACAGTTATTATTTTAATATTATGTCTAACAGGAGCTTCTGTCAACATGTCCGAGGAATGAGAACCATGACTGGGATCAAATGTCAGAGGTCAAGAACAATGAGGACAACAAGACAGTAATATCCAACAAGGGGATCAAGATAGTGACAGTAAATCACGAAAGGGTATTACTAAGAACTTTTTGTTAGCAAAGAGTAGAAAAGGAGATGGCTTATGCTAGAGGAACACGAATGGGACAAATATAATTCCTATAGCCCATTTCGCATCCCTGTTCCTCATTTCAACTTTCAATTACCTGTGCCCCATGAGACCTTTCCTACCTACCTGTATATTGTCTTTCCCTAGGTTATTATACACACCCATGTCCCACACTACCAAAACCCTGCTTTGTGATTTCTAAAATGACAGCTGATAAGTATGTTAAAGCTGCCCATGTTGAAGAGATTTTAAGTCTCTGGCCTCCTTCTGCACTCAGGATATAGATTTGTTTTCCCATAGTGTTTCAGGGGAGGCTGACACAGCTTGATATGGACTGAAATGTATTCCCTCAAAATTCCTATGTTGAAGCTCTAACTCCCAATGTGACTGTATTTGGAGATAGGACATTTAACCTTAAATTAAATGAGTTCTTAATGTGGAGATTTCTCTCTCTCTCTCTCTTTCTCTCTCATTCCCCCTACTCCTCATGCATACACAGAAGGCAGGCCATGTGAGGACACAACAAGAAGGCAGCCTTCTTCCAACCCAAGAAGAAAGGTCTCACCAGACACCAACCTTGCCAGCACCTTGATATTGGACTTCAAGCCTCTAGTACTGTTAAAAAATAAATTTCTATTGTTGAAGCCACCCAGTCTGTGGTAGTCTGTTACTGGGGAGAAAGAAATTTTCCTCTGTCCAAGGTTCTTTTAACTGGACTAAGTATTACATTTGCACGAAACAGATTAACAGGAGAAAATCAAATTTAGTTTCCCATATATAAGCAACCCACAGAGACATGAAATTCCAAAGACGGTCAGGCAACAGGAGGCTTGCATGACATCCTGAGCTAAGGAGAACAGTAGGGGTCTCAAAGAGGAGGAAGACCATTAGCAGAAAGGTAAGATAAGATGTCTGGAAAACAAAGGTTGCCCTGTTAAACAGATAAGTTTCTTAGGTAAAAGGGAATCTCTGTTAATAGCTCTCTTTCTGGTACAGGTTCTCCTTTCCAAAGTAAATTTAGGTAGTTGAAGGAGATGTTCAGAGCTTTACCTGAAATTGCTGCGGTTTGACTGCTTTTGACTCAAAATAATCTTCATGCCTAAATGGCCCATCTTGGGGAAGTCTGCCCTTGACCCCCTACACTGTCATGGTAGCCCGAACCCACTAATATACAGCATTACCCAAAGGACTGGAAAAATGGTGGAATTTCAGACATCCTCGAAGACAGGATAAATAGAACATACAAGTATGTGGATTTTATAAACTCTTCAAATTAATCTACATAAAGTCTAATTCCATTTTTCTATTTTCATAATTAAAAATGTTCCTTAATTCTGCACACTAGAAATTTAATATACTACAGGGCTCACTGTTTAGCACTCAAATATTGACTGCTGACCAAGGAGAGAAAACTTTCCAAGAGCTTCTTAAACTAGGAGTCTGAATTTATTCATCAACTTTTGGTGGGTTGGGGCACTAAGAGGATGAGGAATCTATAGAGGTGATGGCTATAATGTGAGATGCTGAGGGTATAGCATTCTTTTTGTTGTTGCTCCTATTGTCAATTAATTTCACCAAAGAAATCAACTGAGATTCTCTTCTTAACCATGATGCTCAATATACAGGCACATCTCCTATTTTCAGATTCTAGGTTCTCAGTGAGGGGTATTTGTTGCCTCCTATCAAGTTCTCTTCAAAGGTAAGCTCAAGCCCCGCATCCATCAGGCTCTGCACTCAGTGCGGAGTCCACTTAAGATTCTCACTGCCTCTTCTGTCCCTCGCGCACACTCTCTCTGTCTCTCTATCTAAAATAAACAAATCTTAAAAAAAAAAAAAAAGAAATTTAAAGGAGTGCAAAAACCAGTGGACTCTGAGTCTTTCTAATATAATAAAAAAGTCAAAAGTATTTTAAAAGGAAGTAACTCTAATATTAGATAGTTGATTTAACATTTTTAATGCCTGAAAGTTTTTAAGGTTGTTTTACAATAATTGAGGCTGTTTAGAAATTTCTCCCCATAGGGGCGCCTGGGTGGCTCAGACGGTTAAGCGTCTGCCTTCGGCTCAGGTCATGATCTCAGGGTCCTGGGATCGAGCCCCACATCAGGCTCCTTGCTCAGCAGGGAGTCTGCTTCTCCCTCTTTCTCTGCTGTTCCCCCTGCTTGTGCTCTCTCTCTCTGTCAAAAATAAATAAAATCTTTAAAAAAAAAGAAATTTCTCCCCATAAACGGGAAGAGTAAAAGCAGTGATTATGTACTGCTGAATATGTCATCTTGACGCATGCATATATTCCCTAGCATTCACAGTTGTCACTGGCCCTAAAGCATTTTCCCTCTCACCTAACTTTTTACTTATCATTTTTCTAGGGAAAAAGCTCAAAAATTATTGTGTAAGCAATCCTTCCAAACATACATTTATTTATCCAGAACAATTTTTAAACAATTTCATGGCTCATGGACATCTGACCTCAAAATTTTGGCAAATTGATTGGCTTGTTCAATGTTTTTGCTTCTACATTTTTTATTATCTTGTCATCCCCATATTTTCAGGGTTGAATTTGTTTTGTGTGTAAACTTATATTACTTGTGTTCCCAGGGTTGTTCTCACAAACTGAAAATTCAACTAAAGCTGATAGTTTTAAAAATGGAGATTTTAACTACCCAGGGCATATGGGAGAATCTTTGAGACCTGTATAATCATATAATCAAATAATTGAAAACAAATCGTGCTCCCCCCACCCCCAAGGGCTTAACTCTAGCTACTACTTTCAGTGATTTAATTTTCTTCCTGTTATGTCCTCTCCCACAAGATTGCCTGCAAAACAGACTTGCCAGCGGCACATGAACACCGCAGCTGCCTGGTTTCTGATGGGTTGCAAAACAACATTAAGTAGCTATTTATTTTTCTTCTCTTTCATAGCTGAGAACCTAGTATAGTGCCGCTGCCTTGATTATAATCATTCTTCTTCCTCCATCTACATATTTAAGTGACTTTTGACAAGTAATCTCTTCTCTCTTGAATTTCAACTATCTTATCCACTGAATGTAGACAATAAGATCACCCTTAGAGAATTGTTGCAATGACATGCATGTGACACAGATTACTAATTATTCTCCAGTATCCATTCTTCCTTTCCTATTTTAATAATTAAGCCTCTGGGTTTTAGCAGAGCACTAGCCTCCTGATTAAAGATTATAGATCCCAGACTCCCTTGCAACTAGTTAAGACCCCATGACTAAATTCTAGCCAGCTAAGCCAGCTAATTGTGATGCAAGTGATGTGTTCAACTCCTGGGTAGTGTCCTAAAAGGAAGTTTCTTCTCTCTGTCCTCTTTCTTCCTTCCAGTGCCCAAATTTAACATTATTTCTGGGTGTGTCTGTGAGGGTGTTTCCAGATGAGATTAGCATTTCAATCATGGATCACCTTCCCTCATATGGTGGGTGTCATCAAATCCCTTGAAGGCCTGAGTAGAACCAAAAGTGGAGGAGGGAGGAATTCACCCCTCTTTCCTGCCTCCCTGACTGAGCTGCGTCATCTCATCTCATCTCATCCTCTGTGGCCCTCAGACTGGGGTTTACACCACTGGGTCCTCCAGTTCTTGGGTCTTCAAATTTGAACTGAGATAGCTTTCCTGGGTCTCCGGCATGCAGATTGCAGGTCCTGGAAGCTCTCAGCCTCCAGAATCAGGTGAGACAATTCCTCATAAGCAATCTCCATTTGTATCTCTATTTTAGGACACAAATATAGATGTATTAAAAAAGAAACAAGCCCAAAATGGAATCATGTGCCCCCCAGAACAGCAAACCAAGACAAACTTAGAGTTTCAACCTATCCCAGAAAGGTGACCTTTTATTTTTTTTTTTAAGATTTTATTTATTTATTTGACAGAGAGAAAGACACAGCGAGAGAAGGAACCCAAGCAGGGGGAGTGGGAGAGGGAGAAGCAGGCTTCCCACGGAGCAGGGAGCCCGATGCGGGGCTCGATCCCAGGATCCTGGGATCATGACCTGAGCTGAAGGCAGACGCTTAACGACTGAGCCACCCAGGCGCCCCAGAGGCGACCTTTTAACAGTCAATCTGAAATTTCCTGATCAGCATTAGTGAGGTCATCTGCATAATAAAAACTCTGTCCTTGCCTTCCCCCCAAAAAGAGGTCTTGGCCTGAAACAATCCTTTCTTTTCTTTTGCTAATAACTTCTTGCCCCACTTCCTGCCTATAAAAACCTTCTATTATGTACACCTCCTCAGAATATCTCTCTACTAGGTGGATGGGATGCTGCCCAGTTCATGAATTGCTTAATAAAGCCAATTTTATCGTCAAATTTACTTGGTTGAATTCTGTTTTTTAACAGATCCTACTAGTTCTGTTTCTCTGGAGAACCCTAATACACCTGTAAACATGCAAATTTCGTGAAAGTACTTATCAGATAAAAGAGCTATTTAATCATATATTTAAATGCCTGTGATTTACCTGCTTTGATCTGATTCATCTTCAGGTATCAGATCAAATACTACTTTCTGAATTCTTCTTGATTTTTTTAGGCATCTAGATACTTGCTGTGCCAGATATTCACATAATGGATTATAATGCTTATCATTTCCTGTTATGTATCTTGGCATTTCCTGGTCTCCCTAAAGTAAAAAACTTGATTTCCCTAACCCTTAGCTCAGGCCCTAATTGACTTATAGTAGGTGTTCAATAAATATTAAAAAAAAAAAAATAACCAATGCCAATAATATTTCAATGCATACAATGTGCCAACCACATCCTGATCCCACAAGGTAAAAATTATTATTGGTCCCAATGCACAGGTGAAAAGCTAAAGATTAAATAACTTGTCCAAAATTACACAGCCAGCACGAATCAAAGAAGATTAGACCCAAGTTTTATATGATGTCAGTTCATGAACAGTTAACCATAACTTTGTACCCTTCCTTTCTCAGGTGACTGAGAACATACACCAACTATTGTCTCTTATTGTGCTAGACACAAAGGTAATAAAACAGTCATAAACACCACTACTTCTGGCTCTCAAAAACAGATATCCTAGTTAAATAGACGGAAAGAGTTTACACATAAATGCCCAATTGTGTGTGGTAGGTGGGGGGAAAAAATGACTAAAACCCAAATAAACATCCCCTAATGGTCTCTTTACCAATTTCATCTAAATTCATCAAGGCAAATGTTGAAGTTCAATGGTATGCCATATGATGGTGGTGTAAAAATTCTTCTCTCCACAAGCATATTTATTTTTAGCTTCATTAGAATGATGAACTTTCTATTCATGAAAATAGCCTGGTAAGAAAAAACACTAGACTATGAGCTGGAATTAGCATAGATTTTCAAAGAAACAAAAACATGAAAAACAAAAAACAAAAGCCAGAAAACATGACTCTTTTTGTTGTACCATTCGAAGATAAGTCGATTGAAGAGCATTGAAGAAGTATTGGATTATATTTGATTTATTCAGGCCCAAGTTAGTGTCGCAGAAAAATTTGCTCTCATATTAAGCAAAATTGCTATAGGTGTTGAATGAGCACTGTCAAATAGACTGCACACTAACTGAAAGGTCATAAAACAAAGAGTAATCACAAATTGCCTGGCATTTAAATGAAAATGCTCTGACTACAAGAGTTTACAAAACAGATATAACCCAAAAGTGATGACTGTGCCGGATACTTCTATAAACCTAAATGCAGAAAATCATAACTCTCTTATAAATGGGAGGGCTGAAATGTCAAATAAAACAATAGTTTGAGAGCTATCCTCCACCTTTCTAGTATTTGTTTTTGTATATATCTATACATAGTACACATGTTATCATTTTCATGATTCATTCAACAAAATAGTAAGTATCCAGTCTATGGAAGGCATTAGAAGTATGGAGAAAGAGACCAGGGACATTGTCTTGTAGAATGCTGCACATTAAATAGTTCTTTTTTAATTAAGAGTAAGCCATGGCTATTATAGGCTGACCATGTCCCCTCAAAAGATATCCCCCCCATAAATATGACTTCGTTTGGAAATACGTTCTTTACAGATGTGATCAAGGTAAGGTCATTAGGATGGGCTAATTCAAAATGATTAGTGGCCTTATGAGAAGAGAAGAGACACAAAGACAGCTAGACAGGAAGATGGCTGTGTGAAGACGGACGCAGAGATTAGAGTTAGGCTGTCAAAAGCTAAAGAACAACTGGAGCAACCAAAAGCTGGAAGAAACAAGAAAGGATTCTTCCCTGGAGCCCTTGAAGAGAGCGTAACCTTACTGACATCTTAATTTTCAGATTTCTAGACTCCAGAACTGAGAAAATAAACTTCTGTTGTTTTAAGCTCGATAGGAAAGAAGGAAGGAAGGAAGGAAGGAAGGAAGGAAGGAAGGAAGGAAGGAAGGAAGGAAGGAAGGAAGGA